>NC_141543.1:88687500-88985000 GCF_021556685.1 Rattus norvegicus
CCTCTGAGGCTTGCTATGAAGCCTCACCCACGTGCCTTTTCCGGTCTCCTTGTGGTCATTTGTGCACTTTCCTCACATGCACGTGTGTTTTATTAGCTTAGCACCTTCAAGGCAGGGCCACCTGCTCCCCTTATCACTTCCTCAGCTTACAACTCTCCCTGGACACGCCAGCTCTGAGGCTGGATTCCTGTTGACACCATCACTTCTTGTTTAACTCCTGGTGGGTTTGACTCCCTGTCCCATCACTACTTGGTCTTTGTTGATGTTCCCACTTCCTCTATTTACTTAACTCCTTATTGCCACAGTCGCTTCCCCTGCTTCCTCAATTCCTTCGAGGCTGTAAAGCTGAAGGAGGGCCCAGATTAGCTTTTCCAGCATTGGGAGCCATGTGTCCTGCTGGCAGGTCCAGCCCTTTTCCTCCTTTCTGGCTTCTTTTTTTTTTTGTTTTGGTTCTTTTTTTTTTCGGAGCTGGGGACTGAACCCAGGGCCTTGCGCTTCCTAGGTAAGCGCTCTACCACTGAGCTAAATCCCCAGCCCCTCTTTCTGGCTTCTTCATGAGGTCTCATGACCTCAACACAAACAGTCCAGAGAGGACAAGCAAGGCCCATGAAGTCACACAGCACATCAGTGTACAGCCCAGACACACTCCAGGCCGGTGTGGCAGCCAGGGGTCCATGAGGCTCCTGAGATGCTGGTACTATGGGAGCCATCCTAAATTGCCTAATGTTTTCTCCCTACAGTCTCTAGATAGCTGGGGCACCTCTGAAGATGCTGAAGCCCCCTCTAAACGACACTCAACCTCTGACCTCTCAGATGCAACCTTCAGTGATATCAGGAGAGAAGGCTGGTTGTATTATAAGCAGATCCTCACCAAGAAGGGGAAGGTAAGGTGGCCTGAGGAAGGACGACCGGCAGGATGGAAGCTGGCTCTGGCAGAACTTTCCAGGTTCTCTTATACCTGCCCTGAAGCGTCTGATCCCAACCAAACCAAAAAAACAAACAAAAACAAAAAACAAAACAACAACAACAACAAAACCACTTCAGGCTATAGCCTGAGGAATCAAGGTTAGATGCCAGAAAGAGTTTCTGGGGAGGAGGGTTTACTGAGCCCTGAAAAGGAGGTTAACAGAGAGGTGCTTCTGCTGTGGAAGTACACGGCAAGCAAGGCTTGGAGTCCTGACCGAGCCATTCTTGAAAGACCATGAATGAGCGACGGGCAAAGGAGGCAGAGGCCTGTTCTCTTCGGGCCCATGAGGTCCTTGTGGCGCAGGCTTAGTTTAACAACTGAAACCCTTGGGGCTCTTTTTTTTTTTTCTTTTCTTTTTTCTTTTTTTCGGAGCTGGGGACCGAACCCAGGGCCTTGTGCTTGCTAGGCAAGCGCTCTACCACTGAGCTAAATCCCCAGCCCCGCCCCTTGGGGCTCTTAGAGCCAGAGCTTTCAAGTGCTCCCGCGGCTTCCTGAGGTGCTCCAGTGAGGGATGCACAGGCATAAGAAGACCATTTAGAAGCCACCGCAAGGGGGCTGGGGATTTAGCTCAGTGGTAGAGCGCTTACCTAGGAAGCGCAAGGCCCGGGTTCGGTCCCCAGCTCTGAAAAAAAGAACCAAAAAAAAAAAAAAAAAAAGAAGCCACCGCAAGATCCAGTCAGAGCCTTCATGAGTGGGTGAGGAAGGGGCAGGAGGGAAAATAGGATTCAGATGGGAAGGTGGGGCTCTAATCTCTCAGGCTGGAGCTTGAGTCCCAGGCTTGGAGCCCTGGGCTGGAGAGAGGGAGAAAAGGAGGCAGGGTGGTTTAGACAGATCCGGCCTTGATTCTTAATGGCGTGGTTTACTTACTGCTCTGAGGACTCAGAACCTAATGCTCATGACTCAGTGTCTATGAGGGGAGCTGACTAACACATTCCCAAACCTGCTCCCAAGCATTTACAAGACATGGTATGAACAGGGTGCGCCATGCTGTGTGAGTCCGGTCTGTAACCTAAGCCATTTGGGAGGCTGAGACAGGAGGATGGAAAGTTCATGACCTGTCTAGGCTACTGAATGAGTTCAGGGCCAGCCTTAGCAACTTACTAACATTCTGTTTCAAAGTAAACTGTAAATCAAGGGCTGGGGATGTAGGCTATTGGCAAATGTTTGTCTACCAGGTGTGCGGGCCTAGTTCCAAGTGTTTCTTGTAGGCTGTGCCTCAGAAACTCTTGCCTGACTTATGGAAGGGCCTGGGTTCCATTCTTAGCATTGCAGAAAGAGTGGGGGGAAGTGAACCGAGGGTGCCCACAGAGCTGGGCACTTGGGGGCTGCTGCTCTTCTGTTTTACTGCTGTTACGGGGCTCCCTTGGTATTTATGGGGGGCACCAGGTTCACAGGCACGCAAGCCCCTTTTATAAAGCAACTTGGTACTGCGTGCAGCCTACGCAATCCTCGCAGACACTGTACCTCATCTCTGGGTGACGAATGTTGTCTCAGACTATGTGAGGCTATGTAAATAGTTGTTACCGTGGGTTGATTATGGAATGTGGAGGGGGAAAACATCTGGATCCCTTGGTACAGATGCAGGTGCTTTTCCTTTCTTTTCTTTTCTTTTTTTCAGAGCTGGGGACCGAACCCAGAGCCTTGCGCTTGCTAGGCAAGCGCTCTACCACTGAGCTAAATCCCCAACCCCTGCAGGTGCTTTTTTTTTTGTTTTTTTCCGAGTGCTTTTGATCCACATTTGGTTAAATCCATGGCTGTGGAACCTGTAGAAGGGGTCCTGAAGGGTGGAACCTGGAAAGAATGAACTCTGAAACGGATTTTGAATTTTTACACAGCCACACGTTGTGTGCATATAGCTTCAGGAGCAAACTTAAGTCCCCTGAGCTACAAGATGAGTCAAGAGGGGCGAGGTGGGGGTTACGTAGGCCAGGGGGCACAGAGCCCTGCTCCTGAGGGTCTGCTGAGCTTCTAGTGACCTCGCTGAGGGAGCCAGCTTGTCCAGTCCTGTCCTCTTGGGGCTGATGACCACAGAGAAAGTGCTAATTGCTCCTCAATGACAGGTGCACTGACAGTCACAGCACAGGGAGTTTAGGGGCTCTGCAGGGTGGGGTTTGTATATCTAGAAGGTTATGATAAATAAAGCTCGTGGAGTCTGTAGTGGAGAGGGAGTGGCGGGAGGGAGTATCCGGGGAAGACCCTCACTGAGGGCTGGAGGGAGGCTGAGAGTTATGCCAGGAACCGGGTGGGCTGGAGCCCAGAGTAGGTGGTAGAAGGTGAAGTGGGAATTTGGTACCTGGGGGACTTTTCTGTCCTGAGATACGGGGTAAAGTGCAGAGATGTGTGATGTAGGATAGTAGCGTGTCTGTGCCGGAAGGAGTCCATATCATTGCGGTTGTTCGCGTGATCAAGGCCCTGGGATGGACCAGGAGCTGTGTAAGAGATTCTGGGGTAAATGTTGCCTGATGACCTCTGGGGCTAAGGAAGGTAGAGGATAGGCCAAGGATCCTAGCTCCTGGCTTGGCTGGCAGGGGGCCTCTCCCTTGAGCCTCTGGCTCCTTGAGGGGAGGATCTGGGGCGAGGAAGCTCTGTTGGAGCTGTGTGATCATACACATACTTTGGCTGAGATCTTGGGAATGGGAACACAGGTATGGTGGACACGGAGACCCACACCTTAGTCACCAGGGCTGCACCACACGCACCTGTGGAGAAGGAGATGGCAAGGACCTAGCAGAGTCTTCCCCTCCCCCTTCCCCTCCCCCTGCCTTTGATTTGTGGAGACAGGGTTTCCCTGTGTAGCCCTGGCTGTCCTGGAACTCACTCTGTAGAGCAGGCTGGCTTCGAACTCAGATCCACCTATTTCTGCTTCCTGAGTGCCGGGATGGAAGGTGTGTGTGCATCACCGCAGAATCTTTTTTTTTTTTTTTAAAGATTTGTACTTATTTTACTTATGAGTACACAGTCGCTGTCTTCAGACACACCAGAAGAGGACATCAGATCCCATTACAAGTGGTTGTGAGCCACTATGTGGTTGCTGGGAATTGAACTCAGGAAATTGAACTCTGAAAGAGCAGCCAGTGCTCTTAACCACTGAGCATCTCTCCAGTCTGCCACCACAGGAATCTTGACAGGAAATGGGAACTGGGAAAGTGAGGCTGACCATGAAATTAAAAAGATACAGGAAGATGGCAGTCACTCCAAGAAGGGGTGTGAGCCTGGTGGGAACAGCACCTCTCAGTCCAGGCATGGTAGAAAGGTATCTTCGTGCTGTTTCTCTCGGGGAGCCTGGCCCCAGCTTTGGGTGACCCTGGTAGCCCAGCTTCAGTGTTTTCTGGGCAGAGACAGGCATTGACTCCTTGGCTCCCTGAGCAGTTCTGAAGTATAGAGGCTTCAGTGTCACTTGTTTACCTGGTGCTACAGCTGGGAACTAAAGAAGTGTCCTGGGGTTGGAGTCAGCTGCAGACCCGGGTCTGTCTGGGGCGCCTCGTGCCATCTACACCAGTAGTCCCGCCTCCCTCTCCCATCCTCAGCCTCCTTCAGAGACACCAGTGCCAGGCAGAGGAGGTGCATGTGTGAGGCGCTCCTTTCACCAGAGCCACTGTGTGAGGACATAACACGGACATTTGCTGCTTAACTGTCATGATCTGTTGTGGCAACATTGACACTGGGAAAGCCTTGGCTCATTCAGGGTTATCTCGAGGGACCCCAGGCCACCTCATGCTAACAGTTATTCTCTTGGGACAAGAGTCTTCATTTATTACATTAGTGGTAGGGCTGCTCCAGTTGGCACTGTCTTAGCCCAGCAGCTCTGGGATGGTAGGCCAGCCTAAGGGAAGCTGGGCATGGGCGCTTCAGCCCTGCTCTCTGGAGGGCCTTGGAACCCCCCACCCCCAATCAGGACATAAAGCAGACTCCATGTTAGCTAATGAACGGTTGGCCTGTACCTAGCCCTGGACTTGGAGCACTTGTCCCCACAGCCTGCTATGTAGCCAGGACACCCACAGTCAGGACATGAGCTTATGGGACTCTCTGCAGGGCAACGGAACGGCCAGAGGCCCCTTCTTACCAAGGAGCCGGTGGTAAAGGAGGCAACCACAGAAAGGAATGAGAGAAGCTGAACGCCTGGGAGACAGAGGCATGAAGATTAGGAGTTCAAGCACAACCCTGCGTGGTGGTGCACACTTTTAATGCCAGCACTTGGGAGGCAGAGGCAGGCAGTTCTCTGAGTTTGAGGCCAGCCTGGTCTATAGAGTGAGTTCCAGGACAGACAGAGCTGGGGAATCTAGCCCAGTGCAGAATCTACCTGACATGTATAGGCTCTGGGTTCAATCTCTAAAGCAACAACAAACAAACAAACAAATTAATAAAATAGAAGAGGAAGGGGAGAAGGAAGAGGGAGGAGGAAGAGGAGGGGAGGAGGGAGGGGGGAGCACATGGCTCGGCAGGTGAGGAGACTGCTGCCAAGCCGGATGAGTGAACTCAAGCCCTGGGATGCACATGGTGGAGCAGGGGAACTTGTTCTTTCAAGTTGTCCTTTGACTTTGACTAGCATGCCACAGCATACCCACATTCCCCACCTATTTAAAATAAATAAACACACAAATATATACATAAATGGGGGGCTGCAGGAGAATAAGCATCTAGTACACAGGCTGTAAAGAAGGCAGTCACTGGTAGGCAAAAGCCTGTGGCTTGACACAAGCAGCAGGGAGCTGAGTTCGCAGTTGGCATGGATCCTCGACCTTCTGTTTGCTTTAAGGGGCTACCCAAAGGAGAGCCTTTCACTGCAGGAATGACTGACTGTAGGGCTGTTGCCTGGAGGGCCAAGGTGAGGGGCGCTGGCAAGGTCAGCGCTGTTGTTCAGGTGAGAGGGTGGATGAAGCGGACAGGATGGTGGCACCCAGGTGCGGGCAGGTGATACTCTGAAAGGAGCAGAGTTGATTTCTCATGATCTAGGTGTCAGGGGCAACTCCCAGGTTTCGGGGCAACTGGGCGGATTGACCAAGCTGGAAAAGGTGGCACAAGGGTGGAGAACAGGTTTGAGGGCAGAGACTCATGCACTGTAGTGAACAGGGAACACGGGGCCCACCTATGCTACTCGCAAGTTCTGGGCAGGGCTTGCGGTTGCTCAGCAGGCTTTAAGCCGCTCAGGACTGGGCTGGTGCCTACTGCAGGCTGGAGCTGTAGAGTTGGGATCAGCAGATGGCTGATGACAGGTGTGCATGGGGTCCCTGCAGCAGGTGTGCAGGGTGAGGAGAGCTCGGGACAAAGCCCTGAGGCCTCAACCGCAAGGCCGGTCTCCTTGTCTGATGCCTGTTGGCCCTGGACTCAGGCTTTGTTGTGGGGTGCGGTCTGGATAGGTGGGTGGTTAGTGTCGTCCTTGGCTGCTGCCTGCTCGGCACACCTCTCCTTCCACCATATCTCCAGACAAAGGTCTCCAAGTAGTACTTTACTCTAGGGAAGAAAGAACTGCAGGTCGGGCATCAATAGGAAGAGAGGCCCTTGGTCCTGTGAGGGCTCGTTCCCCCAGTGTAGGGGAATGCCAGGGTGTTGAGATAGGAGTGGGAGGGTGGGAGGGGGAACACTCTCACAGAAGCAGGGGGAGGGAGGATGGGGGATGGGGGAACGGGAACAGGAACGGGATAGCATGTGAAATATAAATACAACTAGGAAAGAACGACAGGTTGTGGCTGGGGACATGGCTCAGTGGTTAGGAGCACACCATCTCCTTTTGTTTCTTCTTTTGACTTTTCAAGACAAGGTCTGTCTGCATAGCCCTGGCTGTTCTGGAACTCTGTCGACCAGGCTGGCCTCAAACTCAGAGATCGCCTGCCTCTGTCTCCCAAGTGCTGGGATTAAAGGCCTGTGCCCCCTCCCACCCCCACTGGGCTAGCACATGGTCCCCTTGCAGAGGACCCAGGCTTAGTTACCTCACGACAGTTCTCAACCATCCCCACCTCTAGGTCCCAGGGATCTGCTGCCCTCTCCTGCCCTCCACAGGTACCAGGCACAATCGTGGCACACGTGCCTGCAGACAGGACACTCATACACATAAGATAGAATAAAATAAAATGGACTACAGTATAGAAGGAGGACTGAAAGCAAGAAAGAATCTTAGTGGCAGCACATGCCTTTAAACCCCAGCACGGGAGACAGAGGCAGGCAGGTCTCTGAGTTTGAGGCCAGTGAGGTCAACAGAGTGAGTTCTAGGACAGCTAGGGCTACACAGAGAAACTGTCTCAAAAAAAAAAAAAAAAAGGAAGGAAGGGAAAGGAAAGGAAAAAAAACAAAAGCAAAATAAATATATTTTAAAAAGGGGAAGAGAGGCTGCCTGTGTCGGATACCGTGGAGCAGTTAGTTAAGGGCTGGAAGCAGCCTCCCACTCCCAAGTGACCCTAAGAGTGGTTTCTGGGTAGGGCGCCCCTAGTGGAGTCTTGAGGGAAAGGCAAGGTACTTGGGAGAGCAGCCTCCCCAGACTGTGGGCAGCTCCTGGCCATCACAGTTTTGTTGAGGGTGATGTATGAGGCAAGCGATGGTGTGGTAAGATTTTTTTTTTCAAGACAAGGTTTCTCAGTTAGGCGGTGGTCGGGCTCACCTTTAACTCACAGGGATCCGACTGGCCTTGATCTCAGAAATCTGCTTAACTGTCTCCCGAGTGCTGGGACCAAAGGTGTGCACCACCACACCCAGGGGCTTGGTGAAATTTTATGCTTCTGGGGGCCTTATTCCTTCTTGGATTCCCTTTCAGGTCCCTGCCTCACAATGCTGGCATTTAGAGTAGGTGGGAGTTGACATCTTGGGGGTCTTAGTGGTAGGTAGAGTCAGGGCAGGTGGACTGAGAGGCCACAGGTTGGCTGTTGGAGGGAGTGGGGTGGATAGGGTCTGTCTTCTCTGTAGCCCATGGCCTGCTGCTTCTCAGCCTCTGGCAGACCCGTGGCAGGCCTGGCTCTCACCGCTGCCCTGTTTCTCCCACCCTGTGTCTCCCTGCAGAAAGCGGGCGGCGGCCTGCGCCAGTGGAAGCGCGTCTATGCCGTCCTGCGGGCGCGCTCGCTCTCGTTGAGCAAGGAGCGGCGGGAGCCCGGGCCGGCGGCTGCGGGGGCTGCGGCGGCCGGCGCAGGTGAGGACGAGGCGGCGCCCGTCTGCATCGGCTCCTGCCTGGTGGACATCTCCTACAGCGAGACCAAGAGGAGGCACGTGTTCCGGCTGACCACCGCTGACTTCTGTGAATATCTCTTTCAGGCTGAGGATCGGGATGACATGCTGGGCTGGATCAGAGCGATCCGGGAGAACAGCAGGGCCGAGGGCGAGGTGAGGCCCTGGGCTTGTGCCCAGTGGGCCATCAGGGCAGGGCAGGGCAGGGCAGGGCAGGGCAGGGCAGGGCAGGGCAGGGCTGCCTCTCAGCTGCAGTAATGTGGGGTGGCCACTCTGAGCCTCACTCCCTCCTAGGAAAAGAGCTATCAAGAATCTACCGTGGGACTGCCCACCTGAGTTTGGGGTTGAGGACAGAACAGACTCCTGCACTGGCTGCAGGGCAGCTGGCATCCTCAGGGCCCAGTGACCAGTACATACAATAACAGCTGCGGTGGTGACAGTAATTACTGTCATTGTTGGCACTGCCGTGGGCAAGCTCTGTCCCAGGGAGGCCAGCCCTGGCCTTTGTCCATCCGGGTCTATGCTGTCCACCTGGTGGCTAGGGGCAATGCTGAGGCAGGGGCCAGGGAGGAACTCTGGTGGGGTGGGCTGTGGGCCCTGATGTGGCTTCTCTCTCCTCCCCTTCCCCCCTCTGCAGGACCCCGGCTGTGCCAACCAAGCTCTGATCAGCAAGAAGCTTAATGATTATCGCAAAGTGAGGTAAGGCCAGTTCTCCCGGAGCAGCTGTGGCAGGGAGCAAATCCTGTGGGGTTGGAAGTTCCGAGGCAGAGATCTCTAGCCCTCACTCAGAGAAGTGAGGCAAGCAAATTGTCTCTAGTTGGAGAGGTTGGAAGCCAGGGAAAGTGGCATGCTGGGCCACTCCAGATGAAGACACCCTTCCTCTTCCCTTTCCCCTCTGCAGCCATAGCTCTGGGCCCAAAGCCGATTCCTCCCCTAAAGGCTCTCGGGGCCTGGGAGGCCTCAAGTCTGAATTCCTCAAGCAGACTGCAGTCCGCGGCCTCAGAACTCAGGACCAGCCCGCAGGAAGCAAGGGTAGGAGAGCTGGGTGCACAGTGTGTGCTTGTGCTGGGCAGTGCCTCTGCCTCTGTGTGCCCAGGGTTGCTACTGCTTTCAGCCTTAAGTGTGAGCCTAGGAGGGGTCTGGAGCCTCAAGGTTTCGGGGCTGGAAGTGTCTGGATCCTGCTTTGCTTCCACAACATTCTTGTTGGGTGGCCCTCTGGTTTCTGCTTGTGTCCTTTGGGAACGAGAGGTTCACTCTGCAGGCTGCTCTGTCTTTATACTCTGGGCTGCTAGGAACCACTTCCTTGGCCTGAGAGATGGCTCAGTAGTAAAGAGCTTCCAGAGGGCCTGAGTTGTTTCTCAGAGCTTACAGCTGCCTGCAGCTCCAGCTTCAGGAGATCTGACACCCCTGACATCTGTGGGCACCAGCACTCATGTGCACCCCCAGTACACACATGCCCACGCACGCGCACATACACACACACACTTTTTTAAAATCTTTAAAATCAATCTCTCTCTCTCTCTCTCTCTCTCTCTCTCTCTCTCTCTCTCTCTCTCTCTCTCTCTCTCTCTCTCCCAGCAGGAAAAAAGCATTTCCTTTGGTCATGTCAAAATGTGGGATGCACTCTCATCCCCCAGGCCTGTCCTTGAGACTACCAACTACCCTTATAGAGCCATGGTCTCCTTCCTGGGGGCCAGTCACCTTGCCCTCTAAGCCTTCTCTCACCCAGTGTAATTTTCAATCTCCCCAGTTCTTTGATGAAGTCCCTATGTCCTAGTGTGTGGATGTTGGCATTGAATGTGTGGGACCCTTCTGGCCGCCTCCGGCTGACCCCAGCTCTCTTTTTCTCTGCATCCCAGAAGACAGTGTTACAACTCCCAAAACCCCCTGGGGTATCAACATTATCAAGAAGAACAAGAAGGCCGCCCCAAGGGCATTTGGGATCCGATTGGAGGATTGCCAGCCTGCCACTGAGAACCAGGTGGGTCTCCACAGTGCTCGAAGCAGGCAGCACATAGAAGGCCAATGCAGAGAACAAAGCTGAGGGGAACCCTGAGTCCTGCAGAGGGCCCCGCTGAACTGAGGCCCACCCTGGTTTGCACCTTCTGAGTCACTGGCTCATATTAGTTCTGACCCTTAAGTGGAGGCTGTAAGGACTTCATCTCCTTGGGTGTCCTGATAGCAGCTCTGGTCTTAGTGCTCTACCCAGTTAGCCCTCCTACCCCAGCCGTATCCCTAACGCTTCTCCCATGTCTGTACTCCCAGCGTGTCCCCTTGATCGTGGCTGCCTGCTGCCGTATTGTGGAGGCACGGGGACTGGAATCAACTGGCATTTACCGGGTACCTGGCAACAATGCAGTGGTGTCTAGCCTGCAGGAGCAGCTCAACCGTGGGCCCAGTGACATCAACCTGCAGGATGAGGTGGGTGTGGCTTGGCCACTGGTGGAGGCCAGGGACTGCTCGGTCGCATTCACCGGTATTCCACTATATGTTTGTCCTTGGGCCAGAGCGTCCAGGTGGCAGGAGAAAGCCTGCCCAGTGGGCCGGCCCCAGCGGGCATCTCCAAAAAGAAATGTAGCTTTGGCCTGCTAGGTACTGAGACAGAGGCAACTGTTTTGTTTTGTTTTTCAGAGAGGGTCCTCTCTGTAGCCCAGGCTGATCCTTCTGCCTCTGCCTCCCAAGAGCTGGGATTATCCATACGTGCACTGGCAGGGTAGACCTCCTCTGGCTGGGTGACAGTTTTGTATGAGCACTTAAGACAGCCGAGTTCTGTCAGCTAAACTCAAATACGAATACGGGCAGAGAGAGGGCTGAACACTTTCTGGGAATTCAACTTCTAAGAGAGCCAGCTAGTGAGGAGTGGGGGTTGGACCTCCTGCTACTGCTGCTCTCCCTCCCTCCCCTTACTCCCCTCCCTCCTTTAGCACCAGGCAAAATGGGCTGGATTCCATGGACTGCTGAGGTCCAAAGAGCCCTGGCCTGGAGGAAGGGGATGCTGCACCTTGCTCTCAAGGTAGCCAGCCACCAGTGCCACAGCCTGGAAGGAGAGGCTGAAGCTGAGAGCAGACCGGAGAGGTGGCTGACACTACACCACAGAGCGTGTAGCATGATTGGCAGTTTTCAAATGATTCCTGGAGTCTGAGGGTTCCCAGAGGGGCTTTGAAGAGACGCACAGGTCGAGACTCCTTCCCTTGCTGGATCGAGGGCCACCCTGCTTGCTCTGAATATTACCTTGGAGTTTTTCACATCCATTCATTTATTTGCTGGGGGCACCTCATGGACTTTATGTACACTGTGGTGCATGTGTGGAAGTTCTCTCTTCCCATCATGTGCATCCTGGGGAGTAAACGCAGCCAGCTCATCAGATTTGGCAGCAAGCGCCTTTATCTCTCGCTAGCCCACTTTCAATTTTTGTGTAAGATTTTATTTGACCAAAGGGGCTCTAATGACAAGGGCTTTGGGGGGAGAGCCACAAATCTGACAAGTGAGGCACCATAGGCCCTGTGACACAGTAGTTTTGTCTTTGAGAGGGGAGACAAATAGATGCGACATCAAAGACAAGAGAAAAGAGTGACCTGCCAGGGTTGGGGATTTAGCTCAGTGGTAGAGCGCTTGCCTAGGAAGCGCAAGGCCCTGGGTTCAGTCCCCAGCTCCGAAAAAAAAGAACCAAAAAAAAAAAAAGTGACCTGCCACCGAGCACTTGTGTATAAGAGGAGGGAGAGATTGCTGAGGGCTGGAGCAGGGGCAGCCTCCAGAGCTCCTGAGGGTGTGGGAGAGCAGGTGGGAGAGGTGGCAGGGAATGACAGCATTGTTTAAGGAAGGTTTTGAGGGTTGGACCAAAGGTGGACACACCTTCTGTGTTTGGGGTGGGGATGGTAAGACCCAGGGCTAGTGATGGGTTCCTGGAGCCAGTGGACAGTGAGGAGCTTGTAGTAGTTCTTACCCTGGGAGAACATAGCCAAGGGTAGGGTGTGAGGGCGAGCAGTGCTGGGGCTTTGTGAAGAGCTGTGAGTGCAAGAGCGAGAGTAGAGGGTGAGGAAAGAAGCAGAAGTGTTGGGGTCACTGAGGGTCAGGATAACAGAGAGGTAAATGGAAGCAGGGAGAGAAGAGGAGGGACAGGCAGGGAGACCAGAGGGAGGGCTGGTAGCTGCATGGGGAACAGGATGGCTTGAGGAGAGACTGAAGGAGGGGATGAGTCAGATCGTGGCCTTTGAATTTGGGCTGATGGTACGTCACCTATATGGGTTGGCAGTATCCTCAGGCCCTGACTAAGTGGGGTCATGTGACCCTGGGACCAAGCGAAAAGGCAGACTGATTCCAGCTTGCAAAGGCAGAAGGACAGAGCTCTTAGGAAGCTGGTGTGGGACCAGACACTGTCAGAGGAGACCAGAGGCTGAGCTCAGAGGGAGAGGAGAGGTGCTCAGTCCTCAGGCAGGAGTAGAGATGGACCTGTAGGAACCACCACAGACCGGGTCAGCATTCAGTGAAACACATCAGCTCGCCTTAGGCAGGAAGAAGAGGGCCAGAGTTGGAGGGTGAGCAGGCGTGCAGTGTGGGGGTGCACAGTTTGGGAGCAGGCCTCACAACAGGTGACGTTTCGTCTTTGCCTTGGTGGGGAGTGCACGCTGGTGATGGGGAGGGGTTGGGTGCTCTGGCACAGAGCTGAGGCTCTTTGTGACGAGTGTCTTTATGCCTATTCTGTTTTCTTGCTGTCTGGGCAGTTCTGAGATAGGAACTCAGAAGTAGATCATAAGCCTAGCGCCTAGCTACAGCATGGAGGGTGTTGGTGCCCCCTGGTGGACAGAGTGAACTGTCTGTGCCTCTAGATTATTAGAGCAGCCTAGCTCTGTGGCCATTTGAGGGGTGTGTGTGTGTGTGTTATTGTATTGGAGGAAATTTAGCACCATCCCTGGCCTCTATCCTCCTACGTGTGTGGTGCTCCCTCAACCCAGATGGGAAACCAGAATAGCCCAACTGACTGGAGAATCGGAGCGGTAAAAGTGCTTGTTGAGCAAGCCTCATGGGCTTCAACTTCCCCAGAACCCACAGAGGAAGGAGAGAACTGATTCCCAGACTGTGTCCTCTGACCTCCCCATATGCACAACATGCAAACACTGGAAGGGCTGGCAGATAGTTCAGTGGTTAAAGCGTTGGCGGAGCAGGTCTCAGGACCAGTGTCCAGAGTCCCAGCATCCATGTACATGCTGGGTGGGTATGGTAGCCCACCTGTAGTTCCAGTCTTCAGAAGGTGGACAGGGGATCTCCAGAGCAAATTGGCTAAGGAGGGTAGCCACAATGGTGTCTCTGTGTTTGATTGAGACACCCTGATGCTGCTCTGGGTTTGATTGAGACGACCTGGTGCATTGAATAAGGTGGAGAGTGTCAGAGAAAGATCAGACCTTTGCATGCATGAATGAGCGCTTACACTCCCAAACTCGTGCTCACGTGTATACACACATATGAAAATGGAAGACCTCAGGGGACAAAATCACCCCACACTTAGGGTTCCCAGCCCCTCAGAGCACAGTCTCGTTGGGGAGAGTGAAGTCAAGGGAAGAAGCATCTGGAAGGACATCGGTGTGTGGTACAGATGACACGGCAGTAGGGTTCATGGGTGGCATTCCTGTGCAGGGCGGGGGTGGAGAGTTCCACTAGGGGACAGCATGTGCTGTCCTAGGGCAGGAAGGAGGCAACAAGTGAGCCTTGTGTTGTGCACTCTTGGGCTTTGGGTGAGGATCGTGCTCAGAGGATCACTCTTAGCTGGGGTGTGTCGGGAGACAGGCGCTGGGCCTGACACTTAAAGATACACCAGAGAGGTCTAGGGCATACTCACGTGGGGTAGTTGCCCTGATTTCCGTTCCCCACATTTGAGCCCTCTTGCTTTTTGTGGCAGGCAATATTGAGCCCATTGGGCTAGCAGGAGTCAAGTATGTGTTCTGGACAGGCATGGAGGCCTGGGGACTTAATGGCCTGGCTGGTTTGGACATGGGAATGTGGGCCCCTGGGATCCTGCCTGTGTCCTGACATCTCCCTTCCTCCTTAGCGCTGGCAGGACCTCAACGTGATCAGCAGCCTGCTTAAGGCTTTCTTCCGCAAGCTGCCAGAGCCTCTCTTCACTGACGGTGAGTAGTGGGTGGGAGTGGGAGGGGCACTTTATCCACTCCATTCCTGACACTCCCTGACACATACACACACTCACTCTCTCTCTCTCTCTCTCTCTCTCTCTCTCTCTCTCCCCTCTCTCTCTCTCTCTCTCCCCTCTCTCTCTCTCTCTCTCTCCCCTCTCCCTCCTCTATCTATCTGGATAGTTGGTTTTACTTTTGAGTTGTTATTTTATATTTAAAAACACCAAAGAAATCTGTGTATGTGAAATACCGAGCCTGTCCATCTGTCTTGACTCTGCCCTCCCTCGCTGAGGTCATGGCCATGCTCTGAGCAGTCTCTGAAGCCTAGCACCGCCCCTTGTAACACATCCCTAAGCAGGCACTATTTTCAAACTCCTTCATGGGCCGAAACACAGGAGTCAGAGGGGTAAAGTGACTTGCTAAGGTCACCCAGCCTTTGTGTGGCACAGGCTTCTGGCCAGAAACCCATCTCTAGCCTGTTATTATCAGTTTGAGCAAGTGTAGCAGTGCATGCCTTCAATCCTAGCACTCAGGAGGCTGTAGCAGGAGGACGATACTTTTGAGGCCAGCCTGGGCTACATAGAGAGCTATAAAACAAAATTGCAAGTAGATTATAGTGGCGTATACCTTTAATCCCAGCACTGGGAAGGCAGAGGAAGGTGGATCTCTGTGAGTTGGAGGATAGCCTGGGCTACATAGAGTTCCAGGACAGCCAGGGCTACGTGGAGAGACCCTGTCTCAAAGTTCAACATAAAGTAAACATCGCAAGCAGACAAAGCAGTTCCGCCAATCTGCTGTGTTCCTTTCCTAACCTTTACGCTGTGAGGCGGTGAGTGAGACACCCAGACCAACCCAGGGTGGGGTGACGAGCTCCGTGCTGTGCTGATGAGTGTTGACAAGTGGCTCTGCAGGAGAAAGAGTCCCGGGGTGTGAATACTCTCACCATGACTTACTTCAAGCCCCTGGCATGGAATTGCCAACACAGACAGGCAAGAGGCATAGATTTGTGTCTGCAAAGCCATTGTGAGCAGGCTGCAGCTTCACTGAGAGAAACAGTCACGTCTCTAGCCCATATTCTTTAAAACTGCTCCTCCACGGATGGGAATGTAGATCGGCTAAAACTGCAGTGTCCCTCCTTGAATCTGTCCTTAGAGCCCGGACCTGCTCACTTACCTGTGGAGTGGTAGGTCTGCAAGGGCTGCTGTGGCTTGTGCATGGAGGAGGCTGAATTAGTTCATATTCACACAAGCATGTATGTCTCTGTCACCTTTTCCCTAGAGTGCCATTCACTCTTGTTGTTTTACATATATGTCATACACTACTTGGTGTGTGTGTGTGTGTGTGTGTGTGTGTGTGTGTGTGTGCGTGCGCACAGTTTTTTGAGACAAGGTCTCTCTGTGTAGCCCTGGCTGTCCTGCAACTTGCTCTGTAGACCAGGCTGGCCTCGAACTCACAGACCCCCCTGAGTGCTGGGATTAGAGGTGTGCACCACCACCGCCTGGCTTATTTTCATTCTTCATGTTTTATTTACTTTGTGGGAGGTGGGGCAGGGGTGCATGCGCCATATATGGAGGCTCTTTCCTTCCAACCTGTTGGTCTCAGGGACTGATCTCTGGTCCTCAGGCTTGGTAGTGGATGCTTTCTTTATCTGCTAAGCCAGCTCATCAGCTTTATTTTGGTTCACTCTTTTCTTTTGACTTATTTATTTTATTTTGCACGTAGGGGTGTTCTGCGGGCATGTGTGTCTATGCTTGGTGCCTACGGAGGTTAGAAGAGGGCATTGGATGCCCTGGAACTAGAGTTACAGATGGTTGTGTGCCACGAGAATTGAACTCAGGTCCTCTGTAAGAGCAACAACTGCTTTTAACCACTGAGCCATCTCTCCACTCATTTAGTATTTCATTTGAGACACTGAGTTATTCAGACTGGCTTTGAACGTCTGGTTGTCTCCTGCCTCTGCCTCCCGAGTATCTGGAATTCCACCACCACACCTTGTTTGTTACTTTTCTTCTCTTCTGGACATCCACTCAGCCGGTGGACGGCAGCTGCAGCTTAGTCACTAGTGTTTGAGGCTTTGGCTGATCAGTGGGGGTGGGGGGTGGGGGTGGTAGCTCGTCATTGTTTCAGTGTATCACCCTCATTTCTAGGGAGAGTAAACCTCTTTCTGTTAGTGCTGGGGACAACATACGATGACAAGGACTGCCAGCAGTAGGCTGAGATGTCTCCATCCTGGCCTACTGCAGGCCCGTTCTTATTTCAGACGGCGGGTCCCCTGGAGGGATGTGTCTTTTGCTTCTCAGGGTCCCAGACACCCTCTACAAGGAGCTGCCGCAGGCTTCTGAGAAGTCTCCATCCCGGCCTACTGCCAGCATGTTAGTTTATTGGCTCTGTGTAGAAGTTAGGACGTTCTTCCTCCCAGCCCCATGCTCCCAGAAATAAAACTCAGACTCAACATGTATTTACAGAAACTTCGACTCTGCGTAGCCCATAACTTAGTATAGCCCATTCACTCTAACCTACATTCTGCCACGTGGCTGGTCGCCTGTGCCTAGTACCATGTGTTACATCTTCCAGGGCAAATCTCCCACTCTTCGCTCTATCCCAGAATGCTTTCTGCCTCCCGGATGTCCCACCTTCTACTGTGCCCTTTCCTATAGGCCATAGGTGTTTAATTGACAGGTGATGCATCCATAGACAAGATCCTCTCTCTACAGCTCTGTCCATTTCCTCTGTGGTTCATACTATGCACCTATATTTTTATTCTTTGCTCTTGATTTGTGGGAATGAATTTTGTATATGATTCACACTGAGCTTTGCTGATCTTGCAGTTATTTGCCGAGCCACCCCCCCCTTTCTATTTCTTTCTTAGACAAGGTCTTGCTATCCTCCCCAGTGTACTTCATACTTGAAACAATCCTCCTGCCTCAGCCTCCTGAGTGCTGAGATTATAGGCACGAGCCAGCATGCCCGGCTTGCCTTTGGTCTCTTACAGTTAGTTAGTTAGCTAGCTAGCTAGTTAGTTAGTTGGAGGGAAGTGCACAGACATCCCAAGTCATTTATGCAGAGGTCAAAGGACAGCTTGCAGGATTCAGTTTTCCTCTTCTGCTCTGTGGGACCCTGGGGTTGTTAGACTTGGCAGCAAGCGCCTTTTTTTTTTTTTTTTTTTTTTTTTGGTTCTTTTTTTTTTTTTCCGGAGCTGGGGACCGAACCCAGGGCCTTGCGCTTCCTAGGCAAGCGCTCTACCACTGAGCTAAATCCCCAACCCCGGCAGCAAGCGCCTTTAGACAGAGTCAGCACACAGGCCCTCGCCTTTGGTATTTCAATTTACATATTAGACTCTGTCGTACACCTAAAGGAGCTTGTGTGGCATGAGGTCCAGATGGTTGCTCTCTCACTGGTCTCTCTCAGGCATTCAGGAAAGCCTGCATCCTTCAACACAGCCCTTGTCCTGTGGGACCCTCAGGCCTTCCCACTGCCCCGTGTACATCCTCAAGAGCCAACTGTTGACATTCCGTATCTTCAAGTATCACTCCATTTTCTTTTCTGAGTCAGGGTCTCTCAATGAATCCAGGGCTTGCCAGGTAGCTGGACTAAATTGCCAGTGAGATCCAGGGGTCTTCCTGTCTCCTCTCCCAGTCCTGGGGTGACAGGGCTGCCACAGCAAAGCTCGTTATGTGATGCTGTGAATCTGAGTTCAGGTCCTCATGCTCTTCACCCGCTGGGCCATCGCCCAGCCCTAAACCGTAATCTTGGCAGTCCTTGTACATGGCTCGACTGGATGAACTTTGCTTTATATCTTGGGGTGCTGAGGGTGGACTGAGGACCTGGTCACATAAAGCTCCTGTTTGCTGAGGTTACCCCAGCTAACCTGATGGAGGCTGTAGGCCCAAGGAGAGCGGGGAAAGGGGCTTATTACCTTCAGTATTAAAGTTCCCTGGTGACATCTTTAGGACCCTCAGGGAACTGGTGGGGCAGGTGAGGAGTCTGAGGCTCCTCTTTTTTTTTTCCGACCTACTAAGCCTTGGGATCCTTAACCTAGAGACAAAAGTAGGGGACATTGGGGACCCTTTTCAGGGAACAGCACAAAGCTCTGGTTTTCATCCCATGTGAACACCCAGGCTGCATCAATGTCTTCCCTTCCTGGCTGGGACCCTCAGCTCCCAAGGGTGGGGAATGAGTTGCCTTCCACCACTGAGGATCTCTCCTGTGTTCTAGACAAATACAATGACTTCATCGAGGCCAATCGGATAGAAGATTCCAGAGAGAGGATGAAGACCCTGAGGAAGCTGGTGAGGAATGAAGCACTGTCAGGCAGGAGAGGCAGCTGGGTTCCATTCTCACAGAGGCTTCAAAGAAGTCTCTCCCTACCAATAGTCTCAGTTTCCCATCTGTGTCAAGGAAGGGAGCGGGAAGGTGGATTTTAGCTCCCTGCAGTAGGACAGTGGGAATCTCTTTAGCATATGTGGAGGCTTATTGGAGAGATTACCATAACCTGATCCCTTTTCCTTCCTCTTGTCCCTTAGATCCGGGATCTCCCAGGACACTACTATGAAACACTTAAATTCCTCGTGGGCCATCTCAAGACCATTGCTGACCACTCAGAGAAAAACAAGGTGTGTGCTGCTCGCTATGGAATTTGGGGGGCACAGGCTGCACTGGGATGGGTGCTTCCTATGCACGATCGAGGCCCTGTGAGCCCTCCCTCTTCCTAAGGGTCCTATTCCTAGCACACTGGCCAGTGCAGCTGTCCACAGAGCTATTCCCTCACAGAGCCAGCTCCTGTGTTCTGGGGGCCATGTAGGATCCCCGCAGCTATTACTAACCTCTTGGGGCTACCCTCGATGGGCCTGTGAGGTGAGCAGTGGGCATGCTAGAACTCTGTTCAGCAAACCTCTTTGTGCCCACGTGAGATGTTCATCCCCTAATCTAAGGACATGTCAGAGTTGGGGATGGTGGCCTCAGTGACCTGGAGAGAGGAAGGAGAGAAGGGAATTGGAGGTCATGCTCAAAGCATTGATCCCAGGATTTCCCCCGTCCCCAACCCAGATGGAGCCCCGGAACCTGGCTCTGGTCTTTGGGCCGACGTTGGTAAGGACATCTGAAGACAACATGACAGACATGGTAACGCACATGCCGGACCGCTACAAGATCGTGGAGACACTAATCCAGCATGTAAGTGCCCATTGCATGTCTGTACACCGGACGCCTGGGGCCAGGCTCTGCTCCTGCCCGCCTCTGTGCCCCAGGATGCTTGCAACAGCACCAGTAGCCAGAGAGGACACCACTAGGGGGCTACATGGTTTTCAGCAGTGACAGGCTGCCATCAAGGCAACAAGAGGAACAAGACTGGACGAGGAGTCAGGGAGGAGAAGCAGGGATAGGACCATGGGGCTGGAGACTGATGCAGAGGGTCCTCAGTAGGCTGTTTAGGGGAGGTGGCCTGCAGAACTGTGACTTGGGCATCAGAGGCCTGTTCCCCAACAGCCACAGGTCAGGTCAGGGAGCACAGGAGGTACAGGACATGGAACAGGAACCAAGGCCACATCCTCCATGATGCTCTGGTGCAAGCCACTGCTTCACCTCCCTTCTGACTCCTGGAAGCTCTAATGAGTCTTGGCTTTTGTCTAGGAAGAATGAAGAAACCACCAGCAGAGGGCGCTAGAGGGCACTATCTTCTGAAGCCCACTCAAAAGGCAATTCTTGGGCACTGTTTCTCAAGTTGTAGGTCACCATTCACAGAGATTGCCTAAGAGCATCATAAAACACGGATATTAATGTTACAGTTCACAACAATAAGAAAATTACAGTTGTGAAGTAGATCAAAATGTTATGGTTGGGGTCACTTCGACATGAGGACAGTATTAAAGGTCTCTGTGTCATGCAGCTTGAGAACCACTGGCTTAGGGGTTGCAGGAATTTTTATGCATCTTCAGATTTCCCACTTACCTTCTGTGACAGCCACACAGTGTGGACCCAGACCCTTAACTACAGAGGAATATCTCTAGTGTCTAATTCATTTTATGAAATGACAATGTTAATGTTTGTTATCTAAAATTTAAAATATTGCACATTTATAAATTTATAAATTTTATGCCTATACATAAACAGGCTTCCTCCTGCAGAGGGAATAAGGTTAGCCTTTGGTCACCAGAGGGAGCTGTGGCCCTCCCCTTTTCGGACACCTTAGGGAAGAAAAACTGAGTCTTGTCACCACTTACTTATAGAGGAGGGAAACAGGTGCTCAGAGAGGGGATGACCTGTGCAAGGTCACAACCAGAAAATGGCATCGCCAGGATTTTAACCAGGCCCGTCTACTCAGAGCTGACTTCCCAGAGGGCAGCTGCTGGGCCCGGACACTGACTCTGGCCTGCTCACCTGTTCTCTCACCCCATGTCAGGGGTCTGGCTGCAGGAAAGAGCATCATGGCCTGTTCTCTACTGTGTGAATTTGGAGAAGTTGTTGGAAGCCTCAGCCTGTGGTCAACACAAGAGTTCCTTGAACAGTAGCCCTTGGGAAGAAAGCAAGCCCATAGCAAGTGAGCCTCCCTGGAGGCAGTGTCTGCCCCTCAGTAGGGCAGGGGCCATGTCAGTCTAGATGCATGGCCTAGCGTGTGGGTGGTGAACACTGTGTTTGCTAAGCGACTGAGTCAGCGAATGAGTGACCTGCTGAGCCTAGGCAGGCGGGGCTTTCCTGCAGGGATTCACTCCTGACTAACCGCTGAGCCAGTGAATTTCCACTCTCAGCCTCCCAGGCTGGAGACATCTTTAACTCTGAGTAGGTAGGCTCCATCCTCTGCAGACCCTTGGGCCAGACCTTCTAAGAGCCTGGGGGTCTCTGTAGGAGCAGCAGAGCCAGGCAGGGGTGGATGGTATAGACTGAAGTCAGCCCTGGCCAGACAACGGCCATTGGAATTAGCAGATAACATTAATTCCTCCTGGGATTTCAGCCAAAATGGCTTCCCACGGTAGTTCCTGTCACAAGACCAGACATCTTGAGGTAGAGGGAATAAATGGCAACCCTGCTGTGCTGCTCATGTCAGCTGGCACCCAGGGCCCAGGGTGGAGGGTAAGCCACTGATTCCATGCATGTCGGGCTCTGAAACTTCTCAGCCTTGGCACTTTTCTTTCCCACGTTAGGGATGGTGCCCAGGGCGTTCACTGGGCGTGCTATGCAGTGTTCTTGCACAGAGACACAACCCTGACAGTGCTGTCCCATGTGTTGGAGGGTATTTGGTGCTATTGCTGGCCTCTGGCCCTTGGTCCCAGGCTGTCTCCTCAACAATGACATTAGGTAATAGGCTGTGCCAGGCAGGAAGAGCGGGGTCAAGGCCAGCCAGACTCCAGAGTCTGAGGAGAGCCCTGGTGGTAGACTGAGACCCACTCAGTTACATTCGGCCATTTTCTCCTTTCTCCACATTTTACGGCAGTTGTAGTTACGTGCTGTATGTTATATTCTCCTCAAACTGGGGATGTTTAATGCAGTGAAGGGTCAGGCCTGGGATACCTTGTGGGTGGAGCATGAACAATTACTTCAGCAAATGTACTAGTCTTTAGTCAGGGTTTTATTTTCCTTTATGTGACTTTTGGTCTCTTTCTAAGGAAATATATATTATATATATTATATATATTATATATATATTGTGTGTGTGTGTGTGTTTGATATTTATTTTGAGGTAGGGTCCCACTAGATAACTCTAGCCTAGGATTTTCTATGTAAGCCAAGCTGACTTGAACTCATAGAGATCCGCCTGCCTCTGAAGACTGCTGCTGTGCCTGGCTGTTACCTATATTTTATACATATAGCTACTTCCCACATTCCTTCTAGCTGTCTTTTTTTTTTTTTTTTTTTTTGGTTCTTTTTTTCGGAGCTGGGGACCGAACCCAGGGCCTTGCGCTTCCTAGGCAAGCGCTCTACCACTGAGCTAAATCCCCAACCCCCTAGCTGTCTTTTTAAAAATTTGAGCTAGTATACAAAGTAATGGGTTTCATTGTAACATTTTCATAAGTACGGTCACTGTTTAGCCAGCTTCCGCGCCGTTCCTCTGTCCTCTCTGCACCCCCCCTTTATTTACTAGCAGTAGTATGTATGTGCATAGTGGGGGTGCACACCCTGTGGGTGCTGGAGATCAGAGACAGCTCTGGAGTTGGTTCTCTTCTGCTTAGTGCGGGTCCTGGGGCTTGAACTCAGGCTACCTGGCTTGCCCACTGGGTCCTCCCAGCGGCTCCCATGCCCTTGCTGGTCTCCTTCCTCCGTCTGAGTATCCCTTTCCCTCCCTTCTAAGCTCCCCGTCAGGTCAGTTACTGTCTCTTCCTCCCCGAACACGGCCCCTTCCTCTTTTTATGGATGTGAAAAACCATGAAGTAAGTGTCCTCTGAATCTGCCCTAACATAAAGATGTCCGTCATTTTCTGGCAGATGTCATGATTTTGATTGAGCTGTGAACATGGCTAGGCATATCGTTTTGTTTTTAGTTTTTGAGGAACCTCCATACTGACTTCTGTAATGGCAGCACCAGGTCTATATCCCAACTGGCAGCGAGTGTTCCTCGTTCCCCACACCCTCACCAGCACCTGTTATTCTTCTCCCTCCCCACGTCTGGCCTTGAACTCCTGATCCTCTGGCCTGAGTGCTGGGATTAGAGATAGGTGTGCAGCACATTGGCCCTCGGGTCCGCCATCCTGTCCCACCGGGCACAGCCTGAGGTTGGGTATTGTGACGCCCCCTTCAGTGTCCCTCTGTTAGTATAATGTTGGCTTTACGTCTGTCACATGTGGACTTACCGTGTCGATGTGTGTTCCTTCTGATCCTAGTGTGGTCTGTGCTGTGCTCTTGAAGGACCTTGAGCTTCTCTGTGTCTGTCGAGGTGATCACATCATTGTCCTTGATATACATTTCCACGCTACATTACATTTATTGATTTGCACACATTTAACCTTGCACACCTGGATGAAACCACCTTGGTCATGGCGCGTGATGACCGTAATGTATTCTTGAGTCTGGCCTGCAAGTATGTGTTGATAACTCTTGCGTCCCTGCTAATCAGGAGACTGCTCTGCAGTTTTGTTCTCTGTTGGACTCTTGCCTAGTTTGGCCTCAGGATAGTACTGACTTTGTAGAGCGACCTCAGTAGCGAACTTCCGGGAAGCTTCAGAAATGCTGTGAGCTCTTGAAAAGTTCAGCAGAATTTGGCAGAAGTGCGGCAGGCACTTTATGACTGCTTCAGCCTGATTGGTTTTTGTTTTGTTGGTCTGGTTTTGTTTTTCGAGACAGGTTTTGTGTGTGTGACTCTAGCTGTCCTTGTTCTGGAACTCACTATAGACTAGCCTGGCCTCATGCACCACCGCCACCTGGCACTCTCTGATTTCAGTGAAAAGCTGATGATTGCTGTAAGCTTTTCCTTAAAGCCCCGCCCATTTCCTCACCAGTCATTCCACAGTGTCATCCCTCGGTCTCCAAGGACCCATGTGGTCTCTTTCACTGTTGATTTCAACTTTTAGCGTTTTGATTTAGTAAGGTAGGCGAAATTATTTTGAATCTTTTGTATTTGTGAAGACTTGCTTTGTGCCTAGAATGTAGTCTGTTTTGGAGAGACCCCATGAGAAGAATGTTTGCCGTATCTGTTGGAATAAATACTCTGCTTACCTGTGGTGTAGTGGAAACAAAATATTTTTTTGAGATAGAGTTTCCCTATGTAGCCTGGCTAGACTGGAGCTCAGTATGTAGACCAGGATAGCCTCAGCCTCAGACTCACAAACCTGCCTGTGTCTGCCTCTTGAGTGCTGGAGTAAAAGACACCACACCTTGCTAGATTTTCTTTTTTTAAGTAATGTATATGTATATGTGTGTGTGTTGTGTGTGTGTGTATGTATGTGTGTGTGTCTATGTATGTATGTGTGTCTATGTATGTGTGTATGCCTATGTATGTGTGTATGCCTATGTGTGCATGTGTGTCTGTGTATGTGTGTGTTTATGTATGTATGTCTGTGTGTGTGCGTCTATGTATGTGTGTGTCTCTGTGTGTGTATGTATGTACGTATGTGCCTATAGCACTCATGGAGGCCTGAAGCAGGTGTAGGATCCGCTGGAGTTTAGGTGGTTGTGACCTGCCCAACATGGGTGCTGGGAGACAAAACCAAGTCCTCTGGAGAGCAACAAGTGTTTACTGAGGACCTATGTGTCCAGCCCCTCCTTGTTTATCTTTATTTTGGATACATTATGTAGATTTGAGCAGAGCATTTAAGTTCTGTTGTATTGGGACTGTCCACTATGCTTACTGTGCTCCTGAGTGTCTCTTTTACAGACATAGAAACAGACGTACACATGCACACACACGTGTCATCTCTCTTAGGGCTGGTTTGTCCAGGACTCCCAGTGTAGACCTTCTGTAACCTTGGGCTTTTCCACCTGCCCCCCGATTTCCTGGAAAATCACTTGGAGGGTTCTTTATTCACAGGCCATGGCTCTCGGGCTTGTTCTGTGACTGCTTATAACTCGTATAACCCACTTATTTTATTCTTTGTCTGCTACATGGCTGGTTAGTTATTTCTCATAAGTCCAAGTGGTGAATCTTCCTGCACCTGACTAACTCCCAAAGTTCCTCTCTCTCTTCAGGATGTCCCACCTCTTATTTCCTGCCTTTTGCTAATTGGCCATTGATTTTTATTGACAGGTAATGCTTCCACACAGTAAACAAGAGGTTCTCTCTACAATCATTTTTTAAATTAATTTTGTCTGTGGTGGGGGGGAGGGTTATGCCTGCATGCATGTCTGTGCACTGTTTTGCGCCTGGTGTCCACAGAGGCCAGAAGAGAGTGTTGGATCCCTTGAAAGTGTAGCCCAGGCTGCCCTTAAACTCACTATGTAGCCAAGGTGACATCGAATTTAAATGTGTACTAAATGTCTTGTTTCTGTGGTGGTTGTTATCAACCTAGAACCTTGTGGATGCTAGGCAAGCACCCTACCAACTGAGCTATGTCCTCAGCTCAATTTTTTATTATTAATGCCTCTGACCCAATGGTAGTGACTTTTCCCCTCATGCTGAATAATGAATTCAGAGACTGCTGCATGCTGGATAAGCACTGGGTCAACCGAGCCACTAACCCAGCCTGTTCCTTTAACTGTGTGCAACATTTTATTTCTTCTCATTGTGTTTCGAAGTTTACTGATTACATAGAATTGCTACACCGGCTTGTGTCCATCTTCTATTTGGTTGACAGACTGAGTTCTATCCTAGACTCTCAGTCTGTGTGGTAACCTTTGGTGAAGATTAATTTTTTTCAAAAGATTTATTTATTCTATGTATATGAGTACACTTGTAGCTATCTTCAAACACCACCAGAAGAGGGCATGGGATCCCATTACAGATGTTTGTGAGCCACCATGTGGTTGCTGGGATTTGAACTCAGGACTTCTGGGAGAGCAGTCAGTGCTTTTTTTTTTTTTTTTCGGAGCTGGGGACTGAACCCAGGGCCTTGTGCTTGCTAGGCAAGTGCTCTACCACTGAGCTAAATCCCCAACCCTGCAGTCAGTGCTCTTAACCACTGAGCCATCTTTCCAGCACAATTGATTTTTTTTAATCCAGCCAGCAGCTTAGCTGTGTGTCTTTACTGATGGGCTGAGGTCATTTACATGAATGGCCATAACTGAGTGGTATTTGGTAATTGCTGTCATTGAGTTGCCTGGATTATTGTTTGTCCTGTTCTCTCTCCCCTGTTAGCACCAAGGGCTTTTTTTTTATCGTCCTGGATGTCTGCCTAGCTCTTCCTGGTGAGATGTAGCCTTTCATGTGTTCTCCTGGCTGAGACTTACTCCTGTAAACCTTTCCTGCAGCGCTGGCTTGAGGACCGCTTTAGTTTGTGTTCATCTTGAAATGCTCTTACTTTTCTGTCAGTTTCAAGCCGTAGCTCTCCTGGGCCCTGTCAGCAGTTAGTTACAGACGTCCAGGCCCGAGAGGCTCCCTCCATGCTTGGCTGTGGCCAGCTGGTGTTTTTCCGATGGATCTGCCTGTGTAAAAGTGTTTTTTTTTTATTTTTCCACCTTGCCTGTAATCGGTCTTGAGGAGATTCTTCTTTGTGCTTGTTTGGGGCTCCCTTTAGGTGTCTGTCTGTCTCTAGCCTTGGCATTTTTCTGCTGTATTCAGAGTCTGTGTGCCTTTCAGTCTAATCTCAGCTCCGTCCAGCCTGTGATGCTCAGGCGTGGTCTCCTGATCCTACATCAGAGTTCCCAGTCATTGTGGCCAAGCTCATGTTTTTTTCCCTGTGTTGTTACACTGTTGTGTTTTGGCCACCAGTCCTCTGTCTGCGTCCAGCTGTGATGAAACACCTTGGCTAACTCCGGGTGGGGGTTTTGTTGACATTTCCACACCACAGTGGTTATCAAAAGAAGTCAGAGCAAGAGCCCAGGTTCTGGAGCTGAAGCCAGGAGGAGTGCTGCTTACTGACTTGCTCCTCCTGCTTTGCTTTCCCAAACAAGCCAGGGCCATCAACCAGGAGTGGGGCCACCACAGTGGGCTGGGCCATCCCCCATCAATCATTAACCAAGAAAACGCCCAGCAGACTTGCCTACAGGCCAGCCTATGCAGACACGTTCTCAGTTGAGAACCCCTCTGGTTTGTGTCTGCTGACATAAAACTAGCTAGCCCACCCTGCATCCCTGACACGTCTTCTCCGCTCCATCAGCGTCCATCGGCTGTGCTTTCTGCTCTGTTCTTTTATTGCATTCATTGAGTTTTTCATTTCCAACATTTCTATTTTTTCCGCACATCTGTCTTTGCTGACCTTTTCCTCTGCTTTGCTGATTTTCCTCCCCAGATCCTAACTTGATTTTGCCTGTCTTTGTGTCCTGTTTTAAATAACTGAGTCTTTTTTTTTCCGGAGCTGAGGACCGAACCCAGGGCCTTGTGCTTGCTAGGCAAGTGCTCTACCACTGAGCTAAATCCCCAACCCCATAACTGAGTCTTTTTACTAGTAAGCTTTTGACATCGTCATCTAGGATTTTACTATTACAGTATCATAGGTAGGTAGGTAGATGGATAGAGAGATAGATACATAATGCATAGAATGTGTATGTTTTCCCCCCCCCAGGTATGTATGTGTGCACCACATACCTGCAGAGGATATGGGATCTTCTGGAACTAGAATTACAGGGGTGTGAGCTGCCATGAGGGTGCTGGGAATTGAACCAGGTCCTTTGCAAGAGCAGCCAGTGCCCTCAACCACTGAGCTGTCCCTCCATCTCTTAAAGCATCTCTGCCTTTGGAGGAGCCCCGTTGGAGCCTCTTCACGGCTCTCCATTTCTCTCTCTGCTGTGGTATCTGGAGATTGGCTGACTGAGCAGTCTGCCTGCTCCAGAGGCCTCCATCCCTAGCACCACTCAGAGAGGAGGAAACAAAACTACTGTAAAAGCAACAGCATGAGTGAGGAAAGGGCACCTTTGTTAGTTTGTTAATGACTGTAGACCGTGCAGAGGTGTTAGGAAGTTAAAGTTCTCTCAGGCAGCTGTAGAGAGAGTAAGAGATAAAGAAAGAGGCAGGGAGGGGAAATGGAGAACAAGCAAGGTTAAATAAATGAGAGGAAAAGAAGAAACGGAATAGAGAAAATGCATTAGAAAAAAATTAGAAAAAGTGGAAAAAGAAAAAAAAAGGATTTCTCCATTTTGAGAAAGTTTAAACTCAGGACCAGTGGACTGGCTCAGTTTTGTAAAATGCCTGCTGCTGAGCCCGAGGACCCG
This sequence comes from Rattus norvegicus, assembly GCF_021556685.1. Taxonomy (NCBI): domain Eukaryota; kingdom Metazoa; phylum Chordata; class Mammalia; order Rodentia; family Muridae; genus Rattus; species Rattus norvegicus. The sequence continues at coordinate 88,715,469 of NC_141543.1, forward strand.
GGTTCAATCCCTAGCATCCTTTGGAAGGAGAGAACTGACTCAAAAATACTCTCTGGGGTTGGGGATTTAGCTCAGTGGTAGAGCGCTTGCCTAGCAAGAGCAAGGCCCTGGGTTCGGTCCCCAGCTCCGAAAAAAAAAATACTCTCTGATCTCACACGCGCGCACACACACACTGCACAATACACAATACACAATAACAATGTTTTTAAAAATTAGATAAGTGGGGTCAGGAGAGATGGCTCAGTGGTTAGGAGCACTGGCTGCTCTTCCAGAGGTCCTGAGTTCAATTCCCAGCAACCACATGTTGGCTCACAACCATCTGTAATGGGATCCGATGCCCTCTTCTGCTATGTGTCTGAAGAGAGTGACAGTGTACTCACATTAAATAAATTAATTAATTAAAATTAGGTAAATATAAGAAGAGTAAAAAAATTAAAAATAGCTTTTAAAAAATTGAAATACACGTGGTGGTGGCCCATTCCTTTAATCCCAGCACTTGGGAGCCAAAAGCAGGAGGATCTTTCTGAGTTCAAGGCAGGCCTGGTCTACAGAGCAAATTTCAGGATAGCCAGAGAAACCCAGTCTTAAAACAAACAAAAACCAACAACAAAATTGAAACACAAAATAAAGTCAAAACACTACTAAAGGAAAGAAGGAAGAAGGAAGGAAAAAGAGTGCCCAGTAATGAATGGAAATGTACAAATAAATATAAAGTAGAAGACTGTATGAAAAGGAATAAAAGGTAGGACAATTCGTGCACACAATAGAACATAAACACCGCTAAAAGTGGCGTCAAAGCAGAGGCAGGCAGCACCCGTTGCTACCCAACCCTCTGCTCCCTTGCAATGGCAGTGCACCCAGGGGTCTGTTCTCATGTTGTAAGAAAGAAACATCTTTCTGAAATGTCTTGGGGGGGGGTGGTTGTGGCTCACGCCTGTAATCACAGCACTTGAGAGACCAAAGCAGGAGGAGATTCACTGCACGCTTGAGGCCAGCCTCTTCTATATAGCCAGGGCTACTAGATAAGACCAGGTTTGTTTGTTTGTTTGTTTGTTTTGTTTGTTTGTTTGTTTGTTTGTAGAGAGTGGGGATGTGGAGTTTGGCAGGGAGCACAGTAGGAGTGGAAAGGAAACCTGAGGAACCCTTTCTGGGTCCTCAGAACATGGAACCTTCCTGTCCCCTGCAGCGGGGGTCTCTGCAGTGTTCCTGTGTTCAGCCTTTTCCGAGGCTTATGCTGGTGTTGGGTCTGTGTTGGACAAGCTCTTCCCAGAGTAAGCTGCCTCCCTTCTGTGTGTGCCAGGGGCCTCTAGGACCACACTTAGCTTTCCTGCCTGTGGGATGGGCAGATTTTTCTAGCCCTCTTGAGATCCCTAGGTGAGCCCTAGCCATGATAGAGAGATCTATGCAGGCAGAGGACTGTGGAAACTTTTAAGGCTTCCTAAATGATACTCTTGCTGCTAGAGGGATGGGGCTGTGGGTGTGAAGTAGACCCCTGGAGGTTCAGCGTTTCAGGTTCTGCCCCAGTGAATGCTGCAGAGATTGACCCACCCATTTTAGGCTCAGGGCTATCACACTCCAAGCTTAGTCTCAGCTGACATCATCTGCTTCCGCCACCAAGAGTGGAGCCCTGTGCTTCTGGCTGGAGCTGAGCCTCCTGCAAATCACACTTGCATTTGTTGGAGGTTTTGTTGTGCTTTCAAGACAGGGTTTCTCTGTGTGGTCCTGGCTGTCCCGGAACTCACTCTGTGGACCAGGCTGGCCTGGACCTTAAAGATGTCTGCCTCTGCCTCCTGAGTGCTAGGATCAAAGGTGTGTGCCACTACAGCCTGGCCACATTCAGCCTGTTAATGTCCAGCTCTCTGACTTACAGAGCCTTCTGGGACTCTCTGACTGGAATTGTTCCCAGGGTTGGGAGGCCCTCGTATTTTGAGCCTTTGTCTCTCAGGTAGCAGACTGGCCTTCAACTTGCTAAGCAAGTTCAGAGGGACCTTGAACTTGATCCTCTTGCCTCCTGCTCATAGTGTCGTGGAGACCAAACCCAGGACTTTGGCATGTTACTCCAGCTGAGCCCCCTCCCCAGAACAGCTCAGCTGGTCGTCATTCGCTGTTTTTTATTTTATGTGTATTTATGTATCGTTGTAACTGGATTGTGTCCGTGCACAACGTGTTTGTAGAGGAGGTTGGCTCTCCAGAAACTAGAGTTACAAGTGGGTGTTAGCTGCCATTTGAGTGCTGGGAATTGAACTCAGGACCTCTGGAAGAGCAGCCAGTGCTCTCCACCACTAAACCATCTCTCCAACCCATCTTCACTTGCCCTGATTACACTAATCCTATCTTTTTGCAAAACATTGGCTTAGACACCTTTGGTATGGTCTGGTAAATCATGCCTGTACCCCGGCACTCAAAAGGCTGAGGTAGGGGAATCTCTGTGACATTGAGGCCAGCCTGGGCTACATTGAAAGGCCCCGTCTCAGCCACCGCCACAAGAAAAACTGATGTCTTTTTACTTCGCTCTGTATTTCTGTCCACTTGAGATTTTTCCTTACCTCTTGCATCTTCGGGGTTCCCGGGTCCCACCTTGGCTGATAAATAGGGTCTTCAGCTCACCTGACATCACTGTCATCACTCTTTCATGACACCCGGACGCAAGGCCACAACTTTGCTTAGTTTGTTTTACCTCTTAGCAAGTACGTTTTTTCTAAACATTTAAAGGGAGTTTTAGATTCATAGCAGAATTGAGCAGAAGCTACAGAAACACCCCCGAGCGCACCACATGGACCCTTCACCGTTATCCACATACCCCCAAGCTAGAGCCTCTGCCATGACAGAGAACTGGTCATAGTCACCTAGAGTGTGGCGGGCTCTAGCTCAGTTCACAGCCCTGGGTTCTACACCCAGCACCACCAAGAACCCGACAGCTCATCCTACCGACTGGCATTCATAATTAACGTCATGGCTAACATTAGAGTTCACTCCTGTATGCTCTGTGGGCCTGGAGAGACACATCATGACATGTGTCCATCACTGTAGTGTCATACAGATCGCCGCCAGAGCCCTAACTGTCAGGTGCACTCTGCCTTCACCTTCCCCCTCACACTGTACCTGGGGTTTGCCTTTTCCACAACATCATGGGGCTGAAGTCAAGCAGTGTGGACATTGGCAACACAGATGACACAGCAGTGGTTCCAGAGGTGTGAGTTAGTCCCCTTGTGTCTTTTTTTTCTTAGAATTATTTGTTTTATATATGTGAGTACACTGTCGCTGTCTTCAGACACACCAGAAGAGAGCATCAAATCCCATTGTAGATGGCTGTGAACCACCATGTGGTTGCTGGGAATTGAACTCATGACCTCTGGAAGAGCAGTCAGTGCTCTTAACCGCTGAGTCATCTCTCCAGTCCCCCACCTTGTGTCTTTCCATGACCCAGTAAATAGGTGTTGTTGTTGTTGTTGTTGTTGTTTTGCTTGTCTGCTTTTGAAACAAGATCTTGATGTGTAGACCATGTTTGCCCGGGAATTCGCACAGATCCTCCTGCCTCAGTCACCCTAGTGCTGAGATTACATGCATGTACCACCATCCCTGACCATAGCCTGCTTCCATCTGATATTGAATAATATCCCACGGGGTATATCGGGGCTCATTTATTCATTCCTCCCCTGAGAGTTATGCGTCAGAGCTCAGTCACTTAGTGAGACACCTGAGGGTGTCTCTTGTCGAGGGAAGTTTATTTTGGCTCACAGTTCCAATGACTCCGGTCCGTGTGTCAGTGCCTCTGTTGCATTTGGCCTCTGGTATCACTTTGTGATTGTAGCTGGAGCGGAGAGGAGTAAAACTGTCCACCTTATTAGCTTGGGAGCACAGAGAAAGAGGGAGAAAGGTAGGCTGGGTCCCACCCTCCCCTCTGGGGTATGGCCACAAGGCTCCACCTCCTAAAGTGCCTTCTGGTAGTGCCACCTGGGCACCAAGCCTTTGATGCCCTTGGATTTGTGCAAACCACAGCAGACAGTGTGGTTGCCCTCGAGCCTCAGCTGTTACAAATCAAGCTGTTTCACAGACAGCTATGTGCAGATCTATCTGTGTGAACTTATGATTTTGGCACCCATGACCAGGACTGCAAGGTCACAGGAAAAGAGTATTGTTAGCTTAGCAAACAATCATGGGTGTGATCCAGAGTGGCTTGCCATCTCTTCCAGCAGTGAAAGAAAGCTGAAGTTTCTGTTTGGGTTCTCTTTTCTTTCCTTTTTTCTCATACAAAGTCTCATTGAGGAGCCCCATCTGTCCTTAAACTCTGCAGATTCTCAGAAGCTTGGGATCCACCTACCTCTGCCTCCCCACCCCTCAGCCGCGTTCAGTTCTTGTCAGTATTGGTGTTGTCCAATATAACTGATATCATCGTCCTCCTCCTACCGGCTGTGTGGTGGTACTGTGTGGTTTTCCTTTGTGTGTCCTTGTGGTGTCCCCACCAGTAGCCTCATTCACATTGGCCTATGGGGATTGACCCTGCAGCCTCACATGTGCCAGGCAAGGGCTCTGCCACCCAGCTGCAGTCCCCACCTCCTGTGCTCACCACCCAGCTGCAGTCCCCACCTGTGCTCATCACCCAGCTACAGTCCCCACCTGTGCTCACCACCCAGCTGCAGTCCCCACCTGTGCTCATCACCCAGCTACAGTCCCCACCTGTGCTCACCACCCAGCTGCAGTCCCCACCTGTGCTCACCACCCAGCTGCAGTCCCCACCTGTGCTCACTTGTCATCTGTGGTTTCTTTCTTGATGTTCAGGTCTTTGGCCCATTTTCGTTTATCCTCCTGTTTTGCGGTGCAAGTGTTCTTTTGTATTTTACACAGGAATCCTTTATCAGCTCTGCAAATACGTTTTTCTATCCTCTGGTCTGTCTTCACCCACTCGTAACATCTTCTGTAGAGAGAAACCTTTTCTTAATGACTACACCTAAATGCCATTCAGACTGATGCATAGACAGCTAGGGTTTCTCCGTGGGTTTCATGTGCAGTGCTATTACTGTGATGTAGTTCTGCGTAGTAACATGTTTCTCCATGTGTGAACTCTGGAAGGGGCGTTAGTTCTTAGAAAATCATCACCCATTCTCATTTTACTCCACTGTGAGAAGATGACTTGGCCTGTGCAGTGTAGACGCCAAGGAGCCACTGGAGATTTGGCTTTTGAATGATTCGTGCATGTTCTAGAAGAATGATCTTCTCTAAGGTTGAGGGCCAAGCCCCGAGTATGTTGACTAGCTCAGATTTGTCTAATGAGTTCCTAAAGAATCAACATTTCTGCATATGTGTATAAACATTTTATGTGTTTACCTGCACGAGTGTCCATTGACCATGTGTGTGCAGTGCCTGCAGAGGCCAGAAGGCACCAGTTTCTCAGGAATTGGAGTTACAGCTGATTGTGAGCTGTCATGTGGGTGCTGGGAATCAAACCTGGCTCTTCTGGAAGAGCCTCCAGTGCTTGTAACCTCCAAGCCATCTCTATAGCACCTGCTCAATTTTTATCTGTTCAGTCAGCTGCAGTATTTCTGTAGTCTGCAAGTCTGTGAACTGTTATCTGTGTGCGCTGGTCCTCTTATCCGTGTTTGCACATCTGGAGAGCAGAGGTTGACAGACATCCAGCATCTATCACTCTCCGCATCGTTATTCACAAGGTCTCTCAGTGAACCCAGAGCTCAGAGTCAGCTAGACTGGCTGGTCAGCGAGCCCTCAGAGGCACCATCTCTGCTCTCCAGTGCCAGAGTTAAAAGCTTGTGTCATCATGCGGTCCTGCCTTTTTTTTTTTTTTTTTTTTTTCCGGAGCTGAGGACCGAACCCAGGGCCTTGCGCTTGCTAGGCAAGCGCTCTACCACTTAGCTAAATCCTTAACCCCAACGGTCCTGCCTTTTGACACAGGTGCTGGGGTCTTCATTCCTATGCCACAGACACTTTGTCAGCCACTGCCCCAGCTGCCAGTTGTCCTTAAAATATTTTTAAGATATCTCAGACCCAGATGTGGTAGTTCACACCTATAACCCCAGCACTTGGGAGCTGGAAACAAGAGGGCCAGGAGTTTAAGGTTAGTCTGGGCTACAGGATACCTTGTCTCAAAAAAGAAAAATGACAGCATATATGCTACAAATTAATTTCCTTTTTTTTTTTTTTTTTTTTTTTTTGAGACAAGGTCTCATGTAGCCCCAGTTGGCTGAGTAGACTGGCCTCAAACTGACATGCCTCCTGCTTCTGCCTCCTAGTGCTGGGATTGTAGATATGCACCAGAATGCCTGGGTTTATCCTTAAATTTAAATGAGAGTTTAGCAGGATATAAGTCTTCTGGTTTCAAAGTGGCACAGATAGGAAATGATATTTTCAATCCATGCTGCTGAGTTATTTGTGAGCAGTACAAACCTCTGGATTCCGGAGCCTCGGGGTTCACTTTGTATTTTAACTCATTCTAATTGACAAGATATTCTGTAGCCAGGCTGGACTGGAATTCACAGGGTAGCCTGGGCTGCCCTTGAACTCAAATAAATTCTCTAGCCCCAGGCTCCCTACAAGCACAAACCACTGTGTTAAGTGTACTTGGCATTTATGGAAAGGTCTTGCCTGTCTGACCCTGAGGGAAGCTAACATTTGTTTCCAGGTATTTCCTTTCCCTGGATAGAGTGTGACAGCCCGGATGTCAGTGGGGAGCCAGGGACCTTGGGATGATGAGGCCCTGCACCCTCAGCTCCAGCTGTGCTCTGGCTCCGCTCCCCAACATGAGCAGTGTGCCTAGTGTCCGCTAGAGGGCGCTGCCGACTAGGCTTTCTGGCTGGCCAGGAGGCATACACCATGGTGAGGCACCTAGGACCAGTAGCCTGCTTGTGATGGGCTCTCCCTAGCACTGATTGGTTTCTTCCCACTTGTGGCCCTACTTTGTCTCCCTGTAAGGGTTTCTCATAGCTCATGGAGCTGTCTGAGCCTCCTCTCTTAGGACTTATCCGAAGGAGGAGTCACCTTTGGGACTGTGGGTCCTTTGGCCTGAAGGTTAAGAAACCTACATCTTCTCTTAACTCCCCATGTCAACTTCATCCTGTCTTTTGTCTCCTCTGCAGTCTGACTGGTTCTTCAGTGATGATGAGGACAAAGGAGAGAGAGTAAGTGAGGAGAGGGTGGGCAGGGTCTGGTCTGAGATGACTCTTGTCCTGGGGGAGGACTTACAGCAAGATTCAAACGGGTGTAGTGGAGGAGAGATGGCTTAGAGGTTAAGAACACCTACTGTTCCTTCAGAGAACGGGAATGTGGTTCCTAGCACTCACAGTTCTCACAACCACCTCCAGTCCCAGCCCTTCCCAGGCCCCGCCCCCTCTGGCCTCTCTGGGCACTACACTCAAGGGCACAAAACACCCTCAGACACAGATAATTACATATATTGAATGCTGAGGTTGGAGAGGTGACTCAGTGGTTAAGAATACTTGCTGCTCTTCCAGAAGACCCAGGTTTGAGTCCCAGGACCCATACAGCAGCTCATGGCAGTCTGTACCACAATGCCAGGGGCATCTGATGCACATATATACATACATGTAGTCAAATACCCAGACATAAAAAGTTAACATAAAAATAAAATCTATAAAAAAAAATCAAGCAAGGGAAGATTCTTGGCCCAAGGCACCTACAGTCTGATGGAGGAGACACAGCCCTGCCTTCCCTTCAGGAGCAACAATCTGATGGGGACAATACAGGTCAAACTCCAAGAAAACGCAGGATTTAGCATGTAGAACAGTCCCTGTTCTCAGCTGAGGGAGCCTTTCGGGGCGACAGGACACAGTGCTGTGGGAGGTCTGTCAGACCTGGTCTCAGGCATTCCCACTGAGGGAGCCCCACTCATAGAGGAGACGAGAACCCTATCATCAGCCTGCCGCTTCCTGAGAAGCCCGAGGGCTAACGATCTGGAGGCTGCCGCCTGACTCCTCCTTCTGGTTGCAGACCCCTGTTGATGACAAGGAGCCACAATCGGTGCCCAACATTGAGTACCTCCTGCCCAACATTGGCAGGACAGTGCCCCCCAGTGATCCAGGCTCAGGTGAGTAAAGGAACCTGCGAGGTGGGGAAAGGGGGTGGGCTCTGCCTTTCGGAGGGTCCCAGATGCCTGGCCAGATGTTTAGCTTCCCTGCCTCTCCTTGCTGGAGTCTGGCCTGGTAGCATCCCAAGATGGGCCATAGAAGGCTTTCTCCCTCTCTGGGAAAACTCAGATGTTTGCTCAGCTCCCCCAGGGCCGGGCAGGGCTATGTGTTTGGCCTCTTCACTGGTCTCTCTCCTGAGCCCTTGATCTTCACAGCTGGCGGCGTACTTCTGGGCACATTCCACTTTTTAATTTCTCTTCCTTCTCTCCTTGTACCCTGTCCCTCCTTCCTCTCTCCCCTTGATCTCCTCCCTCCTCCTCCGTCCTCCCTTTCCTCTGCTTCTCCTGCCCTCCTCCTCCAGCGGACCTGTTGGAGATTTAAAGGGTATAGTGCGGTGTCGCGGCCTCGGTCACTAACAGTAGCCGGTGATTATAAGAAGGCTGGGCAGGCGTGAGTGGTGCCTCAGCACGTCCTCAGCAGTAGGGAACCCCAGCCTGATACAGCAGTTGGCAGTGCTGGTCCACAGCTGACCTCTAACCCTACCCTGCCTCCTCTCAGAGGAAGTCAGAGGCCCCTGCCCTGCCAACAGATAGCCCTGAGCTCTGTGTCCTCCCCCGTGCACTGGAGGCACTTCAGGGTGACCAAGATGAGGGAAACCTGAGTGTGGACTTAGTCTCTGCAAGGACAGGTTATACTGACAACCATCCTAGAAGCCATTTTCAAAGGACAACCCCTGCCTCAGTTCAGGCCCTGGACACACATCCTTGACGTCCTGTGCCAGAGGAAGATGGCTTCTGTGCTCAGAGGCCAGGGAGTAGACAGACCCTTTCTTTTTGGCCCTGGCCACTAGCTCATCTCACATCACTGCCTGCTAGCATGTCCAGTTATTGTCCCAGAGAAAGGGCCCCACAGCATCCTTAGTTCTGAGATATACGCTGCGGGTGGGGTAGCAAAGAGGAGCCACCTGCCTCTTCTAATCACCTGCTGCCGCCTGTCCCGTGTGTGTCGAGTGTGGTCAGCCATTCTTGCTCTGCTCACCATTTGCAGGGAGGGGGCTGGGGAGGGGCCTCTAACCTGCCTGCCAGAGAGTGTGGATTAACTGCACCAGCTCTATATCCCAGGTTTGAACCAACTGGCTCCCTCTCCTGCCTTGGAGAGGGCACTGCCAGGCCTCATTATGGTTCCTTCTCCATTCTGGAGATATTAAGGAGTGGCACTCTAGTCCCTTGGGTGTGATGGTTTGACTGGGTTTAAAAGGGGGCCTTGCCCCTTAAGGGCAGGTTGATGTCGGCTCTGTCACCAGCCCACTGTACCCGTGTTTCACCCACCTCATCTTTGCTTTGTCCCTTGATCATTTAGTGTGGCCCTTTCCCTTCTCATGGGATGGGGCGGGGCACCTATTTCTGCCCTGTGACCCCATTACTTCAGAGTATCTGTGATGTGCTGTGTTGCTCCATTGTGGTTTCTGTGGACTGCATCTGATACTGGCATTTTCTCTCCAGCGCTTCAGAGTCATAGGAGGCAGGAGGGGGAGGGGAGAGGAGGAGCCAGACCCAGAGAAAAACCCTCTTTGTCCTTAACCCTGGGCAAGTGAAGACTCAGTGGCCCACGTCCTGATGTCACTTCCTGCCTCTATAAGAAATGGTGGCTAACAACATCTTCTGATGGGAGTAACCCATAGAAAATGCCAGGCTAGACAGTGGCCCTCCTAAGGCCTGGGGAGAACAAACGCCTTCATCTTTGAACCTTTGATCTTTCCTGGTCTAACTTCCATTTTCTTTCTTTTGCCAGCAGATTCCACCACCTGCAGTTCAGCCAAGTCCAAGGTTAGTGCCAGGGCTGCCTGCACAAGGCAGTTCACTGCAGTTTATGGTCAAGAGGACGGAAGTTGCACTGGGAGGGGGGTGGGTTGAGGGTCCTGCGGGGATGGGTGTCTGAGGGAGGGAGCCAAGAATCTAACCTTGGTGGTGTGTGGAGAGGCATCTGATATAGAGAGGGTGGTCTTGGGGTTTGGTAGCTGAGGGGCAGTGGGCCTGAGAACAGTTCTTGTTGCAGAAAGTCCTGAGTTTGAGTCCTGGCTTCACTACTTAGTTTTACGATGCTGGGTAATTCTTTCTGAATTGCAGCTTCCATATCTGTAAAGTGAAAACAACAGCAATATGTCTGCTGTGATAAATATGTTTTAAGGTCCCTAGGAGAGCTGAGAATGGTGGCTCAAGCCTGTAATTCCAACACTTGGGAGCTAGAGGCAGCCTAGGCTGTTCCAGATTAGCCAGGGCGTCATAGCAAGATCCTCTCTCTAAACAAACACAAAAACAAAACAAAACAACAAAAAAAACAACAAAAACTTGTCTGGGAGGGCTTACCAAAAGAAAAGAAAACAATAAAGATGACTGAGAAATCAATGAAACTAAAAACAATTAAGAAAAATCAATGAAATTACAAGCTGTTTCTTTGGGGAAAAAAATCAATAAAATTGATAAACTTCTAACCAGACTGACAGAAGAAAAACAGATGGCACAAATTACCATTGCTGAATGACACAGTACATCTACAGACCACATAGACAGGAACACAGGTCATCAATACAGACCACACAGACACTAACATAGGACATCAGTACAGACCACACAGACACCAACACAGGACATCAGTACAGACCACACAGACACCAACACAGGACATCAGTATAGGCCACACAGGCACTAACACAGGACATTAGCAAAAGCCACACAGACACCAACACAGGACATCAGTACAGGCCATACAGACACCAACACAGGACATCAGTACAGACCACACAGACACCAACACAGGACATCAGTACAGACCACACAGACACTAATAAAGGACATCAGTATAGGCCACACAGGCACTAACACAGGACATTAGCAAAAGCCACACAGACACCAACACAGGACATCAGTACAGGCCATACAGACACCAACACAGGACATCAGTACAGGCCACACAGACACCAACACAGGACATCAGTACAGACCACACAGATACTTAGAATAATACCATAAGCAACTCTGTGCCTAAAATCCCAGTAACTTAAAAGACATAGACCTATTCTTAGGATTTAAATTACCAAAATTTGCGTAACAATTAGCCTAAATAGTCCTATATCTATTAAAAAAAATTTAATTTGTGTGTAAAAACTTCCAATAGGGAAGATGCCAGGGCGAGATGGGTTCACTGGTAAATTCTACCAACTATCTCAAGGGGAAAATGTTTTGGGTTTTCTGTTTGTTTATTTTTTAAATTATACGTATTTATTGTGTATATGTGTGTTCTTGTTTTCTGCAATGTGAATCATGGGAATTGAACTCAGGTCCTCAGGCTTGGTGGCAAATTCCTTTACCTGCCAAGTAATTCTTTATTCCCTTGTTATGTTTGTTTGCTTGCTTGCTTATGAGGCAGGGTCTCTCTATGGAGTCCAAATTTGTGATCTTCCTACTTTTTTCTTGGGTACTGGGATTATAGATGTATGCCACCACACCTGGCTTATTTTTCTAATTTTAAATAATTTATCCAATTTTATAGTATCTTAGTTATAAAATATTATCTTAGTCTGTTCTATTTCTATGAGGATACACCATGACCAAAACAACTATTATAAGAAAAAGCATTTAATTGGGGCTGGTTTACAGTTTCAGAGGTTCAGTCCATTATTATCATGGCAGGAAGCATGGTGGCACACATGCAGACACTGGAGAATTACATCCCGATTCAGAGACAGAGAGAGAGAGAGAGAGACAGAGAGAGACAGAGACAGACAGACTCCGGGCTTGGCAGGGGATTTGAACCAAGCCCCCATGACACATTTCCTTCAACAAGGCCACACCTCTTCATCCTTCCAATCCTTTCAGTGCCACTCTCTGATGACTCAGCATTCAAATCTACAAGAGTGGATGGGGGCATATTCAAATCACTGCAAAAGAATATTTAAAAAGTCTCCTATTTCACAATAGTGGGCCACATATATGAAAGTGGCCCATATAGCCTTATGTGTGTGATAGGTTAATACCAACAAGTGTATCTAAGTTCACACAATGATTAAATCACAATTGAAGAGGACCAGAGTTCAGTTCTTAGCACTTTTGATTGATGGCTCAGAACCACCTGTAGCTTCAGTTCCAGGGGATCTGGCACCCTTTTCTGGTCTGTGGGCCCTGCATGCATCCATGAATGCATGTGAACGCACATGCACATGTATGCACTAAAAAAAAAATCTAAAAAAAGTTATTTTGCTTGCATAGAAATATACCACAGGGATGAGAGAAAGGGGCGAGGGGGGTGTTGGTTTGTCTGAGACATTAAAAGCATTTGCAGAGGACCTGGATTTGGCTCCCAGCACCCGCATGGCAGCTCACAGCTGCCTGTAGCTCCAGTTCCGAAAGATCTGATGCCCTCCTTGGCCACTGTTCTCATGTTGAACATACATGCATGCACTCACATGTACACATAAAATAAAAACAAATCTTAAAAACAATTTACTACCAATTCTCCAGAATCTCTAATGGGGTGGAAGAGGTGAGACTGCTTCCCATCTCTGCATGTACACCTGCCACCCCCATACCTACAGCTTCCAATGTCTCTGGACACAGCTGTATTCACTGACTCATGCCATACAGATCTCATCTGAACCTCCCCTACATGGCTTCATGTGTTGAACTGAAGAAGCAAGCAGGAGCTGAGGGTCTAAAGAGATGGCTCAGTGGTTAAGAGCACTGACTGCTCTTCTAGAGGACCTGAGTTCAGTTGACAGCAACCACTTTGGTTGGTTCACAATGGCTAGTAAATTTGGGTCCTGGAATCTAACACCCTCTTCTGGTCTCTATAGGCCAGAGAGAGAGAGAGAGAGAGAGAGAGAGAGAGAGAACTAAAACAGAGCTTAGCAAGTGGACTCCTATCTACATAGGGTTTATCTTGGAATGGATTCCAGTATTGTACTAATGAGCAAACAATACTGGCTGGAACCTTAAGGAGGGAGAAGCTGGGTGGGGTTCACAAACCAGATGTCTGCGTGCACAGACATGAGAAGCCTAGCTGAGAGGTGTTCAGAGCAAAAATGCAAAGCCCTGTGGGTAGAGGGAGGCTGGTGTGAGAAGATGAGGGGCTGAACCCCAAAGCGGGGAAGAGGCCTCCAGGGGTAGCAACAAAAAGGAGGAAACAGATGGTCAGCCTCTGGGCATTGCTGGTGGGCAGTGGGAGCCTCCACTGAGTTAGTCTGAGGTGGGCTGCAGGAGGCCTCAGAAGACCACTGAGCTTCGTGCTCAACAGTACTGTCCTCTGTAAGAGCCTCTAGACCAGCACTTCTCAACCTGTGGGTCAGAACCCCTTGGGGTGGGTCAGACAACCCTTCCACAGCCCTTCCATAAACCAGAATGTATGTTACAGTTCATAAGCATAGCAAAATTACAGTTATGACGTAGCAGTGAAAATAATTTTATGGTTGGGGGTCACAATTGAGGGAATGTGTTAAAACCATTAGGAAGGTTGGGAACCAGTGTCCTAGACAGAAATCCTCCGCTATGGCCACAACTGTCTGCAGTCGACATGACACCTCCCTAAGGCCTCCTGGCTGTGGGATTCCAACCTCCCCAGATTCTGGGCCTCCTTAATCCCTGTGTTAGCTCGGTGGCTTCTCTGGAGGCATGTGCTTAGCCACAGAGCTTTGAACATACATAGTGTGCTTTCCAGAAAGTGTTCGCTTAACTTGCACGTCCCCGAGACGCTAGTGAGCCACCCGGTCACAAATGTGTGAGTTCACAGTCACAGTCACCCACCCACACCCTCTTCATGCCGTCTTTACTGGACCTCTGCGGGTTTTGGGGTTTTTTTCTATATTTATATGAGTCACTGTCACTGTCTCCAGACACACCAGAAGAGGGCATCGGATCCCATTACAGATGGTTGTGAGCCACCACGTGGTTGCTGGGATTTGAACTCAGGACCTCTGTAAGAGCAGTCTGTGCTCTTAACCACTGAGCCATCTCTCCAGCCGCCAACTTCTGCATTGTCTAACCATGCTCACTACATAGCTAGGGAAGTCAATGCTCAGAGTTCAAGTAACTAGAAGTTTGGGATGTTCTTGGTCACAAGGGGTGGGCATCTGCAGGTGTCCTCTTCCCTCGGTGAATGCCGTGGAGATCGTGTTCTGATCCTCTGCTGTCAGGGCTGGAGCATTTGGGGACATAGGGCAGCCTCAGTATGGGCTAGCTAAACAGCTAGTTAAGTACTTGAGAGCCTGAGGCACAAACCAGGCCATCTGGTTAACAGGAACAGCTGTCACGGAGACAGACTCCGAGCTGTGTAGAGCAGATCCTGTCTGCTACAGTAGTATCATTGTAGTAGGACCCACAGAGCACCTGAGTATGCAGGGTCCCATTCAGGCACCAAGGCCTGGACCCCAGCCGCTCTGCATTCCAAGGGTTGGGGACCACATCAGCATAGTGCTGAGGACACTGCCAGCTCAGGGACTGTCAGCTGTGTTCCCCACAGCCTACTTGGGGTCACCACCAGCAACAGATATACACGGCAAGAGCACAGGGCAGCCTGCTTTTCTTTCTCCTTCCTTCCCGCATGCAGCCAGGGGTTTCAGAGGCTTCCGATGGGACCCACGTGGGATCCACACCATGAATTACAGTTGTACACTCTGCCATGTCCCCCCTGTGAGAGCCGTTTTCTGTTTGGTTGGGTTTTGTGGGTTTGTTTATTTATTTAGGCTGTTCCTTTTTGGAGTGTGGGCTGGCATACGGCACAGGCTCCTGACTGAAGCATAATAGTTTAACACCAAGATGTCTTTGTTTGGAGGGAAGGGTTCCTTTTTGTTTCTCCTGGCCCCTCCACCTCAGCTCTCCATACAGCCCAGAGTACCCAGCCTGAGGTCCCCTGATCTCCAACTGGGCTGTCTGATTCAGCATGGCCTCATCCCATTTCACCACAGGTTTCTTATCCCCTGGGCCTGTCCAAAGCTCAGAAGTAACCTCCAAGGGAGAACTGTCTGGCTTGGCGACATGGAAATCATAATCACTGGAAAGAGAGTGATTATACTCCTCATACACTCTCAGTCAGAGACCCCTTCAGAAAACGGAGTGGGAGGCTAGAGAGATGGCTCAGAAATTAAGGTACTGACTGCTCTTCCAAAGGACCTTAGTTCAATTCCCAGCACCTACATGGTGGCTCATAACCATATCCAATGGGATTCAGTGCCCTCTTCTGGTGTACAGACATGTGTTCAGATGAAGCACGTGTGTGTGTGTGTGTGTGTGTGTGTGTGTGTGTGTGTGTGTGTGTAATCTGAGGACAGCTATATAGCCTTGTTCCAGAAGGAACTATATACAAGCCCTCAGCCCAAGTCCCCCAGACGTGTAGTTCAGCCTTTCTGTGGAGGCGGTGACTGGCAGTTGCCCTGTTTGCAACAGCAGCACTTCAGTGCTCAGTGATGCTTTCTATTGCCACTGAGGTGTTTAAAATACCCAACCGGGTTAGGGACTTAGCTCAGTGGTAGAGCGCTTACCTAGGAAGCACAAGGCCCTGGGTTCGGTCCCCAGCTCCGAAAAAAAAAAAAAAAAAAAAAAGAACTAAAATACCCAACCACATCAGCAGACACCACTGACAAAGGTGCTCTTTCTGAGCATGCGCAGCTAAGGAATCCAGCTGGGCCTGGGCTGGGCTGGAGAGGTGACTGAGTGGTTAAGAGCACTGGCTGCTTTTCAGGAGAGCCCAGCTCGATTCCCAGCACCCACATGGCAGTTCACAGACAGTTGGGGAACTTCAGTCTGGGGATCCAGAGCCGTCTTCTGGTGTCTATGGACACTGCATGCAGTGACATACATGCAGATAAACACCCATACACAAAAAAGAAAAGTAAATCGCAAAAAGAAAACAGGAAGAACTTCTGTATTGTACGCGGGTCTCACAGCTACTGCTTGTGTTCCAGCATCTGCTCTAAGCCACCAGCTGTGAAGAAGAGAGTTGATGGCCGGGGTGCTGATTGATGACTGGGGTGCCCGATGGCCAGGGTGCAGGGCTTCAACTGCAGAAACAAGACAGCTCTCCCGGGTGACTTAAACAATGGATACTTGCTGGTGGCGGTGCTGGCACATACCTTTAACCCTAGCACTCCAGATCTTGGAGTTCAAGGCCAGCTTGGTCTACATAGTTAAGTTCCAGGACTGCCAGGGCTACACAGAGAGGTCGTATCTTGAAAACCAAAACCAAACAACCAACCGTCACCGCCAGCACCACCAACACTAACAAAAAGACCAATGATACTTCCTAAAGCTTTAGGGGCTAGAAGTCCAAGTTCACAGTGTTAGCAAGTTAGCTTCTGATGAAGGCTTCCTTCCTGGTTTTGTTTTGGCTTTTTATTTATTGTTATTGTTTTTTGATAGCTGCCTCCTCACTGTATCCCAGAGGAAAGAGGGAAAGAGAGATTAATCACTAGGGCCTCACACTCATCATCAAAACCTAGTTGTCTCCCAAAGCTCTCTCTCCAAATACCATCACAGCCAGGGGTTGGAGCTTCAGTATCTGGCTATGGTGGGGACACAGCTCCGTCCGTAGCATGGAGTGAGACAGCTGAGTACTGATGGGTTGAACACCTTCATCTTTTACCTCGATGGCTCAACACTGGCCAGGTTCCCCATAAGCCCACCCCCAGGCACATGGCCTGATGTCTGGCTGCTTTCAGATGTGTTCTCTGAGCAAAAGGAAGGCTGCAGGATCCCAGAGCAAGGGTCCCTGATAACCTCACCCAGAACCCAATTCAGTGACCGGGAGCTTTGTCCTAAGATCTCCACGGCTCAGAGACCTGCAAATAGCTCCTTGCTGCTCACACCCTTGCTTCTAGTCCTCCATTCCTGTGCCCACCCCAGCCCATACTCCCTGGGCAAGGCCATGGACCTCTTTGCACTAGAGGCCGCTGTGACAGGAGGAGAGTAGTTTGATCAGAGGACCCAGCACACAGGATCCAGGAGACAGTAGGGCTGCCAGTCATATCAAAGTGAAAATGGCCTCAAAGGAAGGCTTGGTGGGGCAGTCACTAGAGGGCCCACTGGGTTCAAGTAGGGTTTGGGCACTAGGCCTGAGGTTGATGCTAGGGTGTGAAGGGCCGCACTGGTGTCTGATAAGGGTGGGATCATCCAGTCTTGAACAAAGCTGTATGGAAACAGAGCCCTGCTTTTGAAGGACGCGTCTACAGTGGGAAGGACTGGTGGGGCAAGGGTAGAGGCAGTGGATGGAGGACGTCTGGGGCAGGGTAGGTGGAACGATGTCCTCTCTGTGGGTAGAAATGGGTACAGAGAAAGGATAAAGGTGGAATCAGAGTGGGAAAGGAGTCTGGAGTTCAGGGAAGAGTTGTGACAGGGAGGCCTGAAATGGCAGCATTTGGGGATAGAAGAGAAGCAGTTAAGAACGGAGTCCTTGGAATGTCCCAGGATGCTGCAAGGCCGAAAAGAGATGGGAAGCAGATCCAAACCCATGATGGGATGGCCAGGGAGCCAAAATCACTGCTTCTCAGTGAGGAATGGTGCAAGTCCGACCAGTGAGCGCAGCAGGGGCTTGAAAGGAGTGGCCACCAACCAGACCAGGGGATTGACCAGGCTCACCAGCCATTTGTGGCAGCCCGGTCAGCCATCGAACTGATCTAGGCCTGGGGACTAGGTGAGGAGGAGGAAGTGACCAGGGTGGTGTCCTGGAGAGAAAGGCTTCTCAAGTGGAGCGAGTGGAGAGTGGGAACGGTGGATGCTTGAACCAACAGTATTTACAACCAGGGATCCTATACCGGACACATTGTCTGGAACTGTCACCAGTAAGTCTAAGAAACATATCTGGAAGTGGCTGGAAAAAACCCTACCCAGCTCCCAGGTCAAACAGGAGCGTGCGGTGGTGGCGCAGGCACAGAGAGGGAAACATGCTGGTGCAGGTTTTGGACGTAGTGATTGGATGTCAGGTTTGGGGTGAGTAGGAATGTGTAAGGCCCTCCTTACCCTCGCTGTGTCCTCCTTGCACAGGGTTCGTGGGTCCCCAAGAAAGAGCCTTATGCCCGGGAGATGCTGGCGATCTCCTTCATCTCTGCGGTAAACCGCAAACGGAAGAAGCGGCGGGAGGCGCGGGGCCTGGGTAGCAGCACCGACGATGACTCCGAGCAGGAGGCGCACAAGGCTGCGGTGGGGACTCAGGAGCCACCCGAGGGGCAGCTGCCAGGGCCCTCAGCCGAGGAGGCTCCCGGTCGCCTCAGCCCCTCGACAGCACCCGACGAGCGACCTGCGGCGGACACGCGCTCCATCGTCTCGGGCTATTCCACCCTGTCCACCATGGACCGTAGCGTGTGCTCGGGCACCGGCGGGCGGCGCGCAGGCGCGGGCGACGAGGCGGACGACGAACGCAGTGAGCTGAGCCACGTGGAGACGGACACGGAGGGTGGCGCTGGCCCCGGGGGGCGCCTGGCGCGCCGGCCGTCCTTCAGCTCACACCATCTTATGCCATGCGACACTCTGGCGCGCCGTCGCCTGTCTCGCAGTCGCGCGGATGCCGAGGGTCCCCGCGGTCCAGAGCCGCTGGGCTCGGCGTCATCCAGCAGCCAGGAGTCGCTGAGGCCTCCGGCGGCCGCTCCGGTACTCGGCTCGCGACCTTCGCGCGTGGAAGCCCTGCGGCTGCGGCTGCGTGGCACCGCCGACGACATGCTGGCCGTTCGGCTGCGGCGCCCACTGTCGCCCGAGACGCGGCGGCGTCGGAGCAGCTGGCGCCGCCACACGGTGGTGGTACAGAGCCCACTAACCGACCTCAACTTCAACGAGTGGAAGGAGCTGGGCGGAGGGGGACCTCCAGAGTCCGCTGGCGTGCGACCGCACAGCGACAATAAGGACTCTGGCCTCAGCAGCCTGGAGTCCACCAAGGCACGGGCCTCATCCGCCGCATCACTGCCATCGGGGGACCTAGGGGCCCTGCAGGGTCTGCCCGCACGCCGCTCAGCTGCCGCCCGCCTCCACCAGTGTCTGTGACACCCTCTCCGGTCCCGGGGCAGCAGGAGTCTCCGTCTCGTCTGTGCCCCATTCAGCTGCCTCCAGTGCTGCGGAAGGTTGGGGGCGGGGTGTGAAGGGCGGTGCTGGTGCCGCAGGCGGGCATAGGAGAAGTCCGAGCTGGACCGAAGTGGGAGTCCTTAGGAGAGGGGAGGGGTTACGGGGAGTTATGTCCCTTGGATAAAGAACCGAGTGGCCCTTTTCTGTGAGTCCACCTAGGGACTCTTGGTGACTCATGCAGTGTGGGTGAACTACCCAAGTTTCATACAGAAGGAGAGATACAGGCTGGGTTTTGGGTCTGCCCTCTGCCCCACCAACCCCATTAGTTCCTGGCAAAGGAGAGGGGGAGGATGAATGTCTGGGGAGCAGTTGGGTGTCCATGGAGAGGGGGCTTGTGTGTGTGTGAGTGTGTGTGTTTGTAGTCACAGTGCAAAGATGTTTGTTTCCAGTAGCAATTTCTACCCCAATCCCTTCATTTCCGACAGACCCCAAGCCAGGACTCTGCCTTTGGTGCACACAGAAACCTTAGCCCCAAGCTTGTCAGGGCAGAGGCTGGGTTAAGGCCACTTCCACAGAGGCAGGACTGAACCCCACTATTACCCGAGTCGTTCCTCACATCCTCTAAGTCACCCCCTAAGCTCTTTGACCTGTGGACCTGCCTGCTTCCATTTTTTTGGAGTGTCTAGGACCCCCTGCAGCTGGCATCTCCTTGTTCACCCTGCTTCCTGCCAGTTTAGCATGCCGGCTCTCACTTTCAATCGGGAAGAAGTCTGTCCGGCACTGATGGATAGGGTCTTAGCCAGGCTGTTCCAGCAGGGTGGGTGGGACCCAGCTCCTCTTTCCCCACAGTGTAAATAAACCTAAAGCACTAGTCGCCCCTCTGCCCTCACTCATTCCAGGGGAGCCCCAGTGGGGTGACCTGCCCTACTGCCCAGGTCTGTCCATCTTTCTGGTTTATGCAAAGATTTGCTGTAAAGTCTCTCCCCTCCCTTTCACTGTAAATATTGTCTCTAATGTGTAACATATAAAGAATTTATAAGGATTTTTAAAGATGTTTTGCTCATTTTAAAAAGTGTTGTAACAGTGTTGGATAAAGCCCCCACGTCTGCATGGCTCCTCCACTGTGTTCTTGACACCTCTCTAGGCTATAACTAAGATCCCTGCTTCTGAAAGCCCTGTCGTAAAAGTACAGTCTATGTCTTGGAAATAAATGGCCGTCCTCAGGCATGAACCAGAGTCTCACTTGTTTGAATGGGGAGAGAAACAGTAGCACTGGGAGGGAGACATCTGAGGTACATGTCCCAACAAGCAGGGGAGCCTGGTGGGGTGGCAGGATGGAGGGAATCACTTCTCTCTGATGGTTTTTTGTGTTCTGGGAGACTGGTCTGAACAGAGAAAGGCACACAGGATGACTAATGTGCTGTCCCCACTCCCCGGGTCCCTACATCAGCAGCAGGCATCTGCGGGCAACACCTGCAGGCCAACTGTGGAAGGCTCCTCCTTTCTCAAGCCTTCAGAGTGGCCTCAGGCACTAGCCCACAGGCAAGCAACTTGGCCAGCTGTCTCCACGGGCACTTTAGGCCTAGCAGCACTGTTAAGTGTGAGGCTGGCCCATTTTCTCAAGCGTGTGTTATGGCTCTGAAGCAGCCCCCTACCCTTGTGTAAGTTCAGAACCCAAGTCTAGGGCGTTACCCTAAACCACACCTCCAACACTCAGCTCGGCGTCACTGTGTCCTTTCTGGGGGTGAGAAAGCTGAGGTACTGAGGCAGGATGTGGCTTATCAAGGTCACCCTGTTAAGTGGTAGATCTTGGGAGAAGCTACAGGGTTGGGGTGGGCCTCCCTCCTCACAGGGTGACCTTCTGCAGACAGCAAGAGACTCTAAAGATGAGAAGGTCAAACGAAGATAAGAAAACATTTCTTTGCAGGCAGGAAGGACCTTTGAGCTGAGGGGAAACACACTAGATGGTAACTTGAACCCACACAACCAAGAGAATAAATGCGGTGGAGGTGGGGAATAGAGGAACATTGTATTTTTCTTGTTTCTCTTTAAAAGACAGCTCACTGCACAAGGCAATAATTGCGAAACTGTTGTCCAAAAAGTGTGATTTGAATCACACTCACCACTGGACGGAGGGGATGGACTACACTGGAGCAAACCTTTGAGTTTGTTTTTATTTTGTTTTAGTCAGGGTCTCACTATGTAGCCCTGGCTGGGCTGCAACTCAGTGTGTAGATCAGGCTGGCCTCAATTTATAGTTCTCCTGCCTCAGCCTCCCGAGTGCTGGAGATTACGGATGCGTGCCACCATGCCTGGTTTATGGTTTGAATCTGAATGGTCTCCCTCTGGCTCAGATGTTGAGCTCTTGGTCCCCAACTCACTTTAGCACTGTTTTGAAGTGGGTGGGGCCTGCCTGCGGAGGAAGGTCACCAGAAGCCTTTGGAGGCCCTACTGCCCTGATTCCAGCAGGGCCTCTGTGTCTTCCTTCATCCAGCTGCACTGTCACTGTGTCCTCCACCATGATGGACTAAAACTCCCTTGAAATTGTGACCCAAAATAAACCTTTTATTTACTAAGTTGTTTCTGTCAGGTATTTGGTCACAGCAATAAACAGAACACATTTTTAAAATGGAAGCTTAGAATAAAGAAACCACGTGGGCTGGAGAGATGGCTCAGTGGTTATGAGCACTGGCAGCTCTTCCAGAGGACCTGGGGTTCAATTCCCAGCACCCATGTGGCAGCTCATAAATGTCGGTAAGTACAGTTCCAGGAGATCCAACAGCCTCACAAAGCTGTGGATGCAGACAAAACACTAATGCAGGTAAGATAAAAGGATACATTTTAAAAAACCAAGCTAGATAGTTCAGAGGCTGGAGATATGGGGCTCAATTCCCAGGACCACATAAGCTGGGTTGGGTGGTACACACCTGTCATCTCAACTATTGGGAGGTAGATGCAGGGGGATGAGAAGTTCAGCATCAGCTTCTGTTACACAGAGAGTTTGAGGTCAGCCTCGCATATATAAGACCTCAACTCAAGGGCTGGAGAGATGGCTCAGCGGTTAAGAGCACTGACTGCTCTTCCAGAGGTCCTGAGTTCAAATCCCAGCAACCACATGGTGGCTCACAACCATCTGTAATGGGATCTGATATCCTCTTCTGGTGTGTCTGAAGACAGCTGCAGTGTACTTACATGAATAAAATAAACGTGTCTTAAAAAAAAAAGACCTCAACTCAAAAAATAAAGACACCAATATGGGTATAGACGACAGAAAGTTGATGTGGAGAAAGAAACTAGAACCTTCTTAGGGGCCTGGTGGGAACGGAACCCAGAGGTGCTGCTTCAGGACAGTGTCGCTGGGCCGACCCTCAGAACCCACATAGAGGTCCGAGGAAGGCACTTGGTCCCTAAAGTTGTTCTCTGACTTCCACACACCCTGTGGCACACACGGCTGTCACCAGACATACGCTTGCTACCTGGACATCCATGTGCTATCCACCCAAAGCTGACGGACACACAATCACAATTCTACGTAGTTCACACCCGCCCGCATGCCTCGGCACAGCTGCCTTTGCAAACAGGGTGGCAGAAAAGAAGCCAGGCTGCTGTGTGATTCCTTCCCTGGGAAGTTCGGAGGATCCCCCACAGGGGAAGGAGATGAGTAATTCCCTCGGGATGGGGTGTCACAGAGGAAGGAGATGAAATGTGTGGTGAGAGTTGGGGGGGTCAGAGTTTTTTGTGGGTGTCGGAGATATTCTAAAATTAGAATGTTGTGCTGGCTGCACATCCACAAACAAACTAAAGCCCACTGCGCTGTGGGTGTTAAATGGGAATTTCATGGCACGGGAAACACCGGAGTAAGTCGTAAAGGCAAGCAAGCAAGCTTCACGCTCTGACTTTGTGCTCCTGTCCATAAAGTTTGCTGTTTCCTGAGAAATGTTTCTGTAGGAACTATTAATGTTGAGGGGGAGGAGTAAACACACACACACACACACACACACACATACACACACACACACACACACACACACACACCACTTTTCTGCCATAGGTGAGGACCAGATCATGGTTATCCAGCTCAACTAAAGTAGTTGGTGAGTGGCCAGTGATCAGCATAGCACCCACTGGAGGGAGGGAGTCTTAGGTTTCTTTCTGGACCATCATTTGGTATCACTCCCAAGTCCCTGTTACTCCATTCTCCTCTCCTGAGACACTGGATTGTCACCCACAGCCATGAAAGCTGCAGCAACTGGGTAGGTCTTGGATGCTTGCCCACCAAAGAGCATATTGCCCCTGCAGAGGGACAGGGTTCAATTCCCCACAACCACATGAGGCAGCTCATAACCACTGTTCCAGGGTATCCGATACTCTCTTCTGACCTCCTCAGAAACCTTTACTCATACACACACTCCTCTCCTCACCCGAAACATATACACTTAAATATAACATGCAAAAAGGTAAGAAACCTTCCCCTCCCTGCCACAGCTCCTAGAAGACATGAAATTTCCTGTTCTTGGCCCATGAGCCTGCCCATCGCACCTCCCCATCCCCCACCCCCACCAGTCTCTCCTTGAGTTACTTGGGTTTCACTTCTTTCCTAGAACCGGAAGGCTACTTTTCACCCCAGCCCTGCCTTTGGCCTAGCTCCACAGAGCTATATTTTGTTGGGTTGGTTGGTTTTGTTAAGACAGAGTCCCACAGCATAGCCTAGGCTGACTCAAGGACGCTCCCTGCACCAAGTCAAACAAAGTGTGAGCCTTGTCTGACTTTCATTTACTGGGAAAAGGTTTCTCTCTGTAAACCAGACTGTCTCTAGAGCATCCTGCCTTAGCGCACATTCCCAATCCCCAGATACTCAGGTTGTAGGCATGTTACTCATTTGGGGGGGGTACGTTATTGATTTACAGATTTTACTGGGGCGGGGCACAGCACGTGTGTGGTGAGAGGACAACTTGCAGGAGTCAGTGCTCTCCCGTGGGTTCTACCATTACTTGCTAAGCCATTTCTCCGTTCTCCTGAGACAGAGTCTCATGTATCCCAGGCTAGCCTCAAATTCACAATCTCCTTTAATTCCTATCGGTTCTTCTCCTGCATTCCAAGTGCTGGGCTCACAAGCTTACCTCCCACTCCCAACTCCACCCCTTTTTGTTGTTGATGATGACAGGCTCTCACTATGTAACCCTGGCAGTCTGGAGCTAGCCATGTATACCAGGCTGGCCTCCAACTCACAGATTCACCGTTATTGGGAAGTTTATGGTCATTTTTTAAAATTCTGTGTTTGTATTCTGGGTGTGCCATATATATGGAGGGAGGTACGTGTCTCTGATTGCTAACTCTTTTGAGACGGTCTCTCACTGAACCTGGAGTTTACCTGTTGGATAACCTGGCTGGCCAGGAGCTCTGAGGACCTGTCCCCAACACCCTCTCCTCCTACCCTAGGGTCACAGATTTGAACTGCCTGGGTTTTATATGCGTGGTGGAAATCCAAACTCTGGTCTTTATGTTTGTACAACAGGCACTTGACTGGCAGCCATCTCACCAGCTCTTCTGTTTTTTTAAAGAGGGGCTTTTAAGGGTTTTTTTTTGTTGTTGTTTGTTTTTTGTTTTTGTTTGGTTTGGTTTTTTTTTTCTGTTTTTGTTTTTGTTTTTAATGTATACATTATATAGCTTTCTGCCTGCATGTATGCTTGCAGGCCAGAAGAGGGCATCAGATCTCAATACAGATGGTTGTGAGCCACCATGTGGTTGCTGGGAATTGAACTCAGGATGCTCTTAACCTCTGAGCCATCTCTCCAGCCCCCATTCCCCATACTTATAGTCCCCAATCTGGGGACCCTAGGGCCTGGTCATCCTGGGCAGGTCCACATTGCCCATCAACACCATAGTTAAAGAGCTGTCTCTTTGTTCCAGTGCCTTCGGCCTGCCAGTTTGTGGACGCCCACCCCCGTTTCCTGGTTGGCTCCTCTGCCACAGGCCACAGTTGGCCCTGGGGTTACCTAGGGACAGCAGCAAGGAGAGTCACTTGAAAGGGTGAGGACGGTGCCTGGCATGACCTCTGGCAAGAGGGTGATGGCTAAATGTGTTCATTTTAAAATGGCAGGGGAGGGGATAAAAGGAGGGGTCTGCTGCTTCCTTGTTTTCCAGGAATACAACCGGAAACTGACAACAGGGCCTGTTGACATTCTAGAAGTCACAGGAATAGCCTCTAGGTAGACTGCAGTCTGACTCAGGGGCGATGGCTGGAGGTGACTCATGCAGCAGTGAGCAGCTTCTCAGGTTTGCTAGTGACCCTTAGAACAATGCTAAGGATTCCAAAAATGGCTGGGAGTCTGTAGCTTCAGGACCCTGCTACCCCATGGGACAGAGGTGACCAAGGACTGACTGGAAGATCTGGTAACACTAGGCCTCTGCCAAGAATATAGGAAGCCTCAAAGACAGAATGTGTGGGAACTGTGACAAGACCTTCAGAATTCTTAAGTTTTGAAACCCTGAGCAGGACATGTGGCCCGTGCCTGCATACTGTGGTAGCAGGTACACTTCATGTTCGTGTCATGTATTTTGGGTGTTTCATGTGAGTTCCTGTTAGTTCCAGAAGTCTGAGATGGAGTCAGGGGTCATCCCTCCCAGTGCAGCCCAGAGGCTGAAACCCAATATGGCAGTGCTTCAGGTTATCTGACCTTTAAGAACTAGCACTGGGACCAGGTGGAGCTGAAATCAAATTGTTTATAGATCGATGGTTTTGTGACACAAGAAAGATGCCCAGGATCTCACTGGCGGTCATGGGGTCTTCTGTGACATCCAGTCTGGAGCTGACTCTTTAGAACCAATGGGATCAGTTGGACACAGCAACACATGCTTCTAATCCCACACCAGGGAGGCAGAGGCAGTGGATCTCTGAGTCAAGGCAAGTGGTCTACAGAGCCAGTCCCGGGACAGCCAGAGCTGCACAGAGAAACCCTGTCTCAAAAAATAAAAGATGGGCTGGGGATTTAGCTCAGTGGTAGAGCGCTTGCCTAGGAAGCGCAAGGCCCTGGGTTCGGTTCCCAGCTCCGGAAAAAAAGAAAAAAGAAAAAAGAAAAGAAAAGAAAAGAAAAGGAAAAGATTTTCGGTGTCCTTCCCCATGGCATCAGGAATCAAGTGCCTTGGGTAATGCTAGCCCCATGCTTCCTGTCCTGTCTGTCCTTTCTCAGTGCCATGCCCACTGACTCAGCATGCTGGCTTCAGTGAGTCTCTGCCCTTCTGCCATTCCCCCCAATTCCTTCCATGTCCCAGTGAAATAACGAGGCACAGCCCACAGGAAGAAGATCCCGGAGAGAAAAAGGAAACAAGTTTTATTAAAGCCCCAACACTCGGCTAGAAAAACCAAAAGGAAAGGGAAGAGAGCGGGAGGTAGGGAAGAAAAGAAGGACATTAAAAAAGAGACAGAAAACACAGCAACCCTTTCCATTTAAAAATTGTCAAGTTACACTGACAGAGGTCACAATATCCACAGAAGCCATCACTTCTACACCAACACAGGCCCTACGGGGTGGACGGGTGGGTGTGGAGCCGGGCTGGCCTTGGGGGACCCCACTTGGGACCTCACTCAAAGCCTTGGCCCCGAGGCCCCTAGGGAAACAGTATATTGTGGAAGGGGGCAGAGAGAACCCCCCCATGCGAGTAACACAGCACAGCGGGCAGGGGTGAGGGGACCAGGTACAGGGTCCCCGATGTGGCAGTTTCTCTTGTCAAGCACACACTGATGGACAGCGGCGAGGCGCATGCAGCTGGGGGCCTGGGGGCCAGGGGGCGGGGATTGACGTGCTGTGGGCTTTGAGAAGGCGGGTGGGGGCGGAGCTTGGGAGGGGAGCCGGGCGAGTGGTGCAGGGATGATGGAACGCGCGCGCGCACACACATGCACACGAGTACTCACACACACACAGAGGCCCTCTCACACACCTGCCTGCACAACCATACCCACAGCTAAGGTTACTGTACCCATCCATATGTGGGCCTCACAAGAACAGCCAGGCACGTCCACACACACATTACACATGTTCTTACTCCCAAGGCTCTCCTCACACAATCATGCTGTGATGTCCAGGCAGGTGATGTTCACATACATGTACAAGGCTTCCACATACAATATTAAGTTTGGCCTATGCACACACAATCCATGCATGTGCACACACAAGTTATGTAGGCTTGTGCCAGCGTGCACACACACGTGCACACAAACCCACACAAATGCCTTCCAGGACACACGTGCGCAGGAACCAAATCGAAGAACTAGAACTACGCAAATCCCACGGGCCTTGCCTGAGCTCGTGGGGCAGCCCCTACGTGGATGGTCACTTCCTCCGGCATCCCCTCTCTCCACGAAGGACACTCAACTCAGGACAATGACGGAGGGGCGCAGACTCAGGTCACAGGGCTGAGCGGGTGTGGGGGCAAGCAAAGAGTAGCAAGCAAAGAGAAATGGAGTGGAGGGGCCCTCCCCCTCCCCTCCCAAGCCAGGGGTCTCTGTACAGCCAAATCAAACCAAACTGCTTCACGGGGACTATGGACACCAGGCCATACGCCTGTCCCCAGCCCCTCCCTTGCCAGACAGCGGCCAGGGAGAGTGTGCTGTGGTTTTCTTTTTTTTTTTTCTTTTTTAAATATTTATATATATTTATATTACGTATATTATATATAATATGTAAATATATTTTTAAAACAATATAAAATGTTAAGACACTTCACTTAAATGTAAAGAGTTACTTGCAATTAAAAGTAATTGCATCATTGTGAGGTCCTTTTTTTTCTATTTTTTAGGGCTTTTTTTGGTTTTTTTTATTTTGTTTTTTGTTTTTTTTTTTTTCGTTTTGTTTTTTTCTGGGAGGGATTTTTTTTTCTTCTTCTTTTGTTATTTTTCAAAAAGGCTTGCTTGCCTTAGTACAAAAATGATTCAAAGCTAGAAAACAAGAGCAAACCAATAAAACAAAGAGAAAGAAATAAAAACGAACGAAATCAAAGAAAAGAAACACAACCCAGTTTTCCCTCCCTCCCCAAACCGTCAACAGCTGCCACTGGCTCTCCCCTGCTGGGCTCCAGGGTCTTGGGGTTCTGTCCCTTCAATGGTTCCTCTCTGTGCTTACTGTGGGACTAGTCCCAAGACCACATCTCTGTGCTTACTCTGCTTTGTGCTCCAAAGGGGACCCCCTCCACCCTTCCAGCCCTCTCCGTAATCCTTTTCGCTCTGGCCCCTCTGTACTTGCTGGGGGCCAGGCCAGAACCAAGTCAGCCTCTCCCTTTGACTCCTGGACCCACGCAAAAGTCAGTCTGCCCTGTGCAGGACCCCTGCAAGGTATCCAGACTGGAGTACTAGCTGGCTCTTCTGCCTTGGGGACCCTCAAACACCTGACGAGTGGTCACCAGATCCCTACAGGCAAGTCACATCTCACCCCTTCCCTGAAAACCCTCAAATCATAGAGGCTGGCTGAAGGTCAAGTTGCTCCCCCTAGGGGTCAGAGACTTTACTGCACCCACCCAACCCTTCTCCCTGTATCCCTCAAAGCAGACCCTTCCCACCCTCCAAACATAGTTCTAGGCCCTTCCATCTTCCCCACCCCACCCCCACAAAATAAGTTAATGGCATTTAAAGTGCTAAATTAGGGAACTAAAAGTACCAGTTGCCCCTCTCAGGGTTGCCCTCTCCCAAGGCAGAACCCCAGGGGCAGGCTGTCCCCAGAAGCACCCTCCATAACAGGTGTCTTGGGGACCTCCTTCTATTTGTTGCTAGC
Source organism: Rattus norvegicus (assembly GCF_021556685.1). Taxonomy (NCBI): domain Eukaryota; kingdom Metazoa; phylum Chordata; class Mammalia; order Rodentia; family Muridae; genus Rattus; species Rattus norvegicus. Next base: position 88,744,362 of record NC_141543.1, read on the forward strand.
ACCAGCCGGACACTGAGCAGCAGTGAGCCAGCTTCTCCCCTGGCACCTAGTGTCCCCCCCACCCCCTTCCCTCCTCACACCCAGCCTTGGCCTCTTCTCTGGGAATCCCCTCCAGCTAGGCCTGCTTCCAGGCCCACCCTGGTTCGAAAGAAAAACCACAGGCCAGCAGCAGAGTTCTGTCTCTTCGAAGGCTGGACAGACAGTGGGGCGTCTCCAAGGCCAGGGTCTCCCTTGTCCATTGTCCAGCCTGACGCTGAGTCAGTCCTTGTCCATTTGTTCCTCCAGGAAGGAACCCAGTAAATGGGAGGGGGTCTCGCTCCGCTCCAAGTCTCCGTGGCTCAGAGTTTGTTCCAAGTGTTCTTGGGAAGTTAGGGGAGGTGGGAACTTTGGATGGACTTGGGGGTGGGGGGAAAGGGTGAAAGAGCAGAGGGGAAGAAGATGACAGGAAGTGGGCGGAGCAGAAGGGGGAAAATGACAGGAAGTGGGCGGAGCAGAGGCCCGCTGGGGAACAGGAAGTGAGGGGACGTTGGTGTGTTTGGTTTTTAGCTTTCTCTTTTACTCTTTAAAAAAAGAAAAAGGAAAAGGAAGATAATTAAAAGGAAATCGCTTAAAAAAACCAAAAACACCAAGAGGAGATGAGAGAGCAGAGGGCCATGCCCCCTGCAACCCTTCAGGCGAGAGAGTGAAGAGGGTAGAGCATGAAAGGAGGGACGATGGCAGGAATAAAGGAGGGGCAGGCTGGGGTGGTGGCATGAGGGGCTTCTAGAAGGAGATGGAAGAATTCCTTGCCCCAAAGGAAGTCAATACAGGGATGGAGGTTCTGGAACCAGAGGGTTTTTCTGAGACGGGGCTTGAGGTCTCATTCGGACCGCTCATCTCTTTAGATGGTTTAGTGGCCTGGAACAAAAACAGGGGTCAGGGGTCAGAGAGAGCATAGGAGAGCCTCCGTGCTGGCTCCTGGCTGAAGTGTTGAAAAATGGGGAAACTCCACAAGGCTGAGAGAAAACTAACTGCAAAAGCGAGAACCCAGGAGGGGCTGGGCAGCTGGAGAGGACGCTCCTCTGAACTGGGGGAACGGGGCAGGGAAGTGTGTCAGCAGGGCACAAAGAAGATTGAGGGGAGCCATGGGGTTGGATCAAAGGCCTGGAAAGCAGAGTGGGGTGTGGGTTCAGTCCATGGTTACTGAGAGAGGAAAGGCAGAAGACAGAAGAGACACCAGAGAGACCCAGCCCAGGACAGGCAGAAGGGACAGGGGGTGGGAGGGCAGGTGAGGGAGGGAGAAGAAGTGTATGGTTAGTAGCAACAGGGATGCATCTAAAGCCAGGATCAGATGGGTCAGTAGCTCAGCCCAGCGATAAAAGTTCCACTTCTGGCCCCTGTGGGAGACCAGTCCTCACCAGAAGGCCCCTGGTGTAAGCTGGAGTGAGCTAGCCCCATCTGGGAACAGGGAGTAGCCACCTGCCACCACCAGCATCCATCCCTCCCAGTTCAGGGTCCCCATTGTGACCCTCCATGCTCATGCTCCCCACCTCCCCACCCCACCCCCGCAAAGCCCCAAGTGCCCCTAAGGGTAACTGGAGACCATTCTCTGAGGCACAAGCTGTGCTCCCAGGCTAGTCTCCCAGTCAGAGCCCCCTGTGTGCACGCGTGCACACACTGTCCTTACTTCTTTTCTATTCGTCCCCCAGGTTTATTCTTTGGAACCATGGCCTCCAAAGTATGACTTAAGAGCCACCTGTGTCGGGGGTTGGGGATTTAGCTCAGTGGTAGAGCGCTTGCCTAGCAAGCGCAAGGCCCTGGGTTCGGTCCCCAGCTCCGAAAAAAAGAACCAAAAAAAAAAAAAAAAAGCCACCTGTGTCATTTCCAGGGGACATTCTGTGGCATGCGTCACACAGCTGGAGTCCTTTCAGAGTCATCTTTACTTTTAGGGGGACATGTGCATTTTTAGCAGGTGTCATTACTGGGGGAGGGTGACACAAATCAGGAAGCCTCGAAGCCTGCAGCTATAACCAGCGACTCACCTAGAGTTCAGCCATCAGTGTGATAAAGGAACAGCCTTGATTAAAAAACACGGAACAAAAGGCTGGAGAGATGGCTTAGCGGTTGGGAGTACCGACTGCTCTTCCAGAGGACCCAGGATCAATTCTCACCACCCACAGGGCAGCTCACAATTGCCTGTGACGCTAGCTCTAAAGGACCTGACCCCGTCACACAGACGCACGTGCAGGAAAATCACCAACTGTCATACAATGAAAAAAAAAGCAAAACAAAAACCCTGATGTGACTATGTAATTCTTGAAAATCTGAGGCTAAGATAAGGAGACAGCAAATTCCAGCCCAGCCTGGTCTACAGAATGAGTTCCAGGGCAGCCAAGGCTACACAGAGAAACCTGTCTCAAAAAACCAAAAAGAAAGAAAAGAGTGAAAAGAGAACCGTGTGGCCCCCAGTGACCTGCCCTCCAGAGGATCCTGACATCAAGCAGCCATCAAGTGGCCCATCCGTGACTCATATAGGCTTCACTAAGCCGTAGCTGGCAGCCAATGCCTCCCCCTCAGAGTCTAAGCAAGCGTATGGATTCAGTAGTGTCTCCTCTACTGTGGCCCACATCATCAGTCAGTACCCTATCCCACAGTATTCTGTGTCCACCACCGCGGGCCAGGTATGATTCTGCTCTCCTTTGACCCCAGTAGTACCTAACCCTGGGGACAAACTCATAAAATAGGCACGTAAGTGTCCTCTGCCACTTGCTTTGGGTTCAGCCTGCCGTCCACCCACCATCCCTTCTGCCACCTCCTTATCCACTCCCACTTGAAGTTATTTCTCCAAGCTGGAGATGGCTCAGTGGTTAAGGGTGTCTGCTGCTCTTTCGAGGAGGACCTGGGTTCAGTTCCCAGCACCCTCCATGCACAGCAGCTCACAGCTGCCTGTAACTCTAGACTGAGGGGTTCTCATACCCTTTCTTGCACACACGTGCTGCATGGGTGCACATACGCTCATTCAGGCTCACACACATGCCTGTTAATGGAATATTAACCTTGGGGTGGGCCTTTAATCCCAGCACTCAGGAGGCAGAGGCAGGTGCATCTCTGTGAGTTCCAGGCCAGCCTGGTCTACAGAGTGAGTTCCAGGCCAGCCTGGTCTACAGAGAAAGTTCCAGGATAGCCTACACAGAGAAACCCTGTCTTGAACAAAACAAAATAAAACAAAACAAAAAGCCAGCTTCCATCCATCTGGGGACACCCTGGCTGTAGCTCTACACAAGATTTGCTGAAGCAAAGGGAGCAGGTAAGGCTTCACTTGGCAACTCTATGCCACCCAGAGTCCCTGGCCTAGGGGTTTCTGTCACTTTCATGTCACCTGCCAATGGGCAGGTTTGGTGTGTTTGTTTTGTGGGTTTTTTTTTTAAAGATTTATTTTATGTATGTGCGTTTTCCCTGCATGTGTGCTTCTGTACCACATACATGCCTGGTGCCCATGGAGTTCAGAAAAGGGGACCAGATCTCCTGCAACAGGAGCTACAGGTGGTTGTGAGCCACTGTGTGGGTGCTGGGAATTGAATGGAGGTCCTCTGCAAGAGTAGCAACTGCTCTTCACCACTGAGCCATCTCTCCAAGCCCTCCCTACACCATGGGTCTTGATTCTGATAAGAGAAGCAGAATTTCCCCCAGCTTTATGACAAGACAGAAGCCTCAGAGAGACTCAGCTCTCCTCCGGGAGAAGTGGGACACTTCTAGACCCGGAGGCCGTGGCAGCTGCTGCTAGACCATAGTGCATCTGGTCTTCAGGCTGCTGTAGGACACCTGTCCCTCCAGGCCCTGACTCACAGTTCCAAATGGGGTTAAGTTAAACTGGAGCCTCACACCCAGTTGGTTGCCTTAGCCAGGCCATTTCTGGTGCCGCCCAGAGACAGTCAGGAACAGTGCTCTCCTGGAACCCCCTCAATTTCCCTGCAGCGTGCCTACAGCGCCAGCTACCATTAGTCTCTGGTCTCAGCATTGATGTAATTCCCTCAGCACTCTGGCAGGTACTGAACTACAGGCTCTTCACGAGAGCCATTAAAAGAGACAGAGTAAGTGGCTGACCTACAGAGGTTCCATAGCTGTGTGTCTACACCAAGCCCTTGATCCCTCACCTCTGGGTTAAGAAGATGGAATCCAGTTCCCACCTCACCCACCAGAGATCCTATAAACAACGTTCAAGGGCTCTTCCTGGCACCCCCAGGCCTCCGTCATGTCCGCTGGAATGCGTGCCTGTCCCGGAATTGTCTTCCTATACTTGAGTCCCAGGTCCCCACCACTTCTCAGGGGCTCCCCACCATGTCTAGTTCTCTTAATCTCATTGGTATCAGAGCTTCAAGGCCAGGACTGTGCCACAGGCCTTTCATCCCACCTACTTAGGCTGCTGAGGCAGAATCTAAGCCAGGGTCTGACTGGGAAACTGAGTCAGAGTTTGTCTTAGGGACACATGCAGTGGCCGGAGCATGTGTTCACGCCGACTGGAGCCTAAGGGAGGCCCAGCTGTATAGGCTGGACAGCCATGACGAGATTCAAGCTAGGGTTTGTGGGCATAGACTTTTATCTGCTATGTGTGAGCATTCATCAGAGATGCATTTTACAAAGTCCTCACAGGTCTTAGAAAACCGATAAGAGAAAACGGCAGCTACAGATGACCTTAGGAGACCACACATTTCCGTAGTGACACTGCATTGGTTTTGTTTTCTGGGGTTTTTTTTGTTTGTTTGTTTGTTTGTTTTTCTACAGTGCTAGGGGATCAAATCCAGGGTTCTCCCCCTCCTAGACAGGCAATCCTCCACTGAGCCAAACCTCCCCACATCGATTCCTTTATTGTTTTCTTTATTTAAAAAAAATTTTTTTTTTCCTAAGAAGCGTGTCTCACTTTGTCAGAAAGCAGAGAGACCCTGGCCACAGCACATGTGAGAGGAGTGGACGGCAAAGGACAATGGGGTGGGAATGGGGTCCATCCTGGGTTGGGAGGGGCAGGAAGGACCCAGTGGAGTCCAGGAGCTGTGGGGTTTAGGGGCTGGGTGATGCTTCCTTAGGGGCCTACACCTGGGGCCACTCTGTGACGATGGAAGAGCTGGGACCACTGACAGAGAGGGGCTGGAGGTGAGTTCACTCAGTGGCCAGGCAGGCCAGGTATGTGGTGACCTGGCTGTGACACCCGATCTGGCTGGCAGGGTGGCTGGGTGGGTGTCCCCTTCCCCTCTCTCATAGATTCCTATTCCTCCTTCCCGAGGCTGTGGAACCTTGGATTCTACCTCAGCATCCAAGGACCTGAGGCGGGAGGACAGAGGTCTCCAGTAGACTTTCCTCCACAGAAGACCATTCTTGGACCACGGGCGTACAAGAAGATGCTCTGTCTAGCTCAAAGTTTCATATGAGCTTTCGAGGTTCAGAATGGACCCAGGATGGGGAGGGGCTGATGTGAGAGCAGGGGGTTTACCAAGCCAGGGAAGGGCTGCACAGCGGCATAGATATGGGGAATTTTCTAAACAGCCACGGTACCCAGGAGGAAGAGGAAAGAGCTAGCATGGTCCTTGGAGGCCTTGCTATGCCCTGTAGGAAGCAGGGAAGGCTGAGGAGAAGGGTCAGGCCTGGAATGTATGGAGCTGACCCACAGGACAGCAGGTAACAGGGCCTGGATTTTGAGGGAGTTACAAGACAGGGCAAGGACAGGGAGGTGTAGCTGCAGTGGTGGGTGGGGGATAGGAAGGGGTCCTGCCTGGGCAGAAGCAGACATATGCATGATAGAGGTCTGTCAGGTGTCAGATTCCCATCCCATCTCAGCCTCTTCACCTGTTCTACCTCAGACTGCTGTGAAACAGGCACCGGATGTGCCTGACACGAGTAAATACCCCATTGGCTATCAGCTGGTTTTCTGGGCGTGAAATGAGGGGACCCCCACCACCAGCATCCCAGACAAGAAGTCCTTACCCATTTCAGTCACAGAAAAGAACTGGGGGAATGGGTCTCACTGGGTGAGTCTGGGGACCACGAACAAGTGGGGGCTGAGGAAGAAAAGCTGGGGGGCAATTGAATGCTTGTCTCCCTAGCAGCCAGAAAGTAGACAAGGTCTTGCCCAGGGCTATCTGTGGCCTACGGTGGAAGGGGTTTTAAGGAAGCTAAGTCTCCGTCTTAGCTCTAATGTCATTCGCTCTACAGGACTGGGGAGTCTCTCTCCTGCTATGAGCTGACCCTCATGGCCATCCCGGGCCATCCCTAGCCTAATACGCCAGAACTTTGGATTTCTATCTGGACAGAACAAGGCCTACCTGGGACCCCAAGCGGGCCTGGCACTAAGAGCTCCTCAGGAGAGGTTTTGAACTGAGCATGAGCACTGAGGGGCTCTCAATAGCTGTTACCACCAGGGCCCTCCTTTACTCTGACCCGGCAGATCTCACGAGCAGGCTCCAGGGCTCTAAGTAGCATGGGTGAATTCTGTCAACTCCAAACCTACAAATCCAAGCGGGTTGTTACGTCTGCGGGATTCTGAGCACACTGGATGGGCGTTGTAGGCTGTGCGCCCCGACCCGTCACCGAAATGTGCCTGCTGAAAGCTTCTTCCTGAACTGAGAGTTGAAAAACTGTGCAAAGCGGGGGGGGGGGGGGGGGGCGCTGCACAGGGGCAGAGGTAAGATGGCTGTGTGGCAGGCTTTAGAAGGGACCCAACCACTGGGGCAGGAAGTGAATCTGTATAGGGACAGGCCCTGTGCAAGGAAGGGGGTGAGGCTCCTCTAACGCTGAGCAGGAGACTGGCTGTGAGTCCAGAGACTCGTGTCTATATACCAGATCCAAAGCACTAGGCCCGCGATGAGGAAAGAAATGGAGGGAATCAGAAGATCAGAACTATCTTAAGACAGCGGCATATAGCAGAGCCTTGGTGTACAGCCCTCCAGGGGCCTGGGTGCCTGGTATCCCACCCTCACCTGCTGCTGGGCCTGGATCCTCATGTATTCCGTTCGTTGCTTGCCGTGTTTGCCTTTATCAGGGCTGCCTGCTGGACCCTGGGCCGCCTTCAGCCGAGAGGCTCCGGGAGTCACCACCTTCATGGGTGGCACACTGCCACCACCACTCTGTGGAAAGAGAGACAGGGCTGGGGTGGGACAGTCCTGTGTGGAACTTTAAGCACAGGGGAGGGGGTCTCTGGGGTTAGGACCTCCTTAAGGAGGTTCTTGGAGGCCTGGAGATCCCTCCCTGACTCTACGTAACCATCCAAGATTTAAGTCCCCTCTGAGTCCAGGTTCAAGGCCTCCCTGCAGTAGATGAACAGGCCCTGTCCTGGCTAAGAGCTCATTTATGACTTTTCCTGAGTGGTGCAGGGGCAGCTGGTACCTTCCTAGGGAGTTGCTTCTAAGGGAAGGCCCTAGGACCCCTCAGTTACCAGCAAAGGATTCCATCCTGGTCTAGGAGACACAGGTGGAATAGGAGACAGGGGTCTCTAATAAGAGAGCATCCCTAGGCCCACCCACCCCCAGAGTAGGCGGTAACAAGAGAAATCTCCTCCAGAGATGAACACATCTACCTCCTACAGTTACCCCCTCATGTATAGCCCTTCCCCAGGGGGAAACCCAGAGGCGCAAGCAGAGAAATGACAGGGACAGAAAGAGACAGAGACAGGAAGGGGGGAAGGGGTGGAGAAGAGGAGAAAGCTTTATTCTCTGGCTTACAGAGAGCAGATAGGGACAGAGCCCCCTTGGTTCATGCCTGAGCAGGAGAGCGGAGTCCTGGGTGGGCCGGCTTCCCGGCCGCCCCTGGCTCTGCCCATAGGCCTTGGCCTGGACGAAGGCTCCCAGAGCATGGTAGGCTGAAATATAGACAATAGGATGAGGGAGGTGGGCAGTGCTCCTGTGGCCCTGCTCCCCAACTCTGCAAGCCCAGAGGCTGGAGCAGGAAGACAGCAGGGGAGAGGAGGGGAGTAGCAGCCACCTGGGGGTGGGGACGTAGGGATTGGGGGCTGCCTGGACACGGCATAGTCGATTTGGCGCCCATCTCGCTCAGGGTGGTCTCTAGTTCCTGGAGTGTCTCCTCCAGGCTGTCCATCCGTAGCAGGGCAGCATCCTGCTCTGTGCAGCCTGAGCTGATGCCCCGCAGTCCCCTACTGCAAGCTCGAATGTCACATACAGAGTTCTGAGGGGTCTCTTCCAGGTGGGTCTCAACAGGAAAAGTCTTCTGGGTCTCATCCGGAGATGGTCCCTGGAGACAGAGAACTCTGGCTTCTGTACTGTGCGAGCTCTGTAGAACTGCTGGTTCCTTTCCGGACTCTGAGCTGCTCCTGGGCCAGAGTACTTCCGTTGCTAGTCCCAGCAAGGCCTGTGGGCCATTCCAAGTCTTCCCACTGCCAGCCAGGGTCCGGGGTCTTGGTGTGGGGACTGCCTGGGGACCCAGTTCCTCTAAGGTGGTCTGTGGCAGAGTGGGAGAGCTGGAAGTGCATTCCGTCAGGATGATCTGGGGGACACAGAAGACCCTGGGCCCTGAGGCAGCCTGCAGGGACAGAAAACGAGGAAGAATGTGACCCCTTGCAGGAGGAATCCTGAGCTGGGACGAGGCTGAGACAGATGAGCCCACTCCCTTCCTCTCCCAGATGGAGAAACTGAGTCAAGGAACATCCTGACGATGTCACCCAATACTGGAGACAAAGCTGAGCCTAGAGTGCAGGTGTCTTTCCATCCCTCGTAATCCGTAGCCTCCTGCTTCCTACAGAAGCACAAGAGTGTGTTCCTTCCCCACTACCGGGGTTAAACTTGAGTGCAAATCTTGGGCTTCATCGCAGGCACTACAGAACAGTAATCGGGCTGTGCGGCAAGTTAGACGAATCAACGAATCTATTAAGTGTCTGCTATCATTTGAGCAAATACAAGCTACTGGTTGAACTGAATGAAATAACCAAGGCTTCAGCTGCGTGAGCAGAGAGCAAGCAAATCCCAGTCTCCACCTCATTGATGGGCCATCGTCCTCACCTTGGGCTCCTGGTTTCACTCCTGCGAGCCCTTCCCCAGTGAACTCAGCTTTGAAGGGGTGGAGCTTGGCCGTGGCCAGTTCCTTGAGTAATGCTCTAGCGAGGCACCCATTTCTGTGTGAGTACCTTGGCTTTGACTCTGGCCAAGGCCCTGTGAACCCGAGTGAATTCTGCCTGAACTCTAAGTACCAGCCCATGTCAGACATTATAGCCTATGTCTTCATCTTCAATGCTTTCTGGAATTCATAAAACAATTGTCACTCTCCCGGTCCCCACTTCACAGGTGAGGCGTAGCTCGCAACTCACACCTTGCCAGCCAGTTAGTAGTAGAGCCAGGATTCGAACCCAGATAGCCTGAGTTCAAGTCCAGTGCTCTTTTTGCTAGACAAGCTCAGTACCCCCTCCTCCACCTCCCAAGGCAAACCACCCAGCCACCACTGCTTACCTGGAAGTGGGGTGCACACAGGGAAGGCAGGGAGGGCCCCGGTTCCACAGGCTCCTCTGCCCGACAGCATCTCAGGATGCAGAGGGGAAGCCAGGGAAAGGGCCTTGCCTGCTGGGTCCCCTCATAACTGAGCCTCAGAATCAGAAAGGAGCAGAGCTGGGTGCTGAGGACAAAGCCAGTCAGGAAGTGTCCCTTTCACACTGCTCAGTCCCTCCCCTGAAGACTCCTGGGGCTGCACACAGCACTGTCCACCATCTGATGCCCTGTCTGCTCCCCTGCCAGGTAACCAAAGACCACCAGGCCTCAAGCTGGGCCGCAATGCTGGTGGCCATCATGGACCCCACTGTGGGCTGGGAAGAACCACACAGGGAAGAGGAGGGGACGTGTGTGCACGCACGAGAAGTTGAGAACGGAGGTCCTCTTACCCCAACCTGGCAGAGCAGAGGAAGAGATGCCCAGACCTTTCTCCACCCCCCTCCTCAAGCACAGGCCCCTGGAGCGCAGACAGCAGGCCCACCCGCCATGTTCCCACAAGGGAATAAGTGCAGCAGGACAGCAGCAAGGGCTGAAGTTAGAGAGAAGAACATCTTGATGCTGAAGAGAAAACCAGCAGCCAAGGAAGGCCATGGCTTCTCTCATTCCAAGCTCCCTGACCACGGTGGCGCGGCCGTCGGCGGCAAGAAAGGTCACAGGGCAGGGAGAGGTTTAGGAAAGCCATCTCCCTGGTCTGTCCTTGACTCCCCAGTGCAAGGCATAGATTCCAGTGGGAGAAGCAGGGCTCCTTCCCTGGCGTGTGCAGCAGAGCGGGGGATATAAGGCAGGTATCAGGCAAGCTCTCGAGACAAGGTCAGTTGAGCCGGACCATACGTCAGTTCCTGAACAAGGTCCAAATTCCAATCTTGGCCCCAAGACAGCTCACAGACTTTGGATCCAGCCTAAACTCAGGCTGTTAATGGGAACAAAACGCCCAAGAGCCAGACAGAAGCTGGCTTGTAAGAGAACTCCTGGGTCACACCAAATACCCAGGTTGCAGTCTCCAAGGAGGACCCTCAGGAAACCTTGGGGAGGGACAGTTGTGCACCCCCTTGGCGTGTGCAGGAGGGTGAGTCCACGGGCGTGAAGCTGGGGCCGTGACAGAGGGGCTGGCGTGGGTGGCATGGGTGGCAGGTTAGCGTGAGAGATGCGGAAAGGAAGCTGTGGTGGAACAGGCAGAGAGAGCCGTGAGAGGTGCAGGGAGGCCCATTACCTTCCGTGGGAAGCCCAGAGCTGAGCCCCCAGGGGACCCCAAGTCCTGGGGGGACAGCAAGGTGGGGATCGGCTGGCGGCGGGGCGTGAGGGGGAGGGAAGAGACTGAACTTCTTTCAAACACCTGGGGAGCAGAAGGCAGGGGCGGGTTTGGAGGACCCAGGTGCTAGCTGAGTACCTAGGCACCTATGGGAGAATGGTCCAGGATGGCCATGGGCTTCTGTGTCATACCCTTTGGCACCTCACCACTGTCACTGACCTGCTGGACCTCGAGTCTCTCTACCAAAGGCCCCTGATATCCAGGGACTCCGGCACAGAGCAGAGATTTCTGGGAACCCTATGAACGGTGGCTCATAGTAATGCTAGGCCCTTTAGCACGAGGGTCTCCAGGGTTCTGGCCTCAGAGTACTGAGGTAAGAGGGTTTTGGAGCACGAGCCGTCCTCAACACTGCCTGGGGTCTGGGTAAGAATGTGCAAGTCTGGGCCTTTCAGAGTATAGCGAGTCTTGAGGTCCCTGGGAGAATCTATAATGAAAGCTCCAACCTACCAGGGAGAGTTTTAGGCTCTCTTTCCACTTCACAGTGGAGAGGAAATGGAAGCTAATAAGAACGAGTCCTGGGGCTAGCCAAGGCTTGTGAGATAACCTGGCCTGGCTGGGGCCTCGTTCAGTCAAGCCTGACCCACCTCCAGCTCAGCAATGATGCGTTCCTCATCGTCTTCATCCTTGATGGCCGAGGCCATAATGGGCGGTGTGGACGCGGGGCGGACCACCTCAGACACAGCGCGACGCAGCTTCACCTGAGGCTTCTGGATCTCCAGCTCCTCAGATTCAGCCTTCTGTAAAGCCAGGCGCCTATCAAGCTCAGGTCCTTCCCTCCCTCCAGCAGACTCACCACACCCCTCCAGGAAGACCCACCCCGGACCCTGCCATGGCCTGCTGTGGGATCAGAACACACACAGGCTGGAAGTCAAGCTGGGTTGTGCTGGCCAACTCCCGTCCTCAAGCTTCCCTCTCAAGTCCCCCGAACCCCACCAATCGAGAGTTGTACCTTGATGAAGACTGAGTCTTTCTTACTGGTGACCACCACTTCTCCGGTGCGAGTGGTGGTCAGGCCGTGCGAGGAAGGGAAGCTCCGGCGGGGAGGGGGTGGCGGGGGCGACTTGGAGGGCTTCTCTGTGCGGTATCGGGGCACTGTGAGCTCATCTGCAAGCAGTGGGGGTCTGGGATCAGGAACCCATCGCCACAGTGTCCACGAGTGCTCATTCCTCCAGGAAGGACCAAGAGGCTTCTGTCCTCAGAGACGCGGAGGAAGGCAGGACCCATTTCTTTCCCATCTCCCCACGCCTGCCACTGGCTCGCCCAGCACCTCTTCTTCCAACAGCGCTCAGCTGCTCAGTGCTGACTGTGAGCCAGGAACATTGAGGCACCTGAGAGGCCCTCTGCCCGGAGCTGCTGACCAAGCATGGGCACCTCAGCACCCACGAGGTTCATGCATATTCAAGCCTGGGACTCTGCGTCGTTCTAATCTGTCTCATGGCTGCAGCTGCTCCCCAGCCCCACCACACTCAGAGCTTCTTCCTTTCTTTGAGGAGCCCGTCCTGCTTCCCACCCTGCCTTCCTCCAGCCTGGTTTCCATGGCAACCCACAGAAAGGTCAGTCAAACCATAACACCCTTGCCTTTGATTCTCTTGTGGCTTTCCACCAACCCAAATAGTGCGAGTTCCTAGTTCAGCACCGTCCACAACCTCTCAGACTGGCTCTGTATGAAGACCCAGCAAGGACCCCGTTCAGGCAAAGCCACACCTCCTCTGGGCTTGCCACCATGATGCCCCTCCCCCCCAAGGCACTCACTGCCTGAGGAGAGCCTGCCCATTTCTAAGTGGAAAGCACTCTCCTCCCTTCTCAGACTGTACAGCTCCCGCCCTGCTCAGGAAGGATGCAGTTAGCCCCTTTGTTCTAGGGACACATTAAATGTGGCCTGGGACAGATTATATAACCATTTGAAGTCTGCCCTCTTCGTAAAGAGGGAATGACTGTCTTTTGCAACTGCCGCAAAATCATTAGGACCCACACTCAGAAGGCATCACGTGGGAAGCGCCTGAAGACTATACCAGGCCTGTCCCACCATTAAATTCTACCCACGGCCAGTAGAAATGACCCAGAGGTTGGAGGGGCAGGCTATACAAACCCGATGACCTGGATTGGATCCTGTGATCCCACAGCGGAAGGAGAAAATTAATTTCCACAAGTTGTCCCCTGCCACATATGCACTTTCATTCACACACACACACACACACACACACACACGCACGCACACGTGCAAACAAATAAGATAATTAAAAATCTTTTAAATAAAAAAAAAATCCAGCAGCTGAAGAGATGGCTCAGCAATTAAGTGCATTGGCTGCTCTCCCAGACCCAGGTTTGACTCCCAGCACCCACATGGTGGCTCACAGCCATTTGGAGCTCCACTTCTAGGGGAGCTAACACTCTCAGGCCTGCTCAGGCACCAGGCACACATGTGGTGCACACACACACGAGGGCAAAGCATGCATATATATATATGTATATATATATATATATATATATATATATATATATATATATATGGGGATGGAGAGATTGCTCAGTGGTTAGAGCACTGACTGCTCTTCCAGAGTTCCCGAGTTCAAATCCTTGCAACCACATGGTGACTCACAACCATCTGTAATGGGGTCTGATGCCTTCTGGTGTGTCCAAAGACAGCTACAGTGTACTCATATAAATAAAAGAAAGAACAGAAAATCCCAAGTGCCCTGAAGCACTCTTCATGGTCAGGGTTGCTGGCAGCAATGATGGTAGCCTCTCTTTCAGATGTTCTCTCCAGCTGGCTTCGGAGATCACGGCTTGGGAGTATACTGCTCTCAGAGCAGCCTGGCGCTCTCTCTCTCTCTCTCTCTCTCTCTCTCTCTCTCTCTCTCTCTCTCTCTGACAGGGTGGGCTTGGATGTACTCATGTCCCCTGCATGAGCCCCTCAGCAGCAGAGAGGAGAAAACTGGATGGAGCCCAGCTTACCCGCCATTCTGTGTCCCATCCCTTCAGTGACTACTAATGTTAGCACCCCATTCTCTGGCAGCCTGATTACCATGACAATTGCTCACTTTCCAGTGCTTCCCCCCTAAACCAAGCTCTGAGGATGGGGCTGTCCAACTCCAGGGCCCGATACCCCCATACCTGATCCTCTTCTCCCACTGGGCTCTGTCCGGGGAGCAGCCTTCTGACCATGGGGTGCCTTAGGGGGCTTGTGGTCTGGAGTGGGAGTAGGGCCTGGGTGGGTCTTGCTGGCACAGTCCAGGTCGGGGATAGCCTTGAGCAGCTCAGCTTGGGTTTCCTCCAGCAGCCGGTTGATGTCCTTGGCGCTGTACTGGGTCAGGGCGGCCCGCTTCTCTTCCCAGTCTCTCTCTGCAGCCTTGAGAGGGGAGGCAGAGCTGGGGTCAGGACTCTGGCTTGTGAGCCCCTGAGCTCCCGGGATCCGCCCCTTCCCCACCCACTTGTGCTAAGAACAAGAAGAGAACTTTATGAGATTCGGCCCCTCCTACTGGGTGCTACACACTGTCCCTGTAGCTTAGAGAGGCCACTCCCATCAGATACAACATTATTAGGTTTATTTCTGGACATTCTGTTCTGTTTCCCTGACCACTTAGCTTGTGTTTATGCAAGTTCCACATTGCTGTAGTTATCATAGCTTTATAACATATGTTCTATTGAGAAGGGTACATGCCACCAATATTACACCTCTCAGACTTCTGATCCTAAGGAAAAGAGCCTGTGTGCCCCTTCAGTACCTGACATTCCAAGTGACAGCAAAAACTGTGAGCCTAGCTCATGCCCCGCCCTGGCCCATCACCTCGACAGACACAGCTTTGTCCATGTTTCTCTTGCTCGGAGCATCCAGGCCTTTGGTAGGGTTGCCGCTTTTTGGGGTAAGCGGGGTGCCTTCCGCAGGCCCGCTCAGCTCGTGGAGATTCAGTGGAGGACTCGGGGGTGGTATCTCAAAATCCAGGCCTTTGCTGAAGTCTGTTTCGGCTGCCACCTTCTTGGGGGACTGGTTCAGGAGATTGTTGGGGGGAGGCCACACACCCTCATCCACTTGCCTAGGATTGGGAGAGGAAGGAGCAGCTAATGAGAGGTGGTAGCCCAGGGAGGGGAACCTGCAGGAAGGCTCTGGGATCTTGCAGGAGGGATGGGAGAGCCTAGAGAGGCAGGTGAGGGAAAGTCAAGCCTTCTGCATGCAGGGGTCGTGGGTTGGAATTGAAGAACATATCTAGCTGGCACACAGAGATCTCCAAGGAGTCAGGAAGTGGGTTCTGGGTCCAGTGTGTAACCCCAAGGGAAACTAAAGAGCAAGGAGACAATGACCTTCGGATCTGGGCCAGCGTGTCAGTGACCACCCGGCAGCGCTTGAGAAGCCCGTCGAGGCGTTGAGGTTCCTCCTTCAGAAACTTGACTGCCTCCACCTCTACACGCAGCACTACCCGCATCTTACTCTGCAGGCCTGGGAAATGAGCTGAGAGGGCGGGGGGGGGGGGGTGTCAGCTGGCTGGGCAGGGGAACTGAGGAACTGGAGCACAGCAGGGACCTCCTTAGGGTCACCCTTGCCAAGGCAGGCTCACCCTTGAGTTCCGTCAGCGTCTCCCCAAGCTGTTTCAGCACCAGAGCCTTCTCTTCCAACTCAGGACCAGGCACCAGCCGGTGGTTATGGGCCACATCCCTCTGGATCTTCTCCACTGACTTCTCCAGGTCACTGCAGGCACAGAGAGACCCTTCTCAGCCCCTCTGGCCCCAGCCTAGCCCCCTGAAATTGAGCAGCTGGAAAGAAATCATGTCACCGATCAGATCAGAATTAAAAGTGATAGCCAGGTGTCATGGCTTGCTCCTGTAATCCTAGGCACTTGGAAAGCTGAGGCAGGAAGATTGTTGAAAGATTGAGGCCAGTCTGGGCTACCTAGTAAGACCCCGACTCAAACAAAACAAAACCACACAATCAAAAGCCGTCCCTCCAGGCTCCATGTCCACATGAAAGTGGATGCCCCCTGTCAGTCTGAGCACCAGTCAGTAGGCTGGGGAGATGGTTCTGGGGAAAAAGAGCTAGATTTCAAAGAAGAGACTTTCAGAGAGCTCCTTAAAGGAGTCCCCTCCGCAGGTTCTGATCTACAGTAGCACCAGCACTCATCTCTTCCCCTCAGCGTGAAACCTCAGACTCTTCCCCAGACACAGTGGAGAACCCGGAGGCCATACGGAGTCTCACAGGGGTCTAGAGGCAGCTATGCATAGCCGTGCCCATCGCCTTTGTCAAAGAAATCCTGCCACAGCGCCTCTCTTCCCGGGGCCCAAACCACCTCGGGTTTTCAGCTGGTCCACTGTAAACATTTATGATTTCACATCTTTCTAAAATCAGGGGCGGATCATAGTGGCACAAGCCTGTAATCTCAGCACTTGGGAGGCTGGGAGAACAGGGTCACGAGTTTAAGGCCAGTCTGAGGCACAGCGAGATGTTGTCTCAAAACAAACAGCCCAAGGAAAGCAAACCAAGGCACCCTTTGTGTATGGGAGGGAGGGTCAAGGAGATGGCTTAGCAGGGCAAGTGCTTGCCCGGCAAGCCTGAGAACCTGAGTTCAGATCCCCAGCAACCACCTAAAAGTTGATCACAATGGGGCATAACTTCGACCCCAGCACTGAGCAGAGATGACCAATCCTGGGAGTTCACGAGTCAGTGAGAAACCTGGTCTCCAAAATTCTGGGAGAGGGATTGGAGAGCTGGCTTAGTAGTTAAGAGCACTCGCCGCCTCTTCAGAGGACCTGAGTTGGATTCCCAGCACCAGATTAAATAATTTTACATTGTATGATGGAGACGTGAAAGAGAGACTTGCCACAGGCAGGTAAGTTGCCGTAGTCCTAAAGGTAAGTCAGGATCATCCCTCCCACACACTCGGGGCTCGTGAGCTCCATCTGTTAGATTTCAACAGCCCACGTGCAAATGACTTGAATCTGTTCTACCATCCAACATGTCTGCTCTGTTTTAAAGTTCAGTGCCATCTATCAATCAGGAGAGCATGCCTTAGACACCATCGGCCAACCAGCAGATGAAAAGACAGACCAGGGCAGAGCCAAGGACAAAATCCCGAGATTCAGCACTTCTGGTAAGAGAACAACTCTGCATTAAGTATCCTGTTCATTGGGCTGGCACCTGACAGTCAGGCCTGAACATTCATTCCCTTAGGTAACCTTAAAACAATCCTGTCACTGGGAACACTGCTCCCAGCTGACACACAGACAAACGGTGGTTCAAAGACTACATTTCCCAGCTTTTCTTGCAATTAGAGGTGGGCTTTCAGCCCAGGCAGCGGCGGGCGGCCACCTTTGATCCCAGCATTCAAGAGGCAGAGGCAGGTGGATCTCTGAGTTGGAGGCCAGGCTGGTGTACAGAGTGAGTTCCAGGACAGCCGGGGCTACACAGAGAAACCCTGTCTAGGAAAAGGGGGTTGGGAGTAGGGGTGGGGGTGACGTGGCCTCTCACCTGAGGCCTGCACAGTAAAGCAGGGACGGAAAGGGCACACTTCTGGATCTAGCCCGCAAAGACCTGCCATGCAAGCGCCCTCTATGCTCGTTTCTTTCTGGTTGCCCATGAAGAACCATGACCTGGGTGACTCTGGAGGTTTATGTTGAACATGGCAGAACCTCGGCCAGGCCGGATCTGCACTGCAAACCATCTACAGTGTTTTCTAAGAAAGAAGGGCCTATCATGTTTTTTTAAGAATGATGTACTTACGGGGTTGGGGATTTAGCTCAGTGGTAGAGCGCTTGCCTAGCAAGCGCAAGGCCCTGGGTTCGGTCCCCAGCTCCAAGAAAAAAAAAAAAAAAGAATGATGTACTTAGGGCTGGAGAGACGGCTCAGAGGTTAAGAGCACTGCCTGCTCTTCCAGAGGGACTGAGTTCAATTCCCAGCAACCACATGGTGGCTCACAACCATCTGCAATGGGATCTGATGCCCTCTTCTGGTGTGGCTGACGACAGCAACACTGTACTCATATACAACAAATGAATATTTAAAATGTTTTTAAAAATGATGTATTTTTTTGAACTTTAGGTGTCTAAGTATTTTGCCTGGGTGTATAGGTACCATGTGCCAACCTGGTTCCTGCAGGGGACAGAAGCTCACACATTAGAACCTCTGAACTGGATGGAGGTGGCTGTGAGCCACCATGTGGGTGCTGGGAACTAATCTGGATTTTTTTTTTTTGTTTTTCCTACAATAGCAATAAGTGGGTTTTTTTTTGTTTGTTTGTTTGTTTTTTTCCGGAGCTGGGGACCGAACCCAGGGCCTTGTGATTGCTGGACAAGCGCTCTACCACTGAGCTAAATCCCCAACCCTGCAATAAGTGTTCTTAACTCCTGAGCCCTCTCTCTAGCACCCTTAATTATTTTTGCGGTAGCCTCTCAACGTATCCCAGGCTGGCTGACGATATCTGAGGATGGCCTGACTAAAGACACTTCTGCCCTCCTCCCGAGCGCTAGCATTACAGGCTCACAGCACCACACCCAGCTTAAAGTCTTTTACTTTAGAACCATTAAAGGACTTGGGATTGTTTCGCTCCAGCATCTGCCTTAAATAAATAAGGAACCCTAACTGAGGTTTGGCCTTCAAAAGCGGGGTGGCAGAAGCTCTGAGGCGAATCAGTTCACACGACTGTTCCGTGGCGTGGTGTTTTCCACTCGTGTGGGACTACGGCCATGGGCGCTGCCGCATCTCACTTCCAAACTGAAGGATGTCACCTACCTGCTGTCCCACCCAGCCTCACTCTACCACATGGGGAAAGAACAAACAAACAAACAAACAAAAACAATCAACCAGCCCTTTCTCACAGCTAGCTCTGGATCAGCAGACAGACTCCAGGCTTCAATCAGGGGACCATAACCATTCAGAGAGTCCAAGGCTTTGGCTAGACGGTCAGGTGAGTCTGCCCAGCAGGAATAAAACCAAAAACCCAGGCTCAACTGCCAACAGGATGCCAGAAAAGAGAAAGGAACAAAGGAGAAGGAACGGGGGTTTGGAGGGAGCACCTAGGGGCTGCAGGACTATTGCCAGGTGATTAGGGCAGGAGATGGGTGACGGGTCTTGAAGGCTAGACCTGAACCAACATAGGGCTCAGTCGCTGTCTGACTCAAAAGAAACAGGTGCCAGGCTGAAGAATCCCACCAGCAGTTCCTGGGTTCTCGAGTAATGGATGTGATGGATGGGGCAAGAATTCTTTGTGTTCCTGGAGAACTGAGGTCCCCAGGAAGCCAGGGACCAGACAGTCATGAAGTCCAGAGCATAAATCAGTCCTTTTATCTCTTTTGCCCAGTGCTTTGAAGGCTCCCTCTCTCCCCTTTAATTTCTCTTTAATGTCTCAGACTAACTCCTTTTGAAAATCCTGGCCCAGCTCCTCTACGCAAAATGGAAATTGACAAGGAAAAGACAGGGAAGCGGAGGAAACAGAATCCCTGGATCAGAGCCTGGCAGCCACGGGTCTGCTTCAAGACCTGTGGTGGCTGTCACTACGTCATCCCACCCAGACATGATTGGTGGGCTGGAGTTATTGCTGCTGGCTCATTTCCACGTGAGATGGCTCGTTACTGTGTTCCAACAGCGTGGGGTCGCTGGACTCCTTACCTTAAACATTGCCAAAATGCATACCAGGTTTACCTGGGCACCCAGGTGTGACCTCCCCAGAGAGACCCTGGTAAGGGCTCTAAATACGACTTAGTAGGGTCGCACCATAAAGCAGCTTTCTTGGCTCCCTGGTCCCAAGTCGCTTAGCTCAACCAAGCCTTCAGCTGTTTCTGAAAGAACTGCAAAGCAATCTCAGTACAGAGGTGGGGGTGAGGGTGGGGGGTGGCAGCTACCTTGATCGCATAGCCCCTAGATTCTGGAGCTCTCTCTGGATCCCCTTATTGCCCTGTGTCACTAAAAAGGACTACAAGAAGGGGAGGGGCCTTTGCCTCAGCCCAAGCAAGTCAGGAGAAAAGGCTGTGGTTAGATGATGGTGCAGCTTCCTGAATGGACAGGGAAAAACAGCAGCATCTCCCTTCACAGGTGCCAGACAATGGAATTGTGGCCAGACAGCCATTTGCTAAATCTGGATCAGACTGTCTTCTGTTAACCCTCCCGTGTCTGAGCAGGGTTCGGTTGTTCTGTTCCTCCTCCTTCAAGACTACTAGAGCCTAGCTTCTCTGTGCTGAGGAGGGAAGGGATCAGGGTGGTAATGTGTCAGGAACCACCTGGGCAAGTGACAACACCCCTGCCCCTCCACCTTCTTGCTTAAGGGTGAAGCTGCCTTGGTCTTAGGTCAGAAGGAACGCAGGCACAGGGTAGAGGGAAACAGACGGCTGGCGTTATGAGAGTATGCTTCAGGCCACAGGAAGCAATACCATGACAGAGGCACCAAGCCAGGATTAAAAAAAAAGAAGAAGAAGAAATCAGGAATTATGCCAGATGGCCAAAGGTTTGTGGGTCATATTGAAATCAGGCCACATTGGAGGGTGAAATCAGACTTCAGACAAACAAACGTCATCTGTGATTCCAAAATAAAAGAGCTACACCTCCCATGAGTCAGGCTGGTTCACCCGGGCCGCATCGTTCCCACTTCTCCGCAGACACCTCTCGGATCCTCTCCCCACCCAACCCCACACCCCACCCCTACACGCTGGGGCCCAGCCTCACTTGAGCTGCTGTGTAATGAGCTCCTCGTCGTTGAGGTAACGCAAACGCTCCTCTTCCACCAGGGTGCGCTGCCGCTGCAGCGGGTCCTCCTGCCGCCGCGCCGCCTCCGACACGCGCATGCTCAGCTCCGCCTCGGTGCGCTTCAGCAGCGCGCGCACCGACTCCTGGTTCTGGAGCTGCGGGACGCAAGAATGCTTGCGTGGACCGGGTGGGAGAAGAACGCATGTTGCCGGGGAAGGGTGGGCAGAGGGCAGCCCTGCGCAATCAAAACTCCCACAGAAGACGGGGTTGCTGGGCTATGGGTGTGAGCTGCCCCGAAGGCGCAGCAAGATAGAGACGGGAGTTGGGGAGAACCCAGCAGGAGATCCCGGCCGGGAATGATAGGGCTCATGGAGGGGGAAAAGTTATACTGGACTTCACCCAAGATGACATGGCTGTGAGCAGCAGAGAAGGGTGGGACAGCTGGGGAGGGAGATCAAGGTTACATTCTGGAGAAATATAGGGGCAGAAGAACAGGATGAGAATTTGTGTGGCCAAAGAGTGACACTAGATAAGGCCTTGACGACAGTGTGACTGTGGACCTGTGGCCTCAAGAAGCCATGAGTGGAGACAAGACCTGGGGTTAAGGATTCAAACTATAGGGGCTGGGGATTTAGCTCAGTGGTAGAGCGCTTACCTAGGAAGCGCAAGGCCCTGGGTTCGGTCCCCAGCTCCGAAAAAAAGAACAAAAAAAAAAAAAGGATTCCAACTATAAGGTCTGCCGATGTAGCAGGGGCTGCAAGACGAGTGTGCCCAATTGATGTGGGTGGGCAAGATCTTATCTGTGGCCCAGATGGCAGCTCTCTGCCCCCACTCCAGCTTGTCTCTGCTCATTATCCTCACCTGACAAGCCCTAAGCCCCTCTAAGAAGAGCAGGCACGAAGATGCCAGGCTCCTGACAGGTGGGACCATCTGCCAGGCAAGGCGGGACAGCCACTCCAGGCTCAGGAAAAGGATTGAGGGGACTTGGGGAATACGGCCTGAAGGAACTGAGACCACCACAAAGGAAAATGCAAGGAGAAATGGTAGGCACAGTGCAGGCATGGGGAAGGGGCTGGGGCTCAGTGAAGTGCTGGGGCTTGGTGAGGGATCTGGGGTTTAACAGTAAGTGGAAACTAGAAAGGGAGGCAGAAAGGGGGTCTGAAGAAGGACCACTGAACAATAAGAGAGCGGGAATGTTGGGGAAAGGTAGGGCAGTGCTTGCGGAGAGAAGTTACAGCCTGGCGGGGCGGGGCTGTGTGGGGTGGGCGGGGGAGCTAACGGTACCTGGAGCTTCCGCAACTGCTGAAGCTGGCCACGCAGGTCGCTAGCGCTGTTCTGTAGGCCACGCAGATGCATCTGCATTTGCAGCCGGCTGACAGCAGTGGGCTGCCCTGCAGGGGTGCTGCTGACCGCGGGTGGGGGAGGGCCCGACACTGGAGTGGCCCCGCTACTCCTACTGCCTGACCCACACACTGCTGAGAGAGACCAGAAGGGAGAGCCATAAGGAAAGTGGAGCAAAATGGGAAGAGGAGGAGCCGCTCCACTCCCACACCCGGGCAGAAAGGCTCATGGTTATGACTGTCTACTCTAAGCGGTAGAGAGTCCTGGCAGGAGTAAAGTGGAAATCTGTGGAAAGCCCAGGATGTAGCTACTCTTGGAGCTCCAGTTAAAGACTAGGAAACGCATCCTAAAACCCTGAGAGGAAGAGAAGGGACACTTACGTGCTGAGGGGGTGGCTGCTCCATTGGAGCCTTCAATCTTCTCACTGTGAAGGAAAGAGAAGAAAATGTCCATGGGGGCCTCAGACCATGGGAGCTGAATGGGACCTTAAATGTCACCCACCTCCCTGATCTTAGGATAGAGCCACAGAAAAGAGAAAGCAGTCTGAGTCACAATGTAGACACAGGTTTCTAACTTAACTCACTGCCCATGTATCTGCCTCAAGCCCTGATAGTGTAGAGGGCGGGGCGGGAGGGGGGAAGTCTCACCTTGGGGTCTCCGGCTCCGAGCCTCGCAGTAAAGCACTCTGTACTAGCCCAGTGAGGCTGGCAATCTGCTTCTCCATGGCCTCCATACGCTCCCTGGAAAGTGGGAATAAGCTCTCCTGTGAAAGTGTGATCCCCCCTGACCACCCGACTCCTGACTCCTAAGATTAGCAACTAGAGGACAGCTAGTCTTCGCCTGACTGCCGCACGGGATCAAACTCCTAGCTCTCCTCTGCCTACAGGTCTGGAATCCCAACTCCTCCCCCATCCCGAGCCTGCTCCGGTGGATTTCAGCGAGGCTATGTGCTGGACAGCTCTCTCTGGAAGGCTGGACACTAAAGGGGCGGGGCCAGCGCTCCATTTTACTGCTGGGTAAACTAAGGCTAGGGAAATGAATACAAACGTGGGTCTCCTACTATTGTCCTCTCTGCCACATGGAAGACACTCTGGTCACCTCCTTCGTCTGAAGATACTGCCACCCTCTTCGGGACCACATCTTTACCCTGTAGCTGCGCCCAAGTCTCCTCACCTGGTCTCTGTGTCCTTGGCTGGCACCGGCGGCCCGAACCCTACGAGGGAGCGCTCTCCAGGTCCAGGGAAGAGTTCAGAAGGTGGTGCTCCGGCCGTGGAAGCCCCGGTGCTGCGGGCTTTGCCTCCAGGACTCTCAGCAAAGACCGACGAGGAACCCGAATCTTTACGGAACGACTGGCGCACCGGCGAGCCGCGGCTGGGCGGCCCAGAGTAGGGGCTGTGCGGTGGCGGAGGTCCCCCGGAGGGCGCTGAGACGTCGGCTAGTTTCTGCGGGGACGAAGGCGGCAGACGGAAGCCATAGCCGTCTCCGTAGAGCGGGCCGCCGGCGCCCGCCTTGTACAGCGAGTCCTCCAGGTCGGACTGCAGCGCAGCGGCCGAGTAGGTGCTGAGCGAGCGCACAGAACCCCGCTTGTACAAGCCGCCCGCGCCCGGGTATGCGAACGGGTCTCCTGCTGCGGCGGCCAGGCTCAAGCGGCCCTCGTGCAGCAGCCCGTAGGGATCGGCATAGAGGCCCTCGCCCTTCACCAGCACCATGCCGCCCGCCTTGCCCGCCAGATCCTCATCTGGCTTCACGTCGCGCCGCTCCAGGATGGCGCTGGGGCTGGGGCTCACGCCCTGGCTGGTCGGGGCGCCTCCCAGTCGCTCAGCCGCGTGGTGTACCGGGCTGCCGGCGTAAGAGGGCGGCCGGCCCCCAGCATACGAGAGGCGTGAACGCGAGGGCGAGCCCGATGGCAGTCCCGAAGGCAGCCCGGATGGCAGCCCTGGAGGCGGGGAGCTAGATGCTAGGTGCGATGCGGGCGACAGGTTGTTGAGGCGCCGCGTGGGCGACGACTCCCGCGATGCGTAAACCATCTCTCTCTGAGCAGAAGACAGCCCGAAAAGCCCATGGAGCAGGTCACGAAGGGCGCTTCCTGCTCCTTGCTTGAGAACCCAGCACCCCTCGCTTTCCCCCGACCAGACTTAGGAAGCCACCTCTGTTCTGTCTTCCCTCTCCCAAGATATCCTGGGCCCCTTGCCCATCAGTACTCCCAGCATGGGGGTAAACTGGCAGACACCGGTATCCAAAGGAGCCTTAGAGAACTCTTGTGTAGACAAATGGGCAGGGTAGCAGGTAGCGGTGGGGTGACCTAACCTCACAATTAACTAGGGCACCCTTGTCTCAGACTCCCATCTCCACAGCCACCCTAATTCTATATTCTCCCTAGACCCCACCTGCCCAGTCTCACCAGTGCCTTAGGTGCTCTCAGACATACCCGGAGGTCACCGTTGGTGAGGTGCGAGCCAGGAAAAGCGGCATACAGTGGCTCCTTCCTATAGATCTTGATGATACTCCGGTCCTGGATATCCCTGTCAGGTAGAGAGAAGGACGGTGAGTCACTATGTGGCACCCAGCTGTGCACAATGGGGGAGGGGGTGCAGCGGCTACTTCAGGCAGGCAAGATGGCCCCAACACCCAATCCTTTTCTTTCTTTCTTTCTTTTTTTTTTTTTTTTCTGGAGCTGGGGACCGAACCCAGGGCCTTGCGCTCCCTAGGCAAGCGCTCTACCACTGAGCTAAATCCCCAACCCCCCTTTTCTAACTCCTATACTCAGTGCTCAGTGTCTCCTGGTACCTTGGGATGCCTGTCACCAGCAAACAAGCGTGCAAGGGGTGGGTGCACACACACACACACACACACACACACACACACACACACACACACACACACACACGGGGGCGGGTAGACTCCACCTGTCCACTTTCACAGCCTCAGGACTGGAAGATTTAGCAGCGAGGGAGGGCGCTAGGACTTGCAGGGGAAGGGAAAGGGTGGAGAGAGAGTGATCTGAGGAAGGGCCACCAGGGGTCTAGAGCTCTTCAGAGGAGTGTAGGGAAATCCACCCACCCCCCTGGGGCCACGCCCACCGGACGTCTTCCAGCTCGTAGAAGACGTTGCGAGCCTCGTCCTTGATGAGGATGGCGGTGTTGGGCGACTTAAGCATGCCCATGGTGAGCTTCTGCGGGAACATGTGCGCGATGAGTGCGTGCAGCGTGTCCAGGCTGCTGACCTCATGCGTGATGTGTACACGTCGCGTCTCCTCCCCGAACTGCAGGAACAGGACTCCTGCGAAGGAGACGCGGCCATCATGGTCACTGCCTCTGTCGGCGCGCCTCACACCAGGGGAGTGCGATGAGCCCTCAGGAGCAGCATCGGTCCCACAGTGGCAAGGTCTGAGGCCAGAGGCTGCCCCTGAGTGCAAGTGCACCCACGCGCTCCTCATGCAGCTGTTTGGCGGGCTGCCTCTCAGAGCATCCACTAGACTCCAGGCAACTGGAGTCTGGACGCAGAAATGAGGTAAGGGCAGGAGCTGGTAGAGCAGAAACGGAAGGAAAGTCGGGAAAGTTGAAGGGAGTGGCGAGAACACTGGGAGAAAGAAATGAAAAGAGCCTAGAGGAAAAAAAAAGGATTGGATAGAGAGGAGGCTGAGAGCGTAAGAGCCAGCAGGGGATGCTAGGGTATAGCAAAGGAGAAGGAGTGTTGAGGGCCCCGAGGACTTCGGGGAGGTGACGGCCGCTAGAGGAGGGACTGGGAGGGAGTGGCAGGAGATGGAGTAGCGAAGGGCGGGAGAAGCCGGAGGGAGGAGCTGTGGCAGGGCCGGAAGACAAGACCGCTGGGCAGTACCTGGTGAGCGCAGCTTGGTCTGGCTGGCAGAGCGGGAGAGAGGCAAGCTCTGTCGGAAGCGATTCATCCTGCTGAAGCCCAGGGGCAGCTCGGCCTCGGACATTGTCTCCAGCGACTCAGCCGAGGCGTAGGACAGCTTGGCTGCCTGGTCTGCCAGCCCTGGCTGGGCTCCCTGAGTATGGCGCGAGCTGCGGGTCTGCAGGGGCAGGGCAGGGCGAGAGGCACCAAGCATGAGCTCCCACCCCCATCCCTTGTTCTGCCATTGCCTCCATCTGGGCCCCGGGGCTCTGGCCAGACAGCAACACCACACACACACACACACACACACACACACACACACACACACACTCAGAGAAGGATCTGTCTCCTGGGTTCCAGACTAGTTGGGTAACCGCTGAAAAGATCCCCTGACTCTAAAGGCCTTGGATTCCCTGAGACACCCAGCAGGTAAGCAGTGAGCAAAGGACTCAGGCACCCCGGACAGTCATACAAGAAACCATGAGTTGGACCCATGGGTACGCCTGCTATTTTAAGCTTCCAACGAACAACAACAACACAAATTTGTCACCGAGGTGAGCAGCAGAATTGTTGAGCAAATTGGAGCATTAGTTCCAGACATTAATTAAGCGGCGGGTGTGTGAACGGCGGATTTATTCTTCATGGAGTTCAAGGGGCTCGGGGGAGCAGGGAGAAATCAGAGAATGAGGGGCCTAGGCTTTCAGCACTGGGAGGTGTTCATGTCTAGAGGCCTCCACTTAGAGAACTTAGGAACTGGCAGTCTTCGAAACCCTCAAGTCAACTGAACCACAATTTAAAGTAAACTGTATGCTTATGAACAGGCAAAACCGGGTGTGATACACACAAGTACACTGTGCTAGGCTCCACCCCTACCGGTGATGCACATGCTGTCGCATAGCCTGGCTGACCTACTTCTGTAGCCTTGGGTATGACAGTCCCTTTCCTAAAGCTACAGGTGAGAGGGATCTACAGCTAGGGCGAGGAAGGATGTCACAGACAGGTCAGTGAATCCCTAGGTTCAATTCCCAGTTTCCCCCCTCTCCCAAAATAAAGACCTGGAGCGGTAGTTCACTAGGAGAGGTGTCACAGGCCTGACCACTGTTTCTTGGGGAGGTGGCATCCCTTCTTAATTCAATTATCCTTCTAGAGTGTACTTTTGTCTCTCATCCAGGTCCACAGCCTCAGCCATTCTGACCTAGTCCCTACACCAAACATGGCTACTAGACAAGACACCCCACGGCTTAAACTGTTATTAAAGATTTATATTACATATGTTAGTTCACTGTAGCTGTCTTCAGACGCAACAGAAGAGGGCATCGGATCTCTTTACAGATGGTTGTGAGCCACCATGTGGTTGCTGGGAATTGAACTCAGGACCTCTGGAAGAGCAATCAGGGCTCTTAACCCCTGAGCCATCTCTCCAGCCCCTGTTGTTATTTTTTGAGACAGAATCTCACAACGTCACCTTGGCTACCCTGGAAATGGCTAAGTAGACCATGCAGGCCTTGAACTCACAGAGCGATCCACCCGCTCTGCCTTCTGAGTGCTAGGACTAAAGGCGTGATCTACCATGTTTGGCTCTCATAACTCAAATGATTAAGTTATTTACAGGATTAAGAAAATAAAAATAAAACATGTTATCCATCTGCACCTAACATTCTTATTTCCACAGGCAGTTATGCTGCTATGTGACTATAATTCCAGCACAGGAAAGGCTGAGGCAGGAGGATAGCCAACAGGTTTGAGGTTATCCTGGGCTTACAATCCGCTACAGTGTGAAACCTAGTTTGAACACAAAAATAAACGTATTTTTTTTTCTTTCTTTTTGGAGCTGAGACAGAACCCAGGGCCTTGCACTTTCTAGGCAAGCGCTCTACCACTGAGCTAAATCCCCAACCCCTAATAAACGTATTTTTAATGCTTAAATCACATACATCACTTTGGACCATGGACGTCAACAGTCGCAGGTCTGGGAGAGCTTTCTTCATTTTACTTCTTTATGAAACTGAATTTTGAGCAATCGGGACATTATTTTGCACAATTAAAAAGACAATATCTTGGGGGTTGGGGATGTAGCTCAGTGGTAGAGCGCTTGCCTAGGAAGCGCAAGGCCCTGGGTTCGGTCCCCAGTTCCGAAAAAGAGAACCAAAAAAAAAGGACAATATCTTAATTTATTTTGTATTTTGAAACAGGGTCTCACTATGTATCCATGGATGGCCCACTGAGTACTTGCTAAGTAGGCCAAGCTGGCCTCCCACTTGAGTCTATCCCCCAGTTCCTGCCTCCTGAATGTGAGGTTATAGGCAAGCACTACCCAACCTAATGAACATACCTCCATTCCTTCTTCCCCCCAAATCCTGATTATCTCCTAATTAATCTCCTTCTTCCCATTAAGTCAATTTAATGTTCCAATTCAATTAGCATGCTCAGAAAAGGAGAGGCTCTATGTCCTCACCGTCAGAGCCTGGGAAGGGGCATGGAAAGACAGGTTTGGGGAATCACCAAGGAGCTTCCTCAAGCACAGTACCTTGATCAGCAGGGAGGGCATGGGTCATTCAAGGAAGGCAGAATATGAACTGGGTCTGTATGGGAGATCTCATATCCAGACTTCAGAGCCTAGGTGTCAACTCTAGGCTGACCAGCAGTGACAGGGACCCTCCCACCCTCATCCCCAGAGAAGCCACCAGTGGGGAGCCTATGCAATAGAGGGGGGGTGGTCTGCACCAGGCTGGTGGGCATGGAGTTGCCAGGCAACTGAAAGGTCAGTGGTTGCCAGGCTGGGGTCGATGAGGGGCTACAGAATGAAGCAGTTGGGGAGATGAGGAATAGGTGTGGCCACTGGGTGGGGGGAGGTGAGGAGGCATGGGGTGGGGGATATGTGGAGTGAGGTGGGGGCAATGAGGAGGTGTGGGAGGGTATGGGGGTGGTGTAGGGGAGAGGGAGGGTAGAGATGTGGAGGTAGATGTGGGGGTAAGTGGGGAGGAGGTGCAGGGGCAGTGGAAGGAGGTGGGGGAGAGGGGGAGGGGCGGGGTGGGGGATATGTGGGGGGAGGTGGGGGCAGTGAAGGAAGTGTGGGAGGGTATGGGGTGGTGTAGGGGGTGGGGGATGTGGGGAAGAGGTGAGGGGGGAAGTGGGGAGGCATGAGGGCAGTGGGTTAGGTATAGGGGGTGTGGGGGGGAGCAGAGGACACAGATGAGCTGTCTGGAAGAGGAGGGAGTGAAAGCATGGTTATGGACAGGTCCTAGGATGGCTGGCCACAAAACAGGAACTAAGAGA
Organism: Rattus norvegicus; assembly: GCF_021556685.1. Lineage (NCBI taxonomy): Eukaryota > Metazoa > Chordata > Mammalia > Rodentia > Muridae > Rattus > Rattus norvegicus. Next base: position 88,773,265 of record NC_141543.1, read on the forward strand.
AAAATAACCTCGCCCCTCCTTATACCTGCCTCCCCTCCTCCCTAGCCCCACGGGCATCTTTCCATTCTTTCTATCTTTATAGAAAATCCTAAGGTTATGGAAAGTCTGTTAACATCTGCTGCCCAGGCCCACCATAGCAGAGGTGGCATGACTGTCATCTACCACATTCCCCCTTGAGAACTGAACAACAAAAAAAATCTATGGAGGTATGGTGAAGTATGGAGGGAGGGGGTGCCTCCACCGGCCGTACTGAGGCATCCCTTCCCCCTGAGGGAGCAGCCACAAGACAGTATAGTATAGAAAAGCAGGGGGGCGGGGGGAGAGACAGACAGAGAGAGAGAGAGAGAGAGAGAGAGAGAGAAGAAGAAGAAGGAGGAGGAGGAGGAGGAGGAGGAGGAGGAGGAGGAAGAAGAAGAATAGGAGGAGGAGGAAGAGGAGGTAGGGAGTGTGTGGAGGAGTAGAGGCCGGCCCTGAGAAAGAAGAAGGCAAGAGCAAGACAGCAAGACAGAAGCCTCACTCTCTTGCTCTGCCCTCCCTCTCTCCCGATTCTCTTTCCCCCTCTCTCTCCATGTGCTCATAGCCAGCCTCTACTCCCCTTCTCTCTCTCTCTCTCTCTCTCTCTCTCTCTGTCTGTCTGTCTGTCTCTGTCTTTCTCTGCCCCTATTAACCTTTTTAACTCCCTTCCCCATGCCCTGAATAAATTCTATTCTATACTCAAAAAAAAAAAAAATCACAAAGCAAATCTTACAATATTTTAGATAAGTTCGGGATTTTGTGTTGGGCCACACGTGGCCACTGGTGTTAAAATGCTGGTTTAGGGAGCTGGCAAGAGAAGGGAACAGGAACTCAAACAGAACTTGAATACGGGAAGGGGCTGTCCTGGGAGGCAGTTGTTGGACCTGTTCCACCAAGGAGCTAATGAGACCTGGCCTCAGGCCAGGCACAGAGCTAGGGCTAGGGCAGTCAGACCTAAGATCTGAGCTCCCAACAGCTGTCTACAGACTTGGGCAGATGTACCTGGAGCTCTCACAAACGCTTTCCAGGATCAACAGACCCTTAATAGGAACCTCTCCACAGAGTAAAGCCTGGGGCCCAAGACCTCTTATGAAACCCTAAAGCACTTCCAGTGAGCAGAGGTTAGAATCAGGTCAGCGTCTGTGACTAATGGAGTCAGCTACCCGGGGAAGCAGCTAATAGAGCATTCCGACCCAGCATGCATTGCTCCCCTCTCTCCCATCCTTCAACAACCTTGAGTAAGCCCTGAGGGCACAAACCTATAATCCAATGATTTAGGAGGCTGAGGCAGGTGGATCTCAACTTCAAGGCCTGCCTGAGCTACTGAGGTAGTTCAAGGTCAACCTGGACAGTTTAGTGAGACCCCGTCTCAAAAGAAAAGGTAAAAATAGGGTTTGGGGTGCTGGGTATGGGCACACACCTTTACTCTTAGCACTTGGGAGGCAGAGGCAGGTAGCTCTTGGTGACTTGGAGGCTAGCCTGGGCTACACAGTCTGTTTCAGGCTCAAAACTAAACAGTAACAAACAAACAAGAACAATACCCCCATCTCCCCAAAAAGTTTGTGGAAGTGACTTAGTGATAGAATGCATGCCCAAGGTTCTGGGTTCAATCACCACTCTGTGGCCTCTATGACAAAGAGCTTCACTTTCCAAAGGAGAGAGCAAGGCTCATAGGAGTGTAAATAACTGCTAGGGTCATTAAGGTAGTAATTAGGAGCGGGTTAGAATTCACCACCAGGCCATCAGATCCTCAAGCCCACACCCTCTCCTTTCTCTCCTGGCACTTCCAGAGAAGTGGGGTGACAGGCAGGTACAGGAGCCCATGATGCACCGATTCAAAGGTTGCTTGCAGGAAAAATGATTGCTTGCACAGAGGACATTTGGCAAGTTTGGGTGAGAGCCTACTACCCTTCCATAATGTCGGAGGCTCCAGGGACCACAGATCCCAGACAATAAGCCACAGTAGAACTCACCTCACCCAGCTCTGAATGTGTGGGCCAAGAAAGATAGAGTGCCTGCACCACGGTATCCTGGGAGTGGGAAGATCCCATTCCAGGTCTCCATAATACAAACTGTCCAGAGGAAGTAGGATTTTCCCCAGGCCTGGCCCCAAGGTGAACGCACGCATTCAAGGGTGTTGCCTGGTCCTGAGCTTGGTAGGGAATAAGGAAGGCAGCTCTGAGGCCTTCCACAGAGGGACAATGTGAGTTCAGGGGCCAGGGGCCACAGGGAAGTTGTGAGTTCAGGTCCCTGCCTCTGTCAGCAAACTTTAGGCTCAGAAATATCAGGAACCCTTCTCATTCTAAAATGCCCTTAGTAGGGCTGGGAGCGCTGGGGACCTGAGTATCTCTAGGCCAAGCCTAGAAGTGGTAAGATTCCCACTCCAGATCCACAAGCCCCTGGCAGACAAATCCACTCTCTCCCCGCAAAGCAGCAGCCATAACCGGCAGCCCCAGGCCCACCGCCCGCAAAGGAGGAGGCCCGTGCAAATGCACACCCCAATGAGCAGCATGTGCAAGGCAGAGGCGGGGGGGTGGGGTGGGGGAGGGCAGGACATGCAGTTGTCACAGAGGCAGAAGCATCTCGCACTGACCTTGAAACTCCAGTAGTTTGGTTGCTGATGGAAACAAGAGAAGAGATGGTTATAAGGGACTGCTAGGGAAGTGGGACGGGGATGGGAGAGAGACTCAGGACTCAACCCTGGGACATGGGCCTCCACCCTCTCGGAAACAAACAGCAGGCAAAGCCTGTGCCTCTCAATTCTCCCCGGAGGCTGGAACCTTCTGGGTCACCAAGGATGGGGCAGGTTCCAGATCTGCTGGTGGGGGAGCAGGATAGAACGTTCCAGATGTTTTAAGTGTCTTTCTACCCATAGGAACTAACCTCAGAGAGAGCTACAGGTGAGGAAAAGTGTAGATGACCATGAGTTGGGCAAAGTTTGAGGGGAGGGCGGTGATAAATCTGAGTGGTGGGGACCAGAGAAATGGTGCTCCTTGTGGGAGACCAGGGTAAAATGTCCCAGAAAAGATGGCATTCCGGCTCAGTTGGGTAAGGGAAGAGCTGGAGACTGGGAAGAAAGGTGTGCTTAGCAGAGCAGATAGCTTAAGTAGGCGCCCTGGAGTAGGCAGGGGGGCTGGGAAGAAGCAGAAGGGAGTGAGGGGTCAAAGGTAGTCGCTGGATGCCAGCCTCCGAGTGGAGTTACATGGACAGATCAAAGTACAGAAAACACAGGAATGCAATGCTGGGGTGTGCAAAGGGAGACCCCAGTAAGGCTGAGGGCAGGGAGTAGATGGTGACAACTGGGACCGAGGCCAGAGTAGGCAAGCCTGTGTGCCAGGATGTGCAAGGATTGTGGAGAAAAGTGGACCGACGCCAGTGACCTCAGGGGCTTGTCAGAGGATGGGGAGTTTGGGCAGCACTTAGAGCTACAGAGGTGGCAGAGAAGAGTTTGAGGGGGCCTGAGGCTTCTCTTAGCTCGCCCTGCCCTCCCCAGAGACCAGAAGGGCCTTCCAGATGGCCGGTGACAAGGGAAGGACAGCCCTGAGGGCGGGCTGGTTCTTGGCAAAGCGGAGGGTACCCTGCTGACCGGTGCCAGCCTCAGCAGGAGAACAGAGGCAGCAGATGGCCTGGCCCCAGGGTGCCTGGCACGAGCAGACAAGATTCCCCCGGCCTCAGAGCCACTGGCAGAGGACAGGGACCTTGAGGGTTCCTGCTGGGAGGACACCATGCTGTGGTGCCCTGTGCCCCTAGGATGCTTTAGGGGCACGGAGGAGTTAGGAAGGAGGTGAGGATGGCTACTGCTGGGTAGACTTTATGCTGACAGCTCTTTGGGGTGGTCTGAATCTGGAGTAGAGTTTATTTGCCACACTCTGTACACACACCTGAGACACCACAATTCCTATCCCAATTTAGCGGCTCCAACAGATGAAAGGCAGATACGTTTCAGGTAGGAGAAGGGGTCAGCAAAGGCACCCCTCCCACCCCACCCCCGTGGTACCAGGGGGTGCTTTCAGTTTATCACAGGAGGGGACAGTGTGGCTTAAAGACTTGAGCCACAGCTTCTGTGACCTTGGATAGAAAGGGAAGCCTAGAAAGTAAAGGGACACCAGAGCCAGGCTGGAGACTTGGAAAGTCATGTCATGTCTGCAGACCAGGAGTGACAGACGGACGGACAGACGGCTCTGCAGAGAAAGCCTCATGCTCCCCCCACCCCACAGTGGGCACGGAAGCCCTCCACAGCTCCCTGTAACATGCATGTTGTTCCTGCAGTGAGCTGGCTGACTCAGACACATCTCGGGTAGGCAAGGATGTCACAAAGGTGCCCAGAACAACAGACACACCCACCAAGGTGCACCGCACTAAGGGAAGCCATGAGAAATGGCCCCAGAAACACACAGCAACTTGGAGACATCTGCTCAAAGACCACCTACTCAGATCTACGTGTACCTCCAAGGACCCTATCTAGAGCTAAACCCAGTCAAAGACACAGAGGGTAGCAAGGCCAGTCACACCCACCCTCAGCACATCACAGAGGCATGGACACCTATTCATTCTCTCTCTCTCTCTCTCTCTCTCTCTCACACACACACACACACACACACACACACACACACACACAAACACTAGTTACAGAAATATATACAAAATAGTATACAAGGACCACCAAGACAACTCAGTGGGTAAAGGTGCTACTGGCTGCCAACCCTGATGATCTGAGTTCGATACCTGGATCCCACATGGTGAAATGAAGGAACCAACTGCCCCACACTGCCCTCTGATGCCCCCACACATGCACCATGGCAAGCGTATACCCTCCCCCATGGACACATATACTTAATACATGTAATTTTTTTCATTAGAGCAATATATGAAATACACAGAGATTCAAGGGAAATGCCCTTTCTCTGCTCCCCTCTATGAGGTGAGTCAGGACATCTGTGTCACCTCTGGCCAGTATCCAGTGACTACAATAGTCCTATCATCATGTGTCTGGGGGTTGATTTCCTGAATCAAGAAAGATAAAAGTTGTCCCATCCATTATCCTTCCATTAGTCTCAGCACAAGGGACTCAGGCCATTGTACAGATGACTGGGATCCCACTGGGGTTCTTCGAAGACAAGCAGGCAAGATGTGACTATAGCCACACCGACTGTGCCCTCACGGTGTGTTCCAAGCCTGTACACAGTCATCGGTCAGTATCTGGAAGGCTCGGGTCACAAACAAGCCCAAGGGAGAGAACAGGGTGACATCAGTGTCTGGGAAAGGGTCATCCTAGCTCTGAGAAGGACACAGGAGAGAGGTTATGTTTATGTTTGGGGGACTTGGACGGACAAATGACACCGCCATCCAGTCATAGGACTTGGTAGTTCTGAGTGTCAGAGCCTCCTCAGTGAGCCCTGTCTCCTTCCTGGTCCTCTGTTCAAAAGGGGAAGAAGGATCCTTTCAGCCGGCCTCAGCAGGAACCAGGTGCATGGTCTCCAAGCAACTCACTGTCCTTGGGGGGGGGGGGAGAAGTGCAGCAGGGGGGGTGGGGGGAAAGCCCTCAGGGAGATGGGCCATCATCCACCCTTTCAGATATTAACCCAAGGGACCACCCCTGCTGATAGGGAACAGAGGCTCCTCCTCTATTGTACAAGAGGGACACCTGTGGTCCCCTCCCTCCCCTTACCCCCTTCCTAGCTGTAGGTTCTTCAGCCTGTGCCCAACACACACCTGCTATATATCAATGCCCTCAACATATTCATGGCAATGAGTAAATGCCAACCAGGCAAACCAGGCAAAGCCAGCAGGGAGGGGGTAACTCTAAATATTAGGCCTGGCCCCACTCCCTCTGTCTCTGGGCCCTGCTGCTGTGGGCATTTTTCCTGAGACTGTCACAGGTCTAACCCTGAAAGAATGACAAGGAGCTGAATGTGGTGGTGCATTCCTTTAATCCCAGGCAGAGGCAGGGGGATCTCTGGGAGTTCATTCCAGGTTCCAGGACAAACAGAGCTACAGATAGAGGCCCCGTCTCATAATAAATAAACAAACAAACAAACAAATAAAATAAACAAGGCAGGGGCAGGAGAGATCTGGGTCCCTCTGCTCTTCGCCCAACACAACCTCACCAAAGGGAAGAAGGTACAGGGCCAGAGACAGCCTTCCCAGAACCGAGGGACTACAAAGGAAAGGTGTTGAACAGGAGACTGGCAGAACCCGCTGCTTAGAAGACAAGCTTTCAGGAGCTGGGGCAAAATGAGAAACAACCATCCCTCAGGACCAAGCTTTCAGCCATGGGGGAGAAGACTTCCCCCAGACACACACACACACACACACACACACACACACACACACACACACACACACACACACACACACACACACACACAGAGTGGAGGAAACAGCTTTTTCCCTCCCAGCTGAGGCGTTAACCCCTATCATTCCTCTCTAGTAGTTAGTCTTGCGGTTGTCTCTCCCCCTAGAGCTGGCCCTCCTCCGCCCACTTCAGCTTTAGAGAAGCAGGACGAATCCCCATCCGGACCTTATACCACAACCCTCCCCCTTCCCCTTCCCCTTAGCAGAGGTCCCGGGGTAGGCTAAGTGTCCCCATGACCCCTTCTTGACCTCAGGCCCCGAGAGAGCATCCTCCAGAGAGGAAGGCAGCCACGAGTCGCGCCCCCTTCCTTCGTCCCCAGACTGGCGCACACACCCACTTCCCAACTCTCGTGAACCCGAGTCCGTGCAAACGCCGGCTCCCAGCCTAGGGCTACGCCACGCGCCCTGTGGCCGCGAGCCTGCCACCGCCACGCCGCGCACCGCCCAACCCCAGGGGTTTTCAGCGACACCCGCAGCTCGGAGCCCTGCGGAGGTTGGGTGTGCGGGGAGGGGGGTGCACTGCGGGAGCCGCGCGGCGCTTGGGGCCCGGGGCGCACCCGGGGAAGGTCATGACTTTCTGAGGTTGGGGGAGGGGGCGCCTGCCGCATTTGGGGGTGGGGGCCGACACACGTGGAAGGCACCTGCTGCGGTGAGGAAAGGGAGGGGGCGTTTCTCGGAGATCGGGAACCCGCTGCGGTCACGCGCCCCGCACCCCTAGACTAGTCCTCGGAGCCGCGGATCGAGACCCGATCTCTGGGTCCCCGCCTCCCGCGGAACCCCACAGTCACTCGTCCTTACCTGCGGCCACAGGTGCACACTCCAGGCCCGGTCCCGCGTCGGGCGGGGGAGGGAGAAGGACCCGCTACTCCCACCCGCGCGGGCTCTCCCCTCCCCCGGCCGCCTCCGCAGCCGTCGCCGGTGCCCTTTGCTGCAGTGCGAGAGCCGCCGCCGCCGAGCCGGCCCGGGCCCCGGTCGCCCCGGTAACCGCGACTCCACCTGGCGCGGCGCGTTGCGCCGCCGTGCGCATCCCCTCTCGGCCCCCTCCCGCGGCGCGGCCCCGCCAGCGCAGCCCCGCCGAAGAGCAGAGGAGGCTGGTGGCTGCGTCGCCGCGGTCACCCGATACGCCGGCCCGCCGCCCAGGACTCGGGTTGCAGCAGGAGGGAGGGAGGTTAGACAGCCTAGTGGAAGCGCGGGGGGAGGGGCTGCGGCTTGGTCTAACCTCTGGTCCCTTCCCAGGATCCTCTTCACTGCCCCCATCTCCAAAGGTCTTAGTTACCCCCCACCTTCCCGGCCCTCAACCTCCTCTCAGCAGCGCCTCTTTGCCCTTTTAATCCTTCCAGGACTTAATCCCCGACTGAGTCTGGGAGGCCTAGGATGCCTAAGTTTCCCCGTTGGCTTCTGACCGTGCCTTGCTGTGTGATTCTAGTCCTTTGCTGGCTGTCTCTGTGCCTTAGCTTTACAAAAATGAACCTCAGACTTATCCCTGGTGGGGAGGAATATGATAAACTGTATCATCAAGAGATGACAAGATCCTAGGTTTACTATTAAACTCTGGGGCCAAGGTCTCCCACAGACTCCCCTTCCTCCATCAGAGTATAACTCCAGACAGACAGACAGACCGTCACTCCATCACAGAACACAACTGAGCCCACTGGAATCCAGCCTCATGTCTGCCTCTGAGGCTCCAAAGCCCTAACCCTGCCCCCCCAACACTCCATCTAAGAGACCTGAGGCACCAGGGACTCACCTGTCCATCCTGAGCCTGTCTTCCCTCCATCTCTATCGTCCCAATCCTACTGTCGGGCCTGTGGTATTCACCACCCACGTGGCCACTCAAGACAACTCTCTCCCACCTGTCATCCAGTCTTAGGGTCACACACATCCCTGACCCTGTTCCCCAAGTTCAGCCAAAATGGGGCTGAGAGCCAGAGGGGAAGGGGCTCTGTGCCCTGAGAATGATAATCCGTGTGTCAAGCTGTTACCAGACAAGTTCCTCTCGGTCCAGGCACCCGGTCCTGGAAGCTCATCACATCCTAGCTGGTCACAATATCTTTTTATTTTCCTTGGGAAAGTCCAGCCTTGTCACACTTGAGTGCGTGAAGAACTGGACCTCTTCCACTCAAAGAGCTGGCAGCCACTGCCCTTCTCCTACCTACTACGGTGGCCATCAAGTCCAAAACTCCCTGGCTCCAGGTCCGGCTAGAATTCCTGGTTCTCCCATGCCTGCTATTCCTCCCCTGGCAGTGTGCAGGCCTGAGCTGGGAGCACATGCTGAAATATATCCTCCTATCAGGGAAAATGAGGCCCAGTGAGGAACAGGAACCAGGATCAGAAGCAATGGCTAGATGCCCTAGTTCTTTTCAAAAAATGCAAGAAGGGAGAGAGAAAGACACCACGCAGAACTTCCTGGTGGTCAGATGGGGGTGGGGGGAAGCAGGCTCCACTCAGAACCAAGACTGGGGCATACACAGGGCTATAAGATGAGAACAAGAGATTCTTGGGAGCCCAAGGAACAAGACTAGGCCCTCTTGTTTAAAAGAGAGAAATAGCTGTTTATTTGTTGGTTGGTTTGTTTTGGAATCATAACTATCCCTCAAAAAGGTCCCAGCTAGATTCGGGGAGGCGACTATAAGGACCCCATCAGGGAGATGTAAATACAGTGGAGAGGCTACACATAAAAGAGAAGGGGTGCCAAATAAAAATCCTCAGTGTCCCCCCCCCTTACAAAAAAAGGGCCTCCCCAAAGCCAAGCTCCACCAATGGATTTTTGTGAGGGGGATGGGTGGCTCACCTGGGCAGGCTGGCCAGCCCCTGAGGGGGTGGAGTCGCCGTGGAGGTGGGAACAGAGGGAGCTGAGGAGGCACACAGGGTCCACGGTCCAGCCGCCGACCTGTGTGTGTGAATCAAGGGACACCCCATTAGGGGGAGCGGGCAGGAGCCGCTGGGGATGGAAGCGGACAGGGAAGGATGTTCCCAGGCAAGCTCCGGCACAAGGAAGGGAGCCAGAGTCATGGTGGGGCCTTCAGAGTGGCTGGAACTTGATAACTAGGGTCCCAAGTTTTCCTGCGTGTCAGGCAGCACAGGGCTCTCGCCACTGGAGAGAATCCTGATTTCTAGTTCCCAGACGTAATATTTGCCTCCTCCTAACAGGGCACCTCAGACCTCACAGTGACGGGGATCACTGCACAGCAGTGACCTCACTCCTGCAGTCTCTGCCATCTCTGTAACTCTGACTTCCTGCTCCTACCCAAGGCCACCAGGCACCTCCACTGTTGTTTCCTCCTGCCCCCGGCCCTCTGGCCTCAGAGTCTTCTCTCTGCCAACCAGCCACTCCAAACGTCCTCCCGGCTTCACAGCATGCTAGACCGTGCTTGGGTACTCCGCCCAACTGAAAGGGCCCTGGGTCCTACCATTGAGCCTCAAAAGCAGATGGGAACAGGACAGAGGAAAGGGACGAACCCAAGCATGTCTGAGCTCCCCTCCAGGGCAGAAGCATTCGCTAACTACTTACTGAGTGTTCACCAGCCTCTTCCTATGTAAGTGCTCCCCGACAGGCTTGGCGCCCCTTGAAACTGCCACCTGGCTACTCCCATCTTTTGTTTCTGCTAAACCTCCCAGATATCTGTGTAACCAGGGTGTCCAGTTCCTACTACACCTGGTCACCAAACTACTGAAACTGGCCACGGCTGCTTCTTACCCCTGCCCAGACAATACCTAGCCCTTTGCAGTGCAGGTGCCGACTGCCCCATGGCTCCTCTCTGACCGCTGTATTCTGCTTTAATGGTCTTCTCATGGCCCACTCTCACTTCTGCCTCTAACTTGACTGCTCCCAGGTCTCCTGAAGCCATGGTCCCCCTGGAGTCCCAAAATGTATATAAAGGTATCCCTTTGGCCTTCTTTCCCAGCTTCCCACCCCACCCCATGACTTTCACCCATTTTTGTGTCTTTCCCAGAGACTGATCTCCCTGTTAGTCAAGAGTTTCTTTTCAGTTCTCACGTAGGTCTCATGTAGCCCAGGTTGGTAGCTGAGGACGGCCTTGAACTGCTGACTATCTTGCCCCCTCCATACTGCCTCCCCACAGAGTAATGGGATTGCAGGCATGCACCACTAAAGCCAGTTTGTGCAGGGCTGGGAATCAAACCCACAGCCTCTGGCATACCAGGCCAGCACTTCGTACCACTGAGCTTCTTCCCTGGCCTCTAGCTATGTCCTCCCCGCCCGCCTCCCCGCTTTATAGATCCAGATAACCAACAATGCTTGCTCAGTCTCTCCCCCCACTCTGTCCAAACACCTCTTTCCTTCCTCTTCTCCTTCCCCTACTCTGTCACTTTACTGTTTATAATAAATTAACCCTCATGGTCTCTACTGGTCCAGCCCACTTGATCAGTATGGTTCCTTGCATTCCAGTGCAAACCCTTCCCCCTACAGACCAGCCAGAGGGACTTTTGTGTCATGTCCCAAGTCCACTCAAGCCCACGCTGCTTCCCTAGGACCTGCTGATGAGCAATTTCTTCCTCTGTTCAAACCCTTTCACCCTGCTAGTCCTCATATAGAGACCACTTCCTCCAGGCAGCCTTCCCTAGGGACCACCTCCTCCAGGAAGCCTTCCTATCAGGCCTGTGCATGTGATATCTCTGATCCTAAACTCCCTCCCAACTGGCCAGGACGCTCATACAATGTTTAATCCCCCCACCCCCAACTCACCTAAGGAGGTCAGGGCTTATGTGAGTCTAGAACGCCTTCTGACCCTCTCCAACCTGGACCCTGTTCCTAGGTGGACTCTGGAGCTAGGAAAATGCAAAAGCTAGACAGACCTAGAGAGGATGTCTGGGGGCAAGCAAGGTCCCACAAACATGGCAGTGTGTCCTTGATCTCTGCAATGAGGGTGCAATGTCCCTCCCCTGATCCCCAGTCACCCTGAGGAAAAGGAGCTGTGACCCAACACTCCTCAGTGTGACTGAAGGAGTGCTAATGGATGGGCACCGTCTACCTTCTCCCAGAAGGGACAAGGCTCGAATTTCCAGAGCTGAGGACACATCAGCCACACCGGCCCCCTTGCCCATGCAAGGCTAAGTGCAGAATACTAGTCCTGAGAGGAAGCTAGTGCTTGAGTGGAGAGGGGAATTGAGGAATCCAGGCTGGGGGAGGCTGAGGAGGGAAGCACCCGACTCCATGTAGGCCCTGGGCCAAAGGCAAAGGCCCCAGCCCCTCCCTAAGTAAGCCTTACTGAGGGCAGGAGAGCGCCAAGGAACACAGAAGATACTAGATCAGTCACACAGTACCACAGCCAGTCTGTGTCACTGAAGGAGGTAGTGGCTCCAGTTCTGGGCTCAGTCCAGGTGCGGGCTGGGGTCAGAATCAGCCTTCCAGACCTCCCACGTCTGAGAGAGATGCTACAACCAAGCATTTCAGCTCTCCCACTCGGTCCCGGCCAGTATCCTCAGTGCCAAAAGCTTCCCTTCCATGCCTTCTTCCCAATCATTCCTTTGGCCTCTGAGGCACACCTTCCAGCCCTTCTTCCCACATTCTGCCCAAGCCCTGGAGACAAACTCCCCAACTCCGGGCTCCCAGCTTTGCCCCAGATCCGGATCGCTACAGACCCTGGCCCCTGATCATACTCACCTGCTCTCTCATCCTGTCCTGCTGACCTCGAAGGGCCAGGGCATGCTGGGGGTACTTGCTCTTCAGGTGGTCCATAAACGCATCTCGCTTGCGGTCAGCATCGGCCTTCTGGAGCCCGCTGAGGGCCTCCAGGCTCTGGGCAGCGATCACCGTGTGCCGCCGCTCGGAGGTGTGCACCAGCCCCACGTTGGAGAAGCGCCGGCCCCCGCTGCCCCCGCTGCCCCCACCCCCCAGGGTCCGGTACTCCCGAGGATATTCGGCATCGTCGGCAGACAGCATGGGGGGGCTGCTCCGCTCCGGATCTGCGAGAGGGGGAAAGGGTCTGGGGTCACCAAGGCGCCATGTCAAAGGGCTGCCCATCTCCCACAAGGGTCCCTGTGGGGCAGGGCGGGGATGATGGGGTAGAGAGGCCTTCGGGAGCTGAAAGGGGAGCTAGGAAGATATATGAGGTGAACTTAGAATTTTAAGTTGGGGGTAGGGAGCAGGGCCTGCATGCAGCTTGCACTTTGGTTTGCTTTGGAGCAGACAGGGGATGACGTCAGGATAGGAGAGGTAAGGAGTACTGAAGGTGTCCAGGTCACCTCTCTAACTGTACATTCGGTCCCCTTCCTGAAGACAGGGGAAAGAGCTGCGCTGTGCTCTAGAACATTTTCTAAGGGGAGGCTGGAGTCATGAGCATCTTCCTCAGACCTGTGCACTCAGGACGGTATCCTTCAGCGGGGGGAGGGGCCTATCTAGGAGAGGAACCAGGGAACCGTGGGCGGGGCGGGGTGAGGGCAAAGGTTAGTCACAAGGCTTCTTCCCGAGGATGAATGAAGGTCCAGAGTCTGGGGCAGAGACTCCCTTTCCCTCCCTCCCCAGAGACAAACAGATGGACAGACAGCAGAGGCTGAGCACAGAGAGGACAGTGAAAGATGGACAGGGAGAAACTTACAGAAGAAAGCAGGCAGACAAAAACAGGTCGACTCCACCCCTCCCTTCCCCTCCTCCTCCCCTCCCCCTTTCAAAATCTCCTCACAACATAAGACCCACAAGTGACTGCACAGGGGACAAAGACAGAACAGAAGTGGGGCGGGGGGGGGGGGGAGGCCGGGGGCTGAGGTCTCCATACAAATCCTTAATCCCCTCCCAAGTCCCCTCCTCCACTCCCAGCCTAGCCTTGCTCTCCCCAGTCTCACCCCCAAAGCAGGTAGGTCCTCCTGAATATCCACCTTAGCCATATTTCTGGACATGAAATCGAGTTGCTCGCCCTGTCCCCCTATTGAGAGACAGGAATCTCCATACATCCCACCTAAGCTCTCAAAATGGCACCCCTAAGCATAGTCTAGGACTGGAGCATCGAGCCCCAGCAGCCAGGCTTGTGCTCCTCCAGACAGCGGAAGAAGAGAAATTTGGCTGGGAATCCTGGGACTTGGTAGGTTCGTGAGAGCCCTCTTCCCTCCGCACAACTGCTTACCCTGCTTGCTGCTAGGCTACATCCACCCAATGCCCAACCACAGGGGGAGAAAGAGACACGGAGCCACATTTCAAGACTAAGCTACCTCAGCACCAACACACACATGCACATTCATGCGTGTGCACGCACGTGCATACGTACACGCACGTGCATACGTACACACAAAGGCGCAGAGACACCCAGAATCATTCCGCCAGCAATGTACTCAAGAAAGCCACCTTCAACAACAGTGCATGGACGGACACATTCACGGACAGACACACGCAGGGACACTTCATACTCACTGCACTGACAGAGAGGGGGGAAGGGGAGGGAGAGACAGAGAGAAAGAGGAGGAAGGAGAGGGAGGGGAGAAGGGGAAAGGGAGAGGGAGAGAGAGACAGGGAGAGAGAGAGAGACGGGGGGGGGGGGGGGGGGGAGAGGAGGGAGGGAGGGAGAGGGAGAGGAACCATCCTGACACACACAACACACTCTTCCAGGCACGTGCATCTGGGGATAATAGCCCCAGAGTTCCCAGCATTTCTCACTAAACCACAAAAACACAACAGCCCCCCATAGGAATTTCAGTCACCAGCTACAAGAGTCTCCCACCACTGCCATGGCTCTCAACACTCCTGTCCGGCAGGTGTTATTGTGGTCCCCATTTCAGACATGGCTGCCAAACTTCAGAAACCCAGTGACAAGTTCAAAGCTACAAGTAGCAGGGGCCTGGTGTGAGTCACTCCCACTATCTGCTAGGTTTGCACTGCCATACTCCCCGGGCAGATGATAGTGCCCACTGGACTAAGTGACCGCTGAGTATGCAACACACCATGGAGGCTTCCTTCTTTCTTTTTTCGTTTTTTTTTTTTTTTTCGTTTTTTCGGAGCTGGGGACCGAACCCAGGACCTTGCGCTTGCTAGGCAAGCGCTCTACCACTGAGCTAAATCCCCAACCCCGGAGGCTTCCTTCTTTACTCATTGGTCTCCCTACAACACTCAGGGCCTGAGTCACCACTGGTGACCTTCCAGGTACCCTCTGTCCCTTTTACCACAGTTGCCTTTTTGAGTCTCCCCAATGAGGTAGATACACACTGATGAATTTAAAGGTAGTGTTTTATATCTACACGTGCATGTGTGTGTGCACAATTTATCGAAGAGTAAATATGGGCTGCACATAGGTGGTAAGTGTGTGGCTTGGTCTTCATGCAAGCCCTTAAACAACTGTCCCTGAATCTGTTGCCTGACTGTGGATCCTGTTCTCCTAACTGAGCCACCTTTTCTGGCCTCACTGGGAGAGGATGTGCCTAGTCCTGCAGTGACTTGATGTGCCAGGGTGGGGTGACATGGGGAGACTCCCCCACTCCTCAGAGGAGAAAAGGATGGGGGAGGGGCTGTGTGAGGGTGAAACATGGGGAACTGCGACTGGGATGTAAAAGTGAAAAAATAAATAAGTTAATGAAGAAAAAGAAATATAATTTATTGAACTATTTTGTGTCTTGCTATATATAGTTCAGGCTGGTTCTGACCCTCCTGCCTCAGTTTCTCAAGGACTGGGTTGTACAGGAGTGTTTTATATTTTAACTGATTACATCGTTATTTTCATAAGCATCAGAACACATCTAAGGGCAAATCGCTGGCTTTCTAGACTTTATTCCTCAGAGTGGTAGTAAGTTCCCTCTTTTTTTTTTTTAAGATTTATTTTATTTTATATGAGTACACCATTGCTGTCTTCAGACACACCAGAAGAGGGCATCAGATCCCATTACAGACGGTTGTGAGCCACCATGTGGTTGCTGGGATTTGAACTCAGGACCTCTGGAAGAGCGGGTCGGTGCTCTTAACCACTGAGCATCCTCTCTCTAGCCCGTGAGTTCCCTCTTAACTACATATATAGTCAAGTTCAGAGTGAAGTTGTGTTAACCGAAGCCATGCTGAATTGATACAGTGCAAACAGTTCTCTTGGCTACAAAAGAAACCGGGGTGAAGCTTGCTAACTAAGGCTAGGAACACAAGGGCCATCTTCCTGCCAGTCTCTTCTCCAAGAGAAGCTTGTGGCAGGGCAGGGTGGCCAGGGACTGAGGCTGACTGAGGTATGGGTGACACAGGTGAGCAAGCAGCGTGTTCTATGGGTACAGACTCCAGCCTCCCTCCTCCTCCACCAGAGGGTCCCATCCTACTGATGATGGGATGATGGGGAGATCTCCAAGGCTAAGGACGCCAGGCTCCTCCCTCTTTCCCCACCATGTGTGTTTTGTCTGTCCTTCTTGCTAGACCTAACTCGGCCCAGACCACCTGGACTCTTGGCTAGCTTGTCCTGTCCCCCGGGACTCTAGACACACATGAATGTCACTCCTTGTCCCCCTCCCCAAAGATCTCCTTCACTCTGACCCCTGCATCGCACACCAGCTTTCCTTCCCCATCCCTGGGAGGACATCAATATGGTGTGAGTGTACTAGCTCAAGGAAGGGAATGACCTGGGGAACCCTGGGAACTCCCCAGTTCTCCCAGGATGGCGGTGGCAGGAGCAGGGGTTGGGGTGAGGGGTTAAGCACCACTGCACTTTAGGTCTATAGTGGCTTGAATGTCCCCTGGTGACAATTGGGAAGGGATGGATGAACAGGCTTTCCCAAGATGCCATCAGGATTTCCCATCAGATGCCCAGGTATTGGTCCCTGGGGTTCAGGGGTGCTCTCCGGCAGGGGCAGAGGGGAGGAGGGGGTTGGATCTGAAAGGCCCTAGAAGCAATTTAAGCGCTTTGGAGACCCTGGGTTTTTGCTCAGAAAGAGAGTGAGGTAAACCCCGGGGTCCTGACTTCCTGCTTGGCACATGCACATCTTTCACCTTTTTACAGGGCCTAGTGGAGTTGGAAGGATGACTGTGGGCAGCAGAGGGGATAATCAAAGGAGATTCATTTGTAGTCACTACCTTGCTCTCTGTCTCTCTGTCTTTCTGTCTCTCTGTCAGTCTCTCCTACCCACCCCCCCTCTCTCTCACACACACACACACACACACACACAGTGCACACACACACACCACACACAGAGACACACACACACAGAGACACACAGAGACACACAGTGTACACACACATAGAGACCACAGAGACACATACAGTGTACACACACACAGTGTAACACACACACAGAGACACACACAGTGCACACACACAGAGACACACACAGTGCACGCACACACAGACACACAGTGCACAGAGAGACACACACAGTGCATACACACATACACACAGATACACACAGTGCACACACAGTGCACACACACACACACACACACACACACACACACACATAACCACTGGTCTCCAACTCTCCATGTAGCCAAGGATAGTCTCCACCCTCTTCACTTGAGTGCTGAGATTACAGGAATGAGCCTTCATGCTTGATTTAGACCGTGTTGAGGATCAAACCCAGGGCTCCTTCATGCCTACTAGCCAAGCACACTACCAGCTAAGCTACATTCCAGCCCCTAATCCTTTAGAGCCAGGGCACCTAGAATGAATCGGTTCCTCCCTCCAGGGATCCCAGTTATTCATTCATTCAGCCAAGCAGGCCCTTCCCTGATAAATCAGGGGTCTAATCTGTAAAACATGGGTGTTAACTTCCAAACCCTGCCCCCAAGGGGCAGAGGGAAAACTGAGACTATGACCCGGAGGGGCATGTTGGTTCCCCATCCCCGCAGCCAACTCCAGCTCCCAGCAGTCTCTGCCCTGACCTCCTCTGAACTGCGCAGTTTAAGGGGAAAGGCCAGGGTGAACGATGGGTCCAGTAGGCTGGCAGCAGGCTCCAGGCCCAGTGATCGAATCATTGGTGCTCAGGGATTCGGCTGGGTTTAGGCTGGGAGGAGCATGCGGATGGAGAGGAAAGCAGAGGCGGGAACTCGGCAGGTGGGCAAGAAGGGCTGTGATGCGCGCGGGGGGTGGGGTGGCGGGGTGGGGAGGGGTTGTTAATGGGAGGCGTGGCCCGACAGGAGGAGGGAAGCCAGAGAGCTGGAGGAGGGGCTGCAGGGTCTCCTCTTTCCGAGGACTCTTTCGGTGCAAAGCCCACTGTGACTCTCTTATTTTTCTCCCCCTTTTGGATTTTTTGAGGCACCTTTTCCACCTGTAGCAGAGGTTAGCCTCAAACACATGGTGTAGCCCAGGCTGGCCTCAAAGTACTGGATTACAAACACGCCTTGCCACACTGGGCTCTAAGATTCTTTTTTTTTTCCAAGAGCTGGGGACCGAACCCAGGGCCTTGTGCTTGCTAGGCAAGCGCTCTACCACTGAGCCAAATCCCCAACCCCGGGCTCTAAGATTCTTAAATGGGAAAGTGGAGGCCAGAGGGCAGATGTCCAGGACTGGAGAAGCAGAGGGGGTCCTCTGTCACCTCAGCTCTGCAGGGACCTTGGGGGAGGGGGAGGTGGCCCTGCTGGGGTGATGGGAAGCAGTGGGCGCCCCCCAGTGGCTGGCTGTGATTAATGAGCAGGTGCTTCACAGAAACATTGTTACTTGTTCGGCGGCTTCCAAACCCCACCCCCAGTTTATTTATGGGCCTGATTTATTTTTACCCACCACTGAATTCTCTTACATGAAATAACTGTAGCTCATTAGAAGAATTAAGATCCCAGCATCTCAGTGACACCATCTTGTAAAATCATCATTCTCATCCCCACCTAGCGTCTTTACCCCAGATGTCACCATCTACTCTGTCCTCTGCCTGTCGCTGGGCAGCGCTGGAACATGACATCATCTTCAGAAGAGAATGTGGGAGGGGGGACAAAGGAGAGAAAATATAGGGGGGATCAGAGCTGCTGTGACAGAAAGTGACAGGAAAGGGCTCTGAGAAACTCCGAGACAGCCAGCTCCTTTTTAATGGACACCAAGAGACTATTCGAGGGGGCCTGACCTGACACATGTGTTCTCAATCCACGGTATGGACCGAAGCTGGGGCCTGAGAGTAGCTAGAGCACAAAAGGAAGGACTAAATGCTCAATGTGACAGCAACTCTTGTCCCCACCAGTCAGGGCAATAGGGGACAGTGGCAGAGATTTCAAAAAAAGAAGAGGGCCTGCTTCAGACCTCACAGAACCCTCCTCATAAGCACACACACACATGTGCAGGCAACAGAACTCCTGGTGTCCCCTCTATAGCCAGAGTAAGAGGCGCCCACTTCACCCAGGAGCAGCCCTGAGGCGCTGCCACAGTCAATACTGCCTGATGACTTTATCTGGCTGGTACCGCTTCAGTCTGAAAGAGTGATGAACTTGAAGCTAGAGACCAGAGGACAAAGGTCAGATGACAAAGGTCAGAGGACAAAGGCCAGAAGACAAAGGCCAGAGGCCCAGATCCGCTTCTTAAATGCCAAGGTTGAGAGCCATGCCCACCCTTGCTTGCCCAGGGGAGGCCTTTGCAGTGGCCTATGAGCTCTCTGCCCCTCACCCTGCTCTCTGTCTGTGGGTCCTAGAGGCAGATGCCCATCTGTGTCTGTTTTCTAGAACCAGCTTTTCCGCCCCATACCACAGCCACCAAAGTCATTTTCCAGGCAATTGCCTTTCTGTAAACATTCCTGTGTAATATCCCCCTAAATTGCTAATGCCCAGCGCCCTGTTGAGTCTCCCTGTCACTCTAACAAGAGCCTCAGACATGGGGGTGGGGAGAACGAACACAAGCTCCACAGAAGACTAAAACAAGAGTTCCCACCCAGCTTCCAGTCAGGGACCTCCATACTGCACCCCGAAACTCTCCAGGCTTGACCAACCCAGCCCTGCTCTAGAAGTCAGGTCACCTTTACAGAACCTCATCCAGGCTAGAGGCAGGACAAGGAGGAGGGAGGAAGGGATCCCATGAGAGGAAGACCTGAGAGAGAAAGGAGCTGAAAACATGGTAGAGGTGGTTAGACAATAAAGGTGACTTCCAGAGGCAGTCACAAGTGACAGCAATTTTTCATTACTGAGTCCCTGGGGAAGGCCAGCTTTGATCCATAACAGACAGAGGAGGTCACACAGAGTCTAGCATTGCCATGGTGGCCTCAGCTTCCTGGGCTCTACAGGCAGGGAAACCAGGTGGGCAAAGCAAGAGTCTGTCAGATGCTGACAGAGCCTAGACCCCTCCCCATCCCATTCAGTTATCTACAGGGCCACATCGGAGAGCTGCAGGCCACAATGTCTTCCTGGGACAGCCAGGGAATATGAGGGCCGGGGACTGAGCCACCCTGGTGTCCCCTTCTGGGGATAGGGACAGGGAGAGTCTGTTCTCTGTGTCTCCGTGTTCTTGTCCATTCCTAGGAAGCTGGGCACTCAGGCTTGGATGGACCAAGAGGTGGAAGACACCAGAAGAAGCCAGGAAGCGAGAGGATGGCGCTGGGCCCTGCCAGTCACAACCTTACGCAGGCAAAAAACACAAACCAATTTGTGCAGATTTAAAACCCACCAAAGGCCACTTAGTTGGTTAAACGAGTTGGAATCTAATTAAAGGACCTCCTCAGGGCTGTGGAGGGAGAGCTCACCTGCCTAGAAGGAGCAGCGGGGTGGGGCCTGGGCCTCCCTCAGCTCCCTGTGGGAGTTTCTATTGCTTTCCACAGTGTATGCTTCCTGGGTAGAAGACACTAAAAAGAACAGTCCCACCACCTCAGCTAGCTGTCTGGGTCCTCCGTCATGAGCCCAGAGTGGAAACAGCCATCCACCCTTAGTCTGAGCACAACTGATGCTTGCCCACCTCAATTCCAAACAGCCCCCAGCCTCACTTGGGACTCCAGCCTCCAGGTGGGCATTCCACACGGCAGGGGACTTTCTCTGCACTTAGGCCTTGTCTTCCCCAAGTGATAGGGGCCTCCTAGGTGCCTTCAGGGTCTCTTCAGGATGGGCCCTTGTCTTCACCTTCAACTAAGAAGCCTTTTTTCCATGAGGTGCCGAGCTACACACTGGGTGGTCCTGAAGATACTCAGGACTGACTAGAGGGGACTGAGGGTCTGGGAGGAGCCAGCCATACCGAGCCTGACAGGGGGCGCTACATTCATTCTGTAGTCCTGGCTCACACACAGCTACTGGCTTACCTAGGCCAGCACATGGGGCTCAATAACCCTGGCATGTGGGACCCTACTCAGCTCAACTCCTAGACAGGGAGGAATGAGGCTCCCATGATGCTCGGCTGCAGAACTGTCCAAACACTGTTGTTATTTTAGCCAACATCTTTCACTGAAAGGAAACTGAGGCAGAGACCAGAGACCAAGGCAGAAGAGGCAGAGCCCGAGTGTGCTGGGTGGCCCTTGGGGGACAAGGACATCTTCATTCTAGCGTGACACCTCCCAGAAAGCAACTCCCAGGGGAGCCCCTCCCCAGCTGCGGGAGTCCCAGAGGCATGAAAGCTAACAAATTCACTCAAATCTCACAACACAGCAGTATCCAGGCCCAAAGACACAAGCTAGGGGGTCACAGCCTAGCCTGACCCCAGCTCCCCAGCCCAGCCCGGGAGGGGTTCACATATGGAAATCAAGCTTGTCTCACCACAACCCAAGCACGCACTCACACATGATTCCCATTTCCAAATGAGCCACAAATCAAAATCTCAAACGCGCAGCCCTCCCTCTGGTCCGTGTTCCTCCCTCCCACACACAGCAGGCAAAACTGTGGCATTACCAGAAAAAAAAAAAATCACTGAATCTACAGCTAAGAAAGCTCTGCTCAAACCCGGCCCTGCCAGTAGCTGTTATTACGACCTTGAGGAGGTCAGGCGTCTGTCTCTGCAGACCTCAGTCCTCTGTTCAAAAACAAAAACAAAAAAACCCTCATCACAGACAGACAGGTGCTCAAGCTATACCCTGCACACGGACTTGGGGCCATGGGGTGAGTGGAGGCTGTGTTCTTCCCCTGGCCTCTACCCCTGACCTCACTGTCTCTCGCTAGCTGTCAGATTGGGGCTCTAGGTTTTTCTCTGCTTTTTCACTTTTAATGAAGGCTTGACTAATTGGCTTCCCTGGAAAAGGGGAGGTGGACATTGAGGGGAAGGAGCAGTCACCCCCTCCCGACTGAAGTGGGGACTGGAAAGGCTGCAACAGCCCTGGCGTGGGCCCACACACGGAACAATGTTAACAAGTTAATAAGCGAGCCCCTGCTTGCATGGCGTCACCGCTGCTCATGTGCCCAGGGAAGGTGTCCTGTCAGCTCCTCATCTCCTTGGAGAGGCAGCCAGAGAGGAAAGCAGCAGCCCAGGGAGAGGGAGAGAGGAGGGAGGAGAAGAAAGAAAGGGAGGGAGGGAGGAGAGGGAGGGGGAGGGGGAGGGAGGGGGAAGGAGTAACCAAACCTCCCAACTTAGAGATAGCCAGAGTCCCCTCTCCTCAAATATGTCTACCCAGGGCACACCACCTTGGCGGCAGCAGGTGTGGACAGAGGCAACATCTACAGGACAGAGAGACCCCAGTCTGCTCCACAGTGGGTGTTCATCTTGGGCCATCACCCCATGCACCTGTCACCATGCCTGTGTGACCCAGTACTACCTCACCCCCACCCTAGCTTCAGCCCAACCCCCAACAACTTTCTGCACACTCCATAGGCATTGCCATGCAAAAGGACACACAGGTCCTAACCAGGCTGTGGTGACACATGGCACTGGTGCCTGAGTCCCCAAAGAGACTGTCCTGCCTCTGGGTCAGAGCAGTGCAGCTCCAGCTTGGTGGGAAAGTCAGTGGAGGATGCCAGCCCGATGGCTGGTGGCAGATGTCTGTGGTCACAGTACTCAGGAGAGGTGCAGACAGGAAGGTCGGGATCCTTGGCTACATAGAGTCTCAGGCCAGCCTGAAGTGCGTGAGACCCTGTCTCAAAGACCAAACCAAACCAGGGCTGGAGAGATGGCTCAGCAGTGAAGAGCATTGACTGCTCTTCCAGAGGTTCAAATCCCAGTAAATTAGCAGCTCATAACTGTCTGTGCAGACAACCTCACAGATGTGCAGGCAAAACCACCAGTGCAGAATTGTCTATGCAGAACCTCCAAGTGTCTGATCTGTTTGAAGCTAGGCCCCCAAATCCCTGACTCTGATGGCCACTTGGAACCAATGAGGCAAAGCCGGGTACTTTCCTGGAGTACTTCTGTTTCTACAGAGGCTTAGCCTCCCCTCCGAGGTACACCGTCATCCAGTGTCTCAGCAGCCTAACAGCTGGCACAGCTAGCCCTCCCTCCAGAGTAGATCACTCTAGCCCCCTGCATTCTGTGGCCCCCATACCCCATGACCCCCTGCACCCAGAGGACCACAGCAGCCAGGGTTACAAGTGAGTCTGACCACATGCTCCCAGGGGAAGTTCTCCCTGTTGTTCAGCCTGAATCCTCCCACTAGGGCAGAACTTGGGAGAGGCCAGTGCAGGCTGGAAGGAAGAAGCAAGCCCCTGGCATCTGCTAAAACCTGCAGGGTTCCCTCTGTGTCTGCTCGGTCCCCTTGAGTAAAGAGAGTGAAACTGGGTTGGAGCTTGAGGCATAGCTGCATGCTGGGCTCTACACCCAGCACTACCAAAGGGAAAACAAGCTGAGCCTAAAGGTGAAAGCATCCAAGCTACTCAGGAGGCTGACAGAGAGGGTCACAAGACAAGAGCTGCCTGTGCTGCAGAGAGAGTTCAAGGCCAGCCTGAGTAACTCTAACCGTTTCAAACAACAAACAGGGAAAGAAGGCTATGGTAGCATGTGTGTGTCTAGTGTGTGCAAAGCCCTGGGCTCCATCCTCAGTGTAAGGGAGGGAGAGAGGGAGGGAGGGAAGGAGGGAGGGAGGGAATGAAGGAGGGAAAGAGAAGGAGGGAGGGAGGGAAGGAAGGAGGGAGGGGGAGGGGGAAGAAGGGGGAGGGAGGGAAGAGAGAAAACCAGCCAGTGGGTTGCCTGGAATGCAGGGATGCCATCATGGACCAGAGCCTTGTCCCTGGGTAGCCTCAGGCATGACACTTCAAAGGCCAATGGCAGCTATGACTCACTTAGCCCTCACAGTAGCCCTGTGCAGCTGCTTTCTGTACAGGTCAGGAAACTGAAGCCCAGGAAGGGTCACTTTGCCCAAGGTGGGCATGGATGCGTGAAGGCACCAACTCTCAG
Organism: Rattus norvegicus; assembly: GCF_021556685.1. Classification (NCBI taxonomy): domain Eukaryota; kingdom Metazoa; phylum Chordata; class Mammalia; order Rodentia; family Muridae; genus Rattus; species Rattus norvegicus. The sequence continues at coordinate 88,796,751 of NC_141543.1, forward strand.
AGGCGAGATTCTCACTGCTCTTTCCCAGCGCCCTCCACTGCTGAGCCCCAAGTCCCCATCTGTCCAGCTCTCAATCCTCCTGCCCACTGTCCGTCCTCCTGGTCTCCGGGGATGGAATGAGGGATAAAAGGGTGGGAAACCGGCAGACCAGCCGAGAAGCCCAGATCCCACGCTGGAAAGGGGTCTCCCACTTTTCAATCCCCACCAAGCCCCAGGCTGTGACAGGAGCTGGGACTCGATGCTTCTGAGAATGGAGACCTCACCAGAGCAAAGTGGGCTCTATGTGGACTCCTTCATCCTGAGTGACCTGAGAGGAGAGGCTGGACTCTCACAGGGCACCTCTCCTTTGGGGGATGAGGGAGGCAGCCATGCCAATACCTTCCTGGTTGGGACAGATCCTCCCTCTATGGTCTGCCTTCCAGTTCCCAACTGCCCTGGCCTTGACAGAGCAATCCCCCTGGTGTTCACTGCCTTCCCCAGCCGGTGTCCTTCAGAACTCCAGTAATTCAGACAAGGTTCTTAGGAATGTACCAGATGACCTCCTCTGCCCTGCCACAAAAACACTCGGCTCATGAGGCTGCCCAGGACTGGAGCAGCCCAGCTTGGTGACCAGTGTGTCATCTCCCTGCCGCCCACATAGCCTCATCTTGGGCCTCAGGTGCCCCACACGCTCCCTCACGTTCCTCCCAGGCCATCATCCATCTGCCTCAGGGCCTGGTCCTGGCTCTCAACTGCTCTGCACAGCCCAGCAGGGGAGAACCAGGGTGCACATCGCCTGTGTTCAGAGTCTACCCGTAGGTCTCTGGTTAGTGGCCCAGGGCCCCAGCAGCCCTGTCCAGATGCCAGTCATTTCCAGGACGCATCACTTCGAGGACTGGGAAACCACAAACCACTGGACCTCTGGGCACATTAACCACACAGCACCTCCTCCTTATGGCCCATTTCCCTCTCTTAGGTGCTGTGCCTGCCCTGCTGCCCAGTGCCCCAGGGCTCCAAAGGAGAGAGGTTCAGCTCCCTGCCCCCAGCCACTTCCCGCACTGTGCCCGCATCTGATGCCCGTGCTCACGCGGTGGCTAATTCTGGCGTCTCATCAGACGGTAATTATGGGGGAATGAGCAGTGCTGTCATCTCTGTAGCTCGGCACCTGTCACCACTCTGCCATCTCGGGTGGCTGGGATGGGACAGAGGCAGTGGGGGAGGGGGAGGTTCTGGAGAAGGGCCATTTCCCCACAGTGATCAGTACATATCCCATAGCAGGGTTGTCACTGCTATCCCGGTTGGTCTCCCTCCTACTCAGACATCCTGACCAAGAGAAGAGGTCACAAAAGAAGTCTGCATTTGTCCTGCTGAACTATTTTATATACCCTGGCACCTCCACACTGCCTGGCACGCAGTAGCCCTGTGCTGTTTGTTGATTGACTACATGACCATATAGACACCAGACACAGTCCCAGAAGTGGAGCCACAGAGGACCCAGTCTATAGAGCGGAAAACCAGGCCTTGTGGAACTGGTTACACCTCCACCAGGACACAGTGAAAACACACAGCAGAGGAATGATGATGTCAGTTTTCAAGATCCAGAACTACCAGGGAATGGCCCTGCAGAAAGTGAGTGGACAGCCTCCCCTACAGCCCAGACAAGAGATACTGAGGCTAGACCCAAGACAGGCTTTGGGAGGAGGGCAGAGTTCGGAGCCCTGGGGCCCTGGGCACCAAGGAGAGGAGAGGCAGGGATGCAGCCTGGAGCCATCTGCCTGACGGGCATCTCACACGATTTCCTGTCATAGCTGCCGTGCCCCCCCCCCCAAAAGGCAGCATCTTCCGTGTTACTCTGGGGCCAGCAGAGGAGAAGAGAACCATAGGATTATGTCACAGAGGCTGTAAGTCCTCACACTTCTCACAGTGTACCACAAACCACAGGAAGCTAGCAGTGTCACTGTACCAGCCATGCTGTGATTAACTGTCCCCACACTCCATTCCCTTGTCCTCTGAGTTCTCCCCTGCCCAGGGGGGTTGGGGGGAAACACACAGCCAGTTGTAGGGACTGAGTCCACCCCCACTGCCCTGGCTCCCTCTCCTTAGCATTTAACAATGCCTTCGTCCGTTCTAAGACCCATCCACATCTTCCATTTCAGAGCGAAGCAAGACAGGGCTCATACACCTTAAGTCTCAAAGAGGTAGTGAGCTCCCCGTTACTGGGAGCATTTCAGAAGCAGGTCAGTGAAAAAGAACCGTTGGTCCCTCTGCTACAGCAGGCTTCCTCCCACAGGTTCAACCTCTGCCTCAGCCCACTGAAATCTGTCAGGGTGAGGCCTGGCCCTCCTCACCAGAGAGGGTCCAGGGAGGACCAGCCCACTCTGCAGTGCCAGCTCCTCCCCACCTTCTCAGATAGGAGCTGAGGTTGGGGGAGGGCAGGAACATGGCTGCTCTTTTAGGAAAACGGTAATTTTAATTAAGAGGCAGACAAACGAGCTCTCCGCAGATTGTCTCAGAGCAAAGTTATTAAAAAGCCATCAAGACGGCGGCGCCAGCCGCAGCAGTGAGGAGGGCTGCCTCCCCCCACTGCCCGCCTGGGTTGGGGATCAAGGGGGACAGAGGACAAAGATGGGCTCTGCTGTCCCTCACTCCAGCATAGGTGGACAGCACCACACAGCACCTAGGCACAGCCAGCCCTAGGGCAGAAGCCCAAAGAGACGCCACTTAGAAAGCACCCTGCTCAGGCCAGAGCCCCAGAGCCTGTCCCTCTTCACAGCCTGCCCCACACGAATTCTCCCCCTGATGCGAACATTGAGGCTCAGAGAAAGAAATCAGTTTGTCTGAGGCCACATGGCTACAATGGCTGAGATGGGGATTTGAACTCAAGCCACCCTGGCCTTCAGTGCTCTGAGTTGCTAGCCCTGGGCACAGAAGAGGGCAGAGGGCTGTCCTAGCCTAGTTCCATAAGGGCGCCTAAGAGTCCAAGGCCAGGGAATTGGAGTCTGAGTCACAGTTTGCTTGAGCCCCAGGGTGACAGGGCACTCTACAGGATGGGTAGGAGGAGCTTCCAGCATTACCAGGCCACGCCAATGTGTCATTGGATACGATATATCACCTTGGTGGGGTTGGGGACACATGCCCCCTCTTGCTGCTCCGTGACATGGCACCTACCCTAGGATGCAGTGTGACCCATCCCCGAGCCACCACTCCCAGACACAACACTGGACAGGCAGGGTGGTCAGGCATGAGTCTCCCTCTCAAGCCCTCGGGAGCCTGAGCAGGCTTGGTGGCTCTCCATAGTGAAGTGGACACTGAGGGATAAGGCAACTGGGGTCATCTGACCCAGCTCCCACCCCACCACCCACCCACAGCAGAGACCCTGGGGCCTCATCCCTTGGCAGAGGTGACCGGCCTCTATCCCACACCCAGCCCACTCGGACACACACCTACGTACATGCCTGCGTGCTTGCACACGCACACTCACATGCACACAGACACATATTTGCCAGGCAAGGAGCCCTCCCCAGCATGGGGATCCGCCATGCCATCCCCCTGACCTATGCCGACCCCCCTCCCCCACAGCCCTCCCGGGGTGGCTCATTGTGATCCATTGCAGGCAGGGGAGGGCGCTGACTAGGTGGCCGTGGTGGGCTCCCTCCTGGCTTACTAACCTGGAGACTTTAAACAGAGGGAGCAGAGTCCTGCCGGCTTCCCTCCCGCCGCTCGCTGGAGCCCTGGGTGAGGGACAGGAAAGGAGGAAACCAATAAATGATCTGAATGAGCCAGGGGCAGGAGGGCTGGGCCAGGGGGTGGGAACAGCAAGCCAGGGTCTTGGGAGCTGTCCCTTCTGAGGTCGCCAGAGTGTGGGGGAGCTCCTCGCAGGGTAAAGACCGGGGATTAGAGGAAGGGCAGAGGGTAAGAGGACAAAGACATCACTTGGGGACAGACAGGAGGACAGACAGCACCAACACGGAAAACATGGGGGCCCCAGAGTTGGGGCCCCTAGACAGACAGACAGTCCTGGTTCTCTTTCTGAGCATGGGGAGCAGACTCTTGGCTGGGGTCCCCATTTCAGACCCCAAATGCAGCATCTGTGGGGGCCAACAGCTTCTCCTGTTCAGGTCTCCTATTTGGGGCAGGAATAGGGTCAGGGTCAGAGGACCTGCATCACTGCTGACCACCCTTTCCGCAGCTCCAAAAAACCTCCCCTCGATCTGTCAGCCCCACCCCCACCCTAGCCAGGAAGGTCCTACAAGTGTTCACCTTCCTGTGGGGAAAACCCACCTCACCATACCTGCCTGAGGCCCTTTGGCTAGCCACGGCAAGGTCCCCACAGGTCCCCCATACACACCTCTCTCAGCCTACACGGAAGTTCTTCCTTACTCTACCCTGCGCCGTGTCACAGAAACCACCACTTTTCCCACCACGGGGTCTGAGTTACAGAGTCCCTGCCTGCCTGCAATGTGGGCTCAGCCCTCACTTGGGAGCCCAAGCACATCCTCGCGGCAAGCACTGCCAATCTCACGGTTCCAATTTTCCCACCGATTACCCAACCAAGAGACACCCTGGGGAGAAACAGCTGCTGTGCCCAGATGTGGGCAGACTACTGAGAAAGGAAGCAAGAATGAATCAGGAATCCAGCACCCCAGGGCGCCCTGCATGGGGATGGTGTGCAGATAGACAGATTGACTAAGGGTGAGGCATCTCTCCACTCCTTTTGTTTGTCCCTGAGACCTCGAATGGACCAGCATGACCTTGAACCTCGGAGCCCCAATCCTGGTGCTGGAATTATTATACTCCTGTTTGAACCACCTCTCTAGTGCCCTCTCACCACCCTCCCCAGAGCCCAGCCCTCTGGGATGGGTGAAGAAGCAATGGACCTCAGAAGCTTCAAGGTTTCTTGTAGAATCTTTTCCAAATCTGCCTGAATTCTCTCACTGAATCTGGGTGTCCCCTCTGCAAGACAGCCACCATAAATACCTCAAGGAAGTGAAGCGATGTTCCCCAGTGAGTGTCCCTGTTGAGACCACCCAACTCTAGAGCTGGGCTGCAGCCAGGACCACATCCCATCCAGCCTTCCTTTGCTCAATATTTGGGAAGTCCTTCCTGAAGTCTAACCTCAGTCCATTACATGCTTCAGTAAAGGTTTTGTTTTGTTTTTTTCAGTCTCCTTGCCTCACCCTAGGGACTGACCCTGGGTTATTGGGTTCAAGACAGGGTTCAGGGTTTCCTGAGCTTCCACTGTTGGTGACTTTAACTCTCTAAGAGCCCCTTTCCTGGCCCTCCTGATCTAGCAGCAGCAGAGGAGAGTCCCTCAAAGGCCCCTTCCTATTCGACACACCAGGAGTCCTAGGCTATGGAGAACCAGGCCTGGGGTTAGTAGTGAGGGGCTATGCCTGCAAGGGCTATTAGGAACCGTGGACACTTTCTTAGCTGGTATCTGGAGGCGGCAGGGACACCCGCCATTCCACAGTTATCAGGAGACCGAGGTGGGGGAACACGGGATAAGGATGTTCCACACACACACACACCCCAGGCTCTCAAACTGGGGCCTCCCTGCGGACTTAAGGCTTGTTGAGGGTCTGGGGTCCTCAGCAATGAGACCCAAGGAACACAACTTCTCTCCTGGCTTGGGATATTCCATCCCAGGTCTTGCAGGCAGCCAAGCCTGCTGGCCACAGTTCTCTGGAAACCTGCGAGTGGTGGCTGAAGCCCCACCACCTACTGGACCCTCAGCATGAGGAGAAACACGGGCTGGATCATGGTTCAACAGAATGGAGTGCACGGCTAGCAGAGGCTTCCAGCCGCCGGTTCCATCTCGCAGGCAGGAGAATAGATGCAGGCAAGGTATAACTCAGTCAGGGAGTGGGGAGCCGCTCGCTGTGAGCCGCTCGCTGTGAGCCGCTCGTGTGTGCATGTGCGTGTGCTCAAATGTTTGGCCTTCCGCCATTTCTCCTGGCTCAGCTGAAGCTGGAAAACATTCCTCCTCCCCTTCATGTGACAAGGCATTTCATATCTCAGGGGGAAAGGAGGTGGGGAGAACTTTAGACAACTGACAGGGACCCTCCATGTCCAACTTCTTTACTTATATCACGGACACTGAAGACCAGAGAGGGCAACATAGTTGCCAAGGTCACACAGCAATGAAAGAGACACCAGTCTGAGTTCTTTAAAGTGCACTTTATCTTTGTCCTAGGGAACAAAAGATTCCTCCTTGTTGCCTTTGTTCCACAATGCAGGGCCCTCTGTCTCCCTTGAGAATTGGCTCCTTGGGGGGTTGGGGATTTAGCTCAGTGGTAGAGCATTTGCCTAGCAAGCCCAAGGCCCTGGGTTCGGTCCCCAGCTCCAGAAAAAAAAAAAAAGAATTGGCTCCTTGGGGTGGGCAGTGCCATGCTGACCAGCTAGTTCCCTAGCTGTTATACTAGCTTTCACTCCCACCCGTCAGGCCCCTTGTACACTGGAAAGTGTTTCTATCTGACCTCCATTCCTGCTGCTGCTGCAGCGTGGGCTCGGGCTCGCTTCCTCCCAAGCTGTCCTAGGCACAGACAAGGAGCGGGGAGCACAGCAGACTTCCAGCCTCCACACCCTGCCGACTGCCCGTGCCAGCACTGAAGACCAGGGCAGGGTGTCCTGGTAGCTGGCCCTACGCCCGGTTTGCACATGGGGGAAGAGGGGCAGATGTAGCAGCCTGAATATAGGAGAAGAGCTCTTCTAGGAAATGTTGAACCACATCCTCTTCAAAGCCCCAGCCTTGGGCTGCCAGTCTCTGCCCCTCCCTAGATACCCCCTCCCCCTCCCCGTCTGCTTATCATAAGTCAGGCACTGTGCTGTAGGCTTTCATCTGTTGTCCCACCCTATTGGATAGTGCTTCCCTAAAACTAAAGCTAACCCTATCCCCACTCACTCTATTCCACCACCCCAACCAGCCCTCCAGTCCTTAGTGGAGTTCATTTCTGTCCTGTCCTTCAGAGGTTATTGTCATGACTCAGTGGTCTCAAACTGCCTCCTCTAGGCCACCAGCCTTTATCCCAGTCTTGCCCCAGGTTACAGGGAACTTTTATTTGAAAGATGTCACAGAAGGACTAAGGGCCAGGGGCCTGTGCTCTGCCCTGTGCCAGGTATAGAGTACACATGGGTGGCAAGGAGGCAGGAGAGCCTGAAGAAAAACACCTTTAGATCAGGAGGGCAGACCTGGACCTCTGGAGTTCTACACACACACACACACACACACCATACACGTGCCCAGAAACAAACATATATGCACACACACGAACATACGAATGCACATACCAGCACACACGCATGAACACACACACACACACACACACACACACACACAATCTCGAACACATATACACACATAGAAGGTTTAAGGCTAGATGGGAAATAACTTATTCTCTCCTGGCCTCTATGTCTGAGGCTCAAGTTCCAGCCCTCATTCCCAAAGTCCAGGAGCCTGGTCAAGAGTAAGAGGCTTCACTGTGTACTGTGGCCTGAACTGAAGCCCAAGCAGCCTGAGGCACCAAACCGGTACAAGTGTTCTAGAGAACTCACACCCTAATCCCTGGTCCTGCAGGATCCCACCCACCAAAGGCCACACAGCCTGGGGACACTGGAGAGGCAGGGGCCAGACCCAACCTTCTCTGGTGCTTAGCTCCCACCCTCTAAGACGCTGGAGCCTTGGGAATTGGGCCAATGGGTGAGGGGAACTGGAAAGATGGGCGGGACTCTGGGTCCCATGTGGGTGGTGTCCTTCTCTCGGCAAGAAGGCGCTATTAATATATGCAAAGCATATGCAAATCACCCACAAGAGAGACACAACACCGAAGGAATGTCAGAAGAGACCTTGGAGATCATCCAGCCCCGCCCCCTCGCTTCAGGTGAGAAAGGAGGCTAGGGAAGGGACTTGCTCAAGGTCACACAGACATTCAGGCCTGAGGCAGGATCAGTGCAGGGCTCCAGGCTCAGTATAGTTTCTAATGGTCATCTGTCATCTGGAGGGTTAACCAGAGGAGAGTGGCCAGGGCCTGGCACAGAGCCCAGCAGCTTCCTGGATCCCTCTTGCCTCTCTGGAGCCTGGAGGTAGTCTGTCTGATGGGCATGAGATGAGAGGCAGATGCATGACAGAGTTCCGTTAGGGAATCAAGGACCAGAAGGGCTGGGGAAAGAAAAAGAAAGGAAGGAAGGAAGAAAAAAAGAGAAAAAGAATCTGTTGGGAAGTCGAAAGCCAGAAGGTAACTGAAGTGTGTGGCAGGGTATGGAGAACTCAAAGTCAAGGTGAGGTGCCCGAGGTAGTATGGGAGGAGCCTGGCAACACACACACACACACACACACACACACACACACACACACACAAGTGCATCCTTGAGTGTGCTCTTAAATGCACAGCAGCCCCTCCAGCCCGCACTCTGACTGTGATGGCACCTGACAGCCCATAATAGTCAGCTGGCCCATCCCTGCTGAGGCTGCGGCTAAGGCTGCTCTGTGGCGGCTCCTCTCAGCAGCCCTAGAAAGCAGGATTGCTGCTAGTGCAGAGAAGACAGACCGCGGGGAGGGGCCGCCAGAGAGAGCAAGAGGAGTGGGGACACTGGCAGCCGGGCAGCGGGGCAGCGGCAGGGAGGGGGTGCGGGAGGGGAGGGAGTGAAGTGGAAGACTGGCAGAGAGGACACCTGAAGTGACCAGAAGAACTTTGTGGAACAACAGGGCAGAGAAGGATGCTCTGGGGGCCTGAGGAACTCCGCTATCACCTGGGTACTGGGTATGGAGTCCTGACACTGAAGTGTCATGTTAGCAGGGGTTGGAGACCATGCCTCTTATCCCTCTGCCCATCACTGGCTGCCAAGAAGTCGGCCCTCCCTCCCTCCCTCCCTCCCTCCCTCCCTCCCTCTCTCCCTTGGGGCAGGAGCTGCTTTCCAGCCAGATCCAAACCCTTCATCTCAGCTTTTCAGAGCTGGGAATGAAAGAAGAGGAGGCAAGCGCAGCCCTCAAACCCGCTGACGGCCAGATTTTTATTATCTTTGCTCAAATGGGCCCTGGGAAGCCAGAGAAGGAGTCTTCAAGGAGCCCCTGAGTGCCTCATTGAAACTGCACCTGCTCAGGCCCACCCACAGCAAGCGCAAGCCAGGGCCCCCAACTCCAGGGACCTGAGCCACAGACGCCAGACGCCTCACCCTCAGCGCCTTCCAAATAGGCAGGGGCCACGGGGTCAGAGAGCCAGGCCAGACCTGGACTAGCCCGGCATCTAGGCAGGCAGGCCCTGTCCCTATCAAGGCTGGACGACATAAATGAAGGAGGAAAACAATCTCCTTGCCAGGGCTGAGAGATAAGTGCTCAGAATTCCTCGAAAGAGATACTTTTACAGCCAGCCCTCGATTTTCCCTCCGTCCCTGACCTGCCTGGACACTCCATTCCTCCCGACTTCCTCTAATTAGGATGGACGCGCCCAACCACCACTGCTTCTTGCTGTGCCCCCCAGCTCGGTGAAAGAGGTCATTTTATGTGGTCACCCTTCCTCTAACCTGACACAGTCCCTAACTGTTTCAGCCCTCAGCGGAGTTGATCTGGAGTGGAGGTGGGGAGCTTCAAAAAGCCCAGCCCTAACCCTACTCAGCACTTCCAGGGCTGGGGTTTGGCAGAGAATGCCAAGGTTAGCACTGGCAGACAGCAGCTGTGCCACCACTGCCCCCAGCCACTGCTCTGACCACACCGAGGAGATCGATGCCCGCAGCCAAAAAGGAATCAATGGTTCTAATTAAACCCTTTTCTTGGGTGGGTCCCTGGACAGGTGGGGGGGAGGGGGACTCAAAGGGACTGTGCATCTGGTAGATGACCATTCACCTTTACGAGGCTATATAAGTAAGGCCAGGGAGCCCCCCACCTCCTCTGCTCAGTGGGAAGGTAAGCAAAGGGGCGGGCGAAAGGCTGAAATGGGGGCATGTCTCTGAGAGCTTGTTCCAGGGACCCTAACCCTAGTGAGGTTGCTCTCCCTGCTCCCCGCCTGAGGCTACATTTGTTTCTTCTAGATGCACCCGAACCTCTGCCCTGGGGTCGTTGGTGGCTGACTAGCCTCAAAGGAAGGAAGAATGCAGGACTGGGGGGCAGCATCGGACAAAGACCCTCTTGTCCCCAAGGCAGAGTGGCAGGAAGCCAGGGCAAAGCCTTTGCACTCACCGCCAATGGTGTCTGGGTACCAGGCAGCCTTGGAGTGGGTAGGGGAGCCCCCTCCCCTTATGTCCACAGCCCTCACTCACCCTTGCTTCTATACCAGGCTGTCATTATTCCAACTCTCAGCCTACCAAGAGTATTCCTTCTGCCATACCACCCTGATCATTTATCCAGAGTGACCCCACACCGGCCACAATCAGCCAAATCCAGATGCCACAGTGGCCCCCCAGTTATAAACACACACCAGCCATACTAGAAGCCACCATCCCAGCTGCCACCAGAGACGACATCTCTCATCTCCACAGCGACTCGCTCCATCAGAGACATCATCATTTGAAAGACCAGCCACAGAGACAGCGAAAGGAATGAGAAACTGAGGCACAGGCTTAGCCAAGCAATTGGCTCAAGGTCACCCAGACCAAAGATGACCAGAGTAGAGGAAGGTATCTTATCACCCCATCCCAAAGGGCACGAACACCACCCAAAGGAGCAGCCAGAGCCCTCTCTACAACTGATGTCTGCAGTTTCTCCACTTCCCACCTTTATCCCAAACACCTTCTGAGAGGCTGCCGCCTGAAAGCCCCAACTGAAGACCCCACTTCTCAAAGCTGAGGTCTGCAGAATCACCAGACCTGGCAACATTTGAGAGCCGCTAGAAAAGGCAGTTTCAGTTCTCCTGGTTTGCACTGCTGATCCGGCTCACCTGGCTCCCCTCGGCCCCCAGGGTCCCTCGGTCCAACCTCCTCCCTGGGAGAACGGGCGCGACCCTCGGCGGTCCTCTCCCACCAGGCCAGGGCAAAGCGCCGGAGGCACTGCCAGGGCTGCATGGGGAGGCGTGGGGCTGGGGGCGCGCACCAGCAGCCACACACGCCCCACAGGGCCCTGCCAGTTGAGCTGCGGAGGCACCCGGCCGGCCCCCTCTACTGCCACCAGCATCCTGCTGCCCCCACCGACAGGACTCGGAGCTGGCCCGGGAGCTTCTGACGTAGCAGGGGGGTGCGTGGGAGGGGAGGGGGGGCCACGGCGAGTCCCCTCCCCAGCCCCGCCCCTCTACTTTTCCAGCCCCCTGCAGTCCCCACCTCCACATCACCCCGGACGCCCTACCCAGCTGGGGGCGCCCTCCTTTACCCCTTGCCTCTGCAAGGGGAGGGTTTAAGATCCAGAAGCCCCTCCTTCGGTCCCTCCCTCTCCAGGGCCCTCCCTACCCGCCCGGCGAGCGGGGAGCAGGTCCCCAGTTTCTGCAACTCCTGTGGAGGCTAGGAGGTCTCCAGGGCTAGGGCCTCGAGGTGCAGGGGGTGGGGTGTAGAATGAAGCCTTGTATCCTGGCAACACAGCCAAACCCAGAGCGCTCTCGGTCCCTTGCTTCCCGGGGGGACTGGGGCGAAGGGTCCAGCACTACCAGCCCAGCGCCTGCACCCCATTCTGAGAGCAGAGGAGGGGATGTGATTCTCTTGCCTTCATTTCTTGTCCCTTCCCCCTTCAGCATCCCTGGCTTCACCTCGCATGGATCCCTCCCCTCCCCCCCCCGACTCCCTTCGCCATCCCCCTTCACCCACCCCTCCCCCTTACATTGTAACCCCAGGTCCCCTCCCCCCCGGGCACCGCGAGGCCCTTCCCGCCGGGTTCCCAGCTTCGCCGGCTCCAGACCCTTTCGGCTCTCTGCACTCTCCCTCCCTGGTCCGCCCCAGCCGGGCGCGCAGCGGTCCCCTGCCCCCCGCAACACCTGCGCCTGGAGCATCCCTCGCCCGGCCGGCCGCCGCCTCCCCGGCCCGGCCGCCGCCCCCGCCCCCGGCCGAGGGGAAAACACACAAAGAAAACAGAAATACCTTCCACTTAAGCATGGAGGCACATTAGGGAGGAGAGAGACAGGGACATGCCTTGGGACGGAGCGTTCCCCATCGGGCGGGGGCGCGGGGGGCGGGGGCCCCGGGCCGGCCTGCCTGGCGCTCGCCCTCTCGCCGCCTCGCGGGCTCCTCGCTCGGCCCCAGCCCCGGGGCGCGGTGCCAGGCGGGCGGGCCGGGGGCGCGGGCCCCGCCGGGGTGGACCAGCTTGGGAGGGCGCCGGCGGCCGGGCGTGTGGGTGCGCGCGCGCGCGGGCGTGTCACCGAGTGTGCGAGAGCGAGTGTGTCTCTGTGTGTGTGTGTGCGCGCGAGTGCGCGCGTGCGGCCGGCGCGGGTGTGTCACTGCGGGCGGGAGCGCGCGCGACACGGGTACGCGCGTGTGGCCGGATGGTACAAAGGGCCGCTGGGGGTGGCGGGGAGCGGGGGAGGGGAAGGGGCACTGCGCCTCCTCGCGCCCTCCAGCAGCACACCCGATCCCGCAGCGCAAGTCCCGGACTAGGGTGCGGGACGCGCTCACGCCTCCCCCCACTCCACCTGCTTCCCCCACCCTAAGCGGTCCTCCTACTGCGGTAGAGACAAATGCGTTGACCCCGAAGTGGGGTCAACTGGGGAGGTGACACTTTGGGTCTCCAAGCACGCTCAACGCTTTGGAACAAAAAATCAAAACACTCCTAATGCCTAGAAGAAGGGCTTGAGGCTAAGGAGGGGACGAGAGAGTCAGGGATCACTCCAGCCAAGGTGACCTCGGAGCACCACAGTCGTTCTACGCATAGATTGTGGAGACCCCAGTGTACCCTTCTATGGTGGCGCCCCGTACCTTTGCCCCTCCCCCTTCCTCAGCTCCACCGGGCCAAGGGACTCGGCTCCCAGGCGCCCCCTGCTGGACGTCCTCCTAGCCCCTACTTCGGTTTCCCGCCCCTACCGCAGGCTTGAGCAGGTTCTGCATGAGATTGAGGAGACACTGATCCCTTCAGAAGTGGACCCCAAAGTAGGCCGCTCCAGACTCTGGCTTCTCACGGCTCTTCTGGCGACACCTTTGCCAACTCCAAGGCAGCCTGTAGAGCCGAAGCGCCTCACCCTGGTTCACTTTATTGTGCCTACCTGGTGATGATGCAGACTTCTCCATCTCCTGCTCCGCTCGGACCCAGGCACACGATGACCTTTGGTTCTCAGGCTTCTCCCTGCTTCCTTCCCTCGGGTTCTGAAGCCAGTTCCTTCTCTCAGGAAGCTTCTTTTCGAGAGGGGCAGATGGGGTGAGACCTTTCTGATCGTTTTACTTACTCCTGGCATCCCCGAAGGCAGTTCAGATGGTCCAGAAAATGCCTCCCAGTGCCTGCACCTCTTCCCTGCAGGCCACCTGGCAGAATGACTGGCAGACAGAGCCCAGGGGAGGAGACCCCACCCCAAGTGGCCCAGATGACAAACCGGTTTCCCCACTTCTTGATCTACCCAGTCCCAGCCTTAATCTGGGCTCTCCTGCTTTTCTGCCCGCCCCTAGGCCTGCCTCTGAGCCAGTCGCGTGCCCAGCTAGGGGCAAGATCCCAAATGCCCCTTACAGATCCATGTCCAGTTCCACTAACTCAGGTGGCAGGGCAAGGCAGGAGGAGGGGACTCTCAGGCTTCAGCTGGTCATCTCAGGAGGGCAACCAAGAGCTGCCCTGGACACACGGTCTGGGCACACAACCCTAACAGTTAAGACCCTGACTTCTCTTCTGGGCCAGCTGCTTCTTCCTCTGCCAACTGGATGGTGCCCATCTTTTGGCCTCTGGGCACTTACTGGGAACCCTTCCAACTCCCTGCCTGGCTGCCTGCCCAAGATAGACACCAGTACCCAGCAGGCCTTGTGCACAGGAGGGGTCACAGCTATTAAGCCTTGAGCCTGGCATGTACCTCTCCTCCCTTCAGACCTTCACACTGTTCTATAAGACCCAACCCAGATTCCCCTCCATACTCCATGCCCATCCAAGGGGAAGTCCCTTAGCCATTGTCTGATTTAATCTTGCCATATTAGCCACATAGAAGAAATAGAGGTGCACATCTGTTATCCTAGATTCGGGAGGCAGAGGCAGGAGGATCAGCACAAATTTTAGGCCAGTCCAATCTTCATAGGTAGGTTCTAGGCTAGCCAGGAATATGTGGTGAACCCCTGCCCAAGAAACAAAACAAAATGGAAATGAAGGCTTCAAGAAGTACAGACAACTGCCCAATCCAAGAGCCTCCTAGCTGTAGCTGAGACTGAATTGGCCTGATGCTGGGACACCCAGCCTCTTCTCTATGTCCACTTGCTTCTTACTTGTGGCTGCCAGGAACAGAGACCAGACCCGCCACTCCAAGTCTTATACCCACACAGCTGTTAGCAGACAGTGGGGACAAGAATGAAGCATGGAGTCAGGACAGGGGTTTCTCTCAGTCTCAAGGACCTGGCCAGTCTCTCCAAGGTGACAATTGTAAAGAGGCTTCTCCTATTGCTTGGGACACTTTCCTGCATTTAACACTTGACTCCTAGACTTGCCAGCAAGCCACTGACCAAGACTGGGTAGGAACAGTGGTGGTGTAAGCCTTTGATCCCAGCACTGCTGAGGCAGAGGCCAGCCTGGTCTTCAGAGTGAGTTCCAGAACAGTCAGGACAAAGCACCCTCTCCCTCTAGGGACAGTTCTTCATGAGGAAGCCTTCCAGAACAAGACAAAATCATCCCGTTCAAGTAATTATTATTCACTTATGTAGCTGTCTTGGTTTTGTTGTGTTGATTTTTTTGTTTGTTTTTGAAACACAACCTGGGCTGGAGAGACGGCTCAGCAGTTAAGAGCACTGACTGCTCTTTCAGAGGTCCTGAGTTCAATTCCCAGCAACTACATGGTGGCTCACAACCATCTGTAATGGGATCCGATGCCCTCTTCTGGTGGGTCTGAAGACAGCTACAGTGTACTCATATACAATGAATAAATAATTCTTTAAAAAAAATAAAAGAAAGAAACACAACCTAGCTATATAGTCCAGGCTGTCCTTCAACACACAAGCACCCTGCCTCAGTTTCCGTAGTGCTGGGATCACAGATGCTGGTGCCAGACTTGGCTTCTTGAGCTCACTTTTGTCACTGTCTGTCAGTGCTGAGATTGACCCCAGAGCCTACACATGCTGTGCACCTTCTCTGTCACTAGGGCCACATTTTAATGATCAATCAATCTTCCACAGCATTTCTGATCAATCAATCTTCCACAGCATTTCTGATCATCTCAGAGCTGAGAACTCATTACACATACACACACACACACACACACACACACACACACACAAGCTGGACTCTCTGAAGACCCTCTAAAGATCAGGACAGCCAGCCCTGGGGTCCCATGGAAGTGTGAGAATAAACAGGTACTTTAAAGGGAAACAAATGTCCCGCAATCCCAAAGAACAACACAGACCTTCACCCTTCAGGGACCCCACCTTCCCCTGAGGCCTCTGAAGGAGAGCTCTGCTGCTTGGAGGAGGTTGGTCAGGGCCCTGAGCAGCCTGGGTGTTCCTTATCCAGCAGAGCCGAGCAGGATGGCTTCTAAATGCTGGCATGGTGCCCAGCACAACCCTGGTGCCAGCTGCCTCCACCTGAGATGCCTCAGGTGCTGCCCCGCCTCTTCTCATTCCTCAACACAACTTCCCTCTGGTCCTCTTCCCCTGTGGCTCTGGAAGTGCTCTTTCGTAGCCAGCAGCTGGCATATTTGAGGATTGGGAGAGGAAAAACAAACAAACAAACAAAAACCAAACAAACGAAAAAAAAAAAACAGATCTTAACCATTTATCTTGTCCTTCCCAAACACTCCAGCTCCTTGGCCAACTCCAAAGGCCTGCAAAAAGGAGAGAGAGAGAGAGAGAGAGAGAGAGAGAGAGAGAGAGAGAGAGAGAGAGAGAGAGGGAGAGTGTCAGGGAGCACCCTCAAGCGGAGGACTCTCATCCTTTCTTCCTCTTCCCCAAGACACTGTAGCGGCGGGTGGGCACCTGGGCAAACATCTGGGCAAGAAGGAGGAAAGGAGCTCCAAGGGCCAGCAGAGGAAAGGGGGTTAGGCAGAGATCAAGCCTCACCCCAAACTGCACTTTGAACCATCTGCTTCAGGGTCCCTAAGACTGTCCCCTCCCCTTTGTCCGACCAGCGCATTTCTCATAGAGCCACCCACAAAGCCAAACCCCAAAAGCAGTGACAGCTCAATGAGGTGGTAGCGCGGCTGAGGAGGAAGGCACTGCCCCCCAGCTAGGTTTGCATCTCGGGACCCTAAGCCCGGGAGGTTTCTCCTCTCACACCGCTCCCGATCCTCACCCCCTGCTCCACAGGAGAGCAGTAAGAGGCAGTAAATTTCAAAAGACTCTCCCAATTCCCTCAGGCCCCCCTCCCCTGCCTGTTATTGTAACGAATGCAAATGGTGCTCAATAATTCATGCCTTCATTAGCACATCAAACTGCTTTCGGAAGAATGGAGGGAAAAATGGAAGGGGTTCTCCATGGCGCCCCTTTCCCAGACCCTCAGCCACCGCCCACCCTCCCAGCCCCCACAGCAGAGAGGCCAACATTCTCAGAGCCCCGGGCTTGGCTTCCCTGTCCTGTAGCACGGAACTGAAGCGCTCCCTTCAGACCGGGAACTCCTTGTGCTCCCTGCAGACTAAATGGAAAAGCAGAGCCCGTGGGGGGCTTGTTGGAAGAAAGGCATCGTCCCCCAAGTTTCAAAGTCAGTAAGTTGGAGGGGATGTGCATTTCTAGCAAGCTCCTAGGAAGTGTGTCTGCCTCAGGTCCAAGAATACACTTGCAGGGCTGGTGGGTGGTGACCGCCTCCTGGCTCTCCCAGCTTGGGGCTTTGCCCACGGAGGCAAGTCCTGGCAGGGCCTGGCCCACATGGGGAGTGTCTAAGAGGCCTTCCTAGCTCTGGCAAATCTAATCCCTTCTGTGTTCCTAACACCACCAAGGCAATTTCTTGCTACCCTGAGCATCCTTGGTCATTCCTGCCTTCCTAACCTTTAACCTTCCACACTGAGAATCGGGGGTGGGGTGGGGAGGAGTGGGGGTTGGGGGTGTCTCCTGAAATCCTGCTGTGTGAGATACATGCTTCCTGATGCTGGTGTTCTGTCTTACAAGCAACAAGGAAAGAGACTTTCCAAGGTCTCCCTTCTCTCAAGGAGGACCTCCTGGACCCTAGATGGGGTGTGTGTGTGTCCTGACTGCAGTCATAAACTCTATACCCTCACTCTGTCCTTCAGCTGCCTTAAATTTGTACTCTCAACTACTCAGGAGGCCGAGGAAGATGTACCAAGGGTTTAAGGCCAAACTGATTTAAGCAATTAGTTTGAGGACAGCCTGGAATGCACAATAAGACCTTGTCGATAGAAAGAAAGAAAGAAAGAAAGAAAGAAAGAAAGAAAGAAAGAAAGAAAGAAAGAGAAATGATTGAATTAGCATGAGGAAAGGAGTGAATGAACTTTTTTTTTTTTTCCCTGAGCTGGGGACCAAACCCAGGGCCTTGCACTTGCTAGGCAAGCGCTCTACCACTGAGCTAAATCCCCAACCCTGTGAATGAACTTTAATGGGGGGCACAGAAGTGAGGATGCAGAACAGAGGAGGAGTGAGGAAGCAGTGCAGAGAGGGAAGGAGAGAAAGGATGTGGTGAGAGGAGAAGAGGGCTCTGGGTAAGGAAGAATAGGAAGGCAGCCTGTTTCTGACCTTAAGAAAACATATATTATGAGCCAATGGGGCCAGGTGGGTCACAGACTCAGCTCCTAGTGGATCACACCTAGCCTGGCTTTGGGTTCTAGATCTGACCATCTGTCTGGTCCTTATGCTTGGTGAGTGAATGAAATAAACTCTTCCCAGTCTAGTCAGCATCTTCTGGGGCCTCAGGACCAACCTGATAAGCCTGTGGCCTGCTTAGGGAGTGGGGTGGAGCTACTGACCTAGTTCATGCATGCTAGCAACCGGGGACCTCTCCTTCATCTCTGAGGTCCTGGCCCTCACTTACTTGATAAAGAAGGTTGTTGAGCCTCTTGGACACTGCTGGTGGGAATGAAATCAGTTCAGTAGCCATGGGTGGAAATCACGTAGCCATTCCCTTGGTATGAAGAGATTGCGTGATCCAACAGCCCAGTCTCTTCCTGCCTTCAGGTGGGCGAGTAGATAAACAAGTTGTGCTATATCTTTACAGCAGAACCTCTGTTCCACCCTGAAAAGGAATGAAGTTGGCTGAGACTGGAACCTTGAGGCTAAGGGGAAGGAGCCAGGCACCATAGTTGCATGTTGTTTGAGTGCCTTTACTTGAACGATTCACAATGGGTGTTCCTACAGACATGCTCGTAGGAAGGCAGACATGGGGACAGTGGCCAAATGGGTTCCGCTTCCCGGTGTTGGGAAACAAGACGGAAGCAGGGTTAGCCCAGAACTCCCTTCTGAGTTCTTTTTATCTTAGTTTTATGTCCCCTGACCCTGTCAGTTGTTCACTTTAGAGTGCCTGGTCTTATGTTATGTGAATTTCACCTCAATAAAAAATGAGAAGACGGGGGGGGGGGGGGGTTAGGGGGATGTTTGCCCGGAAACCGGGAAAGGGAATAACACTTGAAATGTAAATAAGAAATACTCAAGTTAATAAAAAAAAATGAGAAGACGGTAGTTAGCTGTGGTAGAAAACACCTGTGATCCCAGCACTTAGGAGGGAGAAGAAGCAAGAACCAAGAATAGAGGAATTCAGTGTCACTTTGGCTACATAGTGAACACAAGACCAGCGTGGGCCACATGAGTCACGAGTGTCTCTGTCTCTCTCTGTCTCTCTCTCTCTGTGTCTCTCTCTGTGTCTCTCTGTCTCTGTCTCTGTCTCTGTCTCTGTCTCTCTCTCTCTCTCTCTCTCTCTGTGTCTCTCTCTGTCCCTCTCTGTCCCTCTCCCTCTCGCTCCCTTTCTCTCTCCCTCTCTGGCTTTTTTGAGATGGGGTTTCTCTGTGCAGCCCAGACTGTCCTGGAACTCCCTTTGTAGAACAGGCTGGCCTAGAACTCAGAGATCTGCCTGCCTCTGCTTCCTGAGTGCTGGGATTAAAGACACCATCACCATACCTGGCTGAGGCTTTCTCTCTCTCTCTTATAAAAACAAACAAACAAACAAACAGGGTTGGGGATTTAGCTCAGTGATAGAGCGCTTGCCTAGCAAGTGCAAGGCCCTGAGTTCGGTCCCCAGCTCCGAAAAAAAGAAAAAAAACAAAAAAACCCCAAACAAACAAATAATAAAGCAACTAGGAATGGGGCCAGGGGAGTCACTGAGTTCATTCACATCTTCCCCCCCCCCCTTTTTTTTTCGGAGCTGGGGACAGAACCCAGGGCCTTGCGCTTGCTAGGCAAGCACTCTACCACTGAGCTAAATCCCCAACCCCCATTCACATCTTTCAACATTTTTTTTCTTTTTGGTTTTCTGAGACAGGGTTTCTCTGTGTAGCCCTAGCCCTGTCTGTCCTGGAACTTGCTCTGTAGACCAGGCTGGACTCATAGCTCAGAGATCCACCTGCCTCTGTTTCCCAACATTTCTTTTACCTTCTTTGGAAACAAGCATTTGTGCCCACATGTCACAACCATCTCTGATACCCAGGGGCACCAAACACCCGCTCTAAAATCTCGGATGATGGCTGAACACTGTGAAGTCTCAGGTGCTGTTTTCTGCAGCTAGGTAGTCCCTCCCAAAGTCTCCTCCTCCACCAGGCTCCTATCCCGGGGTGGGGGTGTGGGGTTGGGTGGAGCGCTCCCTTCTAGGCAGGACCTGCCACCTTCCTGAGCAGGTGCCACACGGGGATCTGCAAGCACAACTTGCAATTTTAGGTATCACTGTACCCTCTGGCCACCACCAGGCCCACTGCACACATCCTTGTCTTGTGTTTCAAAGATAGCTTTTGGGGCTGGGGATTTAGCTCAGTGGTAGAGCGCTTACCTAGGAAGCGCAAGGCCCTGGGTTCGGTCCCCAGCTCCGAGAAAAAAAAAAAAAATAAAGAACCAAAGATAGCTTTAAAAACCTATCGGGCCTTTGAGGTGGCCCATCAGGTAAAAGGCGGCGTTGCTACCAAACCTGACCACCTGAGTTTGCTCTCTGGGATCCACATGGTAGAAGGGGAAAACTGATTCCCACAAGATGTCGTCCAACTCTCACACGTGCACTGTGGTCGTACATAGACACACACACTCATAAACACGAAACAAACTAAACAGAGCCGGAGAGACAGCTCAGCTGTTAGAAGCCCTTGCTGCTCTCATTGCTCTCTCAGGTACTTGGGTTTGATTTCCAGTTCCACCGCGGTGACGAAATCACCTGGAATTCCTGCACCTGGGGATCTGATGCCCTCTTCCGGTCGCCATGGGCACCTTCATGCATACAGTACACGAATACACTCAGAGCCATGCACATACACACAAGACACGCACAAGCTAAAATAAATCTAAAATCACTGTAAAAATTTTTTGTTTTTGTTTTTTGTTTTTGTTTTTTTGTTTTTGGGGGGTTTTTTGGGAGCTGGGGACCAAACCCAGGGCCTTGTGCTTTCTAGACAAGCGCTCTACCGCTGAGCTAAATCCCCAACCCCACTGTAAAAGTTTTAAATTTAAAATTAAATTGACTTTTGGTTCTTTTTTTTTTTTTTTTTTCGGAGCTGGGGACCGAACCCAGGGCCTTGCGCTTCCTAGGCAAGCGCTCTACCACTGAGCTAAATCCCCAGCCCTTAAATTGACTTTTAAAAAGGCCCTCTGGGGCGCTGGACAGATGGCTCAGCGGTTAAGAGCACCCGATTGCTTTTCCAGAGGTCATGAGTTCAATTCCCAGCAACCACATGGTGGCTCACAACCATCTGTAAAGAGATCCGATGCCCTCTTCTGGTGTGTCTGAAGACAGCTACAGTGTACTTATATATAATAAATAAATAAATCTTAAAAAAAAAACAAACAAACAAAAAAAAAAGGCCCTCTGGGGCTGGATAGGTGGCTCAGTGGTTAAGAGCACTGACTGCTCTTCCAGAGGCCCTGAATTCAATTCCCAGCAACCACATGGTGGCTCACAACCATCTGTAGTGGGATCTGATGCCCTCTTCTGGTGTGTGTGAAGACAGCTACAGTGGACTCATATAAATAAAATAAATAAATAAATCTTAAAAAGGTTCTCTGGCATGGTGGCATTCACACACGTAATCCCAGACACTTAGAAGGCTAAGGCAAGAGCTGTGAGCTGGTGATCAGCCTAAACAACTTAGCAAGGCAAGACTGTCTTTCTTTTTTGGTTTTGGAGACAGGGTTTCCCCGTGTGTGGCCCTGTCTGTCTTAGGACTTGCTCTGTAGCCCAGGCTAGCCTCAAACTCAGAGATCTGCTGGCTCCCTAGTGCTGGGATTACAGGCGTGGCCACCACTGCCATCTTTGTTGTTGTTATTCTTAATAAAAATATGTTATGTGCATGTGCGTTTTTCCTGGTCTGGGTGGAACTCACAAGAGAGTATTGGGTCCCCTGGAACTGTAGTTACACACAGTTGTGAGCCACCAGTATGCTGGGAACTGAACTCAGGTCCTCTGGAAAAATAGCAGTAACTTTAAACAGTAAGCCATTGGCTTACACACACACACACACACACACACACACACACACACACACGCACGCACAAATAAATAATAAATGAATGAGTAAATAAACATTAAAAACATTTTTATATATTTTTGAGAGTAGGTCTCATACAGCCCCAGATGGTCTCAAATTCACTATATTGCTAAGGGTGACCTTGAAGTTCTAATCCTCCTGCCTTCTCCTCCCCAGTGCTAGGATTGCAGGTATGCAGACCATGCCAAGCTAGTCAAAATTCATGAAAAGATAAATTTAAAGGGCTGTGTGAAGACTGAGTGCTTGCCAAGCACATTCGAGAACCCGGGTATTGTTTCCAGTGCTCCAAACTAGAAAACGAACCCAAAGACTTAGCGGTGGTGGTGCACACCTTTAATCCTGGCGCTCAGGAGGCAGAGGCAGGTGGATCTCTGAGCGGAGGCCAGGCTGGTCTACAGAGTGAGTTCCAGGACAGTCAGGGCTCCACAGAGAAACCTGTCTCAAGCAAGCAAACCCTCTGACTATTTTAATCGCCACTAAGCTAAGACCTCTGTTCTCTGGAATCTCACAGAGCCCGTAATCCCTGTCCTTTCCCAGGTGTCAGGCCCTGGACTAGCTGCTGGGGAGCTGGTGGTACTCGGCCTTCCAGAATGATCCGAACATGGCTGCCCTTACAGATGCTTCCACTCCCACACCCTCTACAGAAGGGAGGTTCTGACCCACGCCTCTCTCCCACTCTCTTGGCAGACAAATGGACACACATGCTCATCTACAACAAATACCCAGGCCCTCAGGACCCGCTAGGGCACAGCCACTCAGAGAGAGGTCTGTGGGTCAGGTCCAGCCTAGGCTGTTTGACAAAGAAGACAGAAACAGAATAACCTTGAAAAACCGTGACAGCGTTCGACATTGAAGCACGTGACTGTTTTTGCTGTGTTTTACAAAAGCATGATGTGCAGCCATTTGGAAACCTAAAAAGTAAGCCCCATTTACTCTCTCTCTCTCTCTCTCTCTCTCTCTCTCTCTCTCTCTCTCTCTGTGTGTGTGTGTGTGTGTGTGTGTGTGTGTGTGTGTGTGTGTGTGTGTGTGTGCTGTCCCTTCATTTTGCCCATGTTTCTGCCTCATACCTCGGGTCCTCCAGGATGGCCATACAAGCTAGAATTTCCTTCATGGTAACTTCCATCCACTCTAACCTTCTTAACCTTCAATTAGCCCTAGGGTGGTTCTGTCTTAACACTCACCCGAAAGCAGGTCATCAGACATCCGAATTCTGGAAGGTTCCTGGCCCACACCAGGGAGGAATGCTGAAGGATGTGACTGTCAAGCCTGCTGCTGGCTTCCCTCCTGCAATCACAGTTATGCAATGGAATCCCCATGAAAACCCAGAAGGATGGGACAGGGATTGGGGAGCTTCTGGATAGCCGGACATGTGGAGGTTGCTGAAGGGTGACCAAGAAGCATATGTGGGCGTGCTGGGCCCTTCCCGTGCCTCACCCATTCATCTCTTCATCTGTGTCCGCAATGTCCTTTATTTCCTGTTTTAAAAATGAATGTAGGGGCTGGGGATTTAGCTCAGTGGTAGAGCGCTTACCTAGGAAGCGCAAGGCCCTGGGTTCGGTCCCCAGCTCCGAAAAAAAGAACCAAAAAAAAAAAATGAATGTATTTATTTTTATTTTACGTTCATTGGTGTTTTGCCTGCATGAATATCCATATGAAGGTATCGGGTCCCCTGAAATTGGAGTTACAGACAGTTGTGAGCTGCCATGTAGGTGCTGGGAATTGAACCCAGGTCCTCTAGAAGAGCAGCCAGTGCTCTTAACCACCACTGAATATCTATCTCTATCCCTTATTTATTACTTTTTAACTTTTGTTCGTGTGTGTGTGTGTGTGTGTGTGTGTGTGTGCGTGTGTGTGTGTGTGTGTGTGTAGTGTGCACTTGTGTATACACAGACATGCACATGCCCATGAGCATGCACAAAGGCCAGGGGAGGTCATAAGTTGTCTTGTTCTATTACTCTACCTTAGTCCCTTGAGGAAGGCTCTCTACCTTAAACTGAAGCTAAGCTGGAGCCATCGAGGCCCAAAGATCTTCCTGTCTCCACCCCTGCCCCACCCCACTGAGCTTGGTTTACTGATGTATAAGCTGCTACTCGGGGCTTTTTAAATGGGTGTTAGAGATTTGAACCCTGTTATGCAGGCTTCTGTCACAACTACTCTTACCTGCTGAGCTGTCTCTCAGGATAGATTTTATGTAGGACAAAGCAGCATCAGGATATGGAGGTATTGGGGAAGTTGAGACAGGAGGATTGAGTGTTTAAAGCCAATGTCAGAAAATCTTGTTATATTTTTTTTAAAAAATGGGGTGTAGGGGTTGGCATGGGTAGATTTTATGTACTTGGGAAGTGGAGGCAGGAGTATCAGGAGTTCTGAGTCATCCTTGGCTGCATTGCAAGCTGGAAGCCAGCCTGGGCTACAAGAGACTTTGTCATTCATAGATAGATAGATAGATAGATAGATAGATAGATAGATAGATAGATAGATAGATAGATAGGCATCGACCAGTAAATCTCAATAAGTATTTCAGTGTTTCCATGTGTCCTGTAAGCACTCAGGAGAATGAGCTGGACCCAAGTCGGTCTGAGGAAACCCTGCTTTATAGGCAATCATCAGAACACAGGTAAAATAGCCAGGGTGGGGGTGCAACTGGGCTGGATGGAGCAACCCCAGGCTGGAAGCCCCACCCTACAGGATCTGGCCTAATCTGGCCAGCCTTATCTCTGACTGCCTCTTGCAGCATGGAATGGAGCACACATGGAACAGAGCACACATGGGACACATGGAAAGGAGCACACATGGGGCAGGAGCACACATTTGTTCCTTCCTTTCATTGTCCAGGCCTTTGCCTATTCCCAAACGGGGTGGGGGGATTCTTTCCTTCCCCTGCACCTCACCTATAGGCCAGCTATGATTCCATTTCCTCCAGGAAGCCCCTCCAGGGCCCACCCTGCTCCTCAAAACCACACACCAAGAAATCCCAGCTAAAATCCCCCCTGGGCTCTTGAAAAATTCATTTAGCTTTCTTTATTTTTTTCTTTTTAAAGGTTCATTTTATATGTATGTGTTTCACCTTCATATATATATAAAAATGTGCACATGGGTGCCTGTGCCCTTGGAAGTCCGAAAAGGACATCAGATTGCCTAGACCTGGAGTTAGAGGTGGTTGTGAGCCACCATGTGGTTGCTGGGATTTGAACTCAGGACCTCTGGAAGAGCAGTCAGTGCTCTTAACCACTGAGCCATCTCTCCAGCCCCCTGGTTCTACTTAGCTTTCTTGTTGCCATCCCTCTGGCTTTAGGTGGTCCAGAGTTTTGCTCCCTGGGCCCCTCTGGTCTTTTTACACCTAGCACTGTGCCAGGTGGATTCTGACCATGTTGCTGTCCTGCTCTGACCCCTCCTGGGCCCTTTCATGCTGAGTCTCTGTCACTTTCTCTGCCACAGCACTGATGTCATGGTCCCTTCTGTTTTCTGAGGTCTGCCTCTCTCAGGGATAGTATATGACTGGGAACAAATACAGTGATATAGGAACTATTAAGAACTTTTCATGGGGCTGGGGATTTAGCTCAGTGGTAGAGCGCTTACCTAGGAAGCGCAAGGCCCTGGGTTCGGTCCCCAGCTCCGAAAAAAAAGAACCAAAAAAAAAAAAAAAAAAAAAGAAGAACTTTTCATACTTGTTGAATAGAAGATGGTGTTGGCATGTGGTGTGTGATACGAGATGCAGTGAGAAGAGAGACCACAGCCCTGCAGCCTCAGCATCTGAGATATGGCGGCCAGAAGATCAGAAGTTCAAGGCCACGCTCAGCTACATAGTAGTTACAGCCCAGCCTTGGCTACTCAGCGAGACCCTGTATCAAAAACGCATTAATTAATTAATTAATTAATTAATGAGAAAAATTTAAACATTTAAAAAAATTTTTAAAGGAATACAATGAAAAGTCGTTTTTCTCTGCCTTGCCTGTCTGCAGCCACCTAATCCTACCCCGGAAGTAACCAACTCTGAGCCATGCAGGGATTCACTCCTGTGGCCATTGCTCGCTGTCAGCCACACAGGATGCACACCGGCACCTCACCGTGGAGCTTCTGCTGTGTCAATACAGGTGAGGGTTGTTCAATGCAGGTTCCAGCTGCCTCCAGCACAGCGAAAACCCTGACAGTGACACGATTCTACTGGAGCAGGTAAGGGGCATCAGCGGACCAAACCCCTAATGTACAATGGCTGGAGATGTTCCGTTTTGTTTTCCTAGGTTGTTGTTTTCCTTTGTTTTGCTTGAGACAGGAGCTCACTATGCAGCCCTGACTGGCCTGGAACTCCACATGTAGACCAGGCTAGCCGTGAACTCACAGATATCCTCCTGCCTCTGTCTACAGAGTGCTGAGATTAAAGGTGCACCCCACCAAGGCCAGTGTTGGTCAGCTCAGTGTACTTACTCTTGTGGTGCTGAAGGCCATCTATACTAGGCAAGTGCTCTACCCCTGAGCTGCACATCCAGTTCAAAGCATTTTAAATATGAATCACTATTTCTGTTTTTGTCTTGACCATGGATGGACTCACAGCGACCAAGCTTCCTCTGTCTGCTCACTTAGCCTTCTAGCCGTGCCGTTGGAGAAACTGAAGGAGAGAAAGGTCTCGGTGGAATCAAAGCTGTGAGAGCCGGCTTTCCATATCTATCACAAAACGTCTGAGCTCATCATGTTATAAAAAGAAAAGGGCAGCCAGGCGGGACCATGGTGTGTGTGTGTGGGGGGTGATAGATTCCTTTAATCCAGCACTTGGGAAGCAGAGGCAGGCGGATGTCTGAGTTCAAGACCAGCCTGGTCTATAGAGTGAGTTCTGGGACAGCCAGGGTAACACACAGAAACCTTGTCAGAGGGGGGAGGAGGGGGAGGGGAAAGGAGAGAGGGGGAGAGGGTGGGAGAGGGGAGAGGAAGAGGGGGAGAGAGGAAAGGAGAGGGAGAAGGAGAGGGAGGGGGAGAGGGAGGGAGGAGGAAAGGGAGAGGGAGGGGGAGAGGGAGGGGGAGAGAGAGGGAAGGAGAGGGAGAGGGAGGGGGAGAGAGAGAGTTTGCAGGATGCACTACATGATCACCAGATGGCTGTGCTGAGCACAAGGTGAAGCAGTGCATCATGGTAGGGACACGTATGGAACAAAACTGCTCATGAACAGCGTGAGTCAGAGAGAAGGAAAGAGAAAGAGTTGGGGCCCCATGATGCCCTCAAGGACCTAGCTCCAATGGCTTAATCACCTCCCTCTAGACCCATCTCCCAGTAGGAGTACCCTAGCAACCAAGCCTTTAGCCTATGGACTTTTTCCCCTTTCTCCTTTTTCTTTGAATTCCACCAAGGCCTTTCTCTCCCCCAGTTTCTCCAACTACTGCACAGCTAGAAGGCTAAGTGAGCAGACAGGGAGGTTGGTTACTATAAATCTTTCTTTCTTTCTTTTCTCCGAGACGGGGTTTCTCGGTGTAGCTCAGGCTGTCCTGGAACTCATTCTGTAGACCAGGCTGTCCTTAAACTCATAGCTCCACAAGCTTCCGCCTCCCGAATGCTGGGGTTAAAGGCGTGTGTCACCACTGCCCAGCTCAGTATATGGACGTTTTAAAAAAATCTCTTTGGGGGTCAAAGAGTCTTCCTCAGGGAAGAGCACATCAGTTGGTTATCCAATACCCAATGGTCTTCCCTGAAAACATACACAACTAACTAACGCTGTACAGAGGAGCAAGCTCTGGAATACATGCATATGAACATACGACATGTATTATACATGTAACAACGATTACTGAGTAAAGAGCAGGGAGGAGAGGAAGAGAAGGAAGACATTGTGCTGATTATATTATAACCTCAAAAATTTAAAAAAAAACAAATTTTATTTTACACATGTGGGAGTTTTGCCTGCATGTGTCTGTGTAATATTTGAGTACCTGGTGCCCAAGGAGGCCAGAGGAGGGCATCGGAAGCCCTGGAACTGGAGTTACAGTTGTGAGCTGTTATGTAAGTGCTGGACTCAAACCTGGATCCTCTGGGAGAGCAGCCAGGGCTCTTAACAACTAAGCCATCTCTTTCCAGCCCTAACACATGGATTTTTACGAACATTTCTTCTCCTTTTTCTTTTTCTTTTCTCCTTCTTCTTCTCCTTCTCCTCCTCCTCTTTTTTTTTTTTTTTTTTTTTGGTTCTTTTTTTTTTTTTCGGAGCTGGGGACTGAACCCAGGGCCTTGCGCTTCCTAGGCAAGCGCTCTACCACTGAGCTAGATCCCCAACCCCCGCCTCCTCCTCCTCTTCTTCCTTCTTTTGGTGGCAAAGCTACTGCTTGAACCCAGGACCTTGTGTCTGCCCCAGCCTTTCTTTAGGGAACACCTACATCATAAAACTGGGGGGAAAAACAGCTTTATGAAAATTAGAAGGGAAAAAAAAAAGCCTCTAGGATCCTGCCCACCCCGAGAAGCAGCAGAGGACTCATCTATCCTACAAAGAGAGAAACTAAAATAACAATTGCCTCGTGTGGGAAGGAGGCAAGCAGAACACCCAAGGGCTTTCATGTCAGCAAGAGAGACTGAAATTAGCTCTGAGTGTGAACTTCCCGGCAGCGCCCAGGAGCAGTGATGCCGAGGCCGCGGCAGGGGGAGGGACTCTGGAGGACTCTTTGCAAGAAGCTCATTAAGCTGAGGATTAAGAGTAGAAGCCCTGCCAGGCCCGCTGGGAGGCAGCGCCAGGGAACAGGTAGGCGATCGCTAACGCTGCCCTGGGACTAGAGTACAGCCTAGTAGTCCTCGGGCAGAAGCTCAAGAGCTGGGTAAAGAAAGCAAGCCCCAGAAATGTGGCGTCCCCAAAGCCATCCACCACCACCGCTTGCAGGAAGCAAGATTATGAGTAACTCGTTTACTGGTAAACAAAAACAAAACAAAAAAAGCAACCAGAAACCCAGAGAGGTTCAAGGCCTGTCCAAGAACTCACAGGACAGCAAAGACTTGAGCTCTGGCCTTCTGTCCCTGTCCCCGAATCCAATGACAGAGAAGCCTGCCAGTGTGGCCTCCTGCAGAGCTGGAAGCTTTGGACAGGACCCAGGACTCTTTCCATCGTCCTTCTACCAGCTCCCTCAAGCCCAGAACACCTCTGCTTCACAGTGCCTCTCACCTCTCAGCAGACAGCCCAGCCACAAAGCCCAGAAGAGAGGAAGGAGCCTGCGGGGAAACCTAGAGTCTCCTGTCTCCTGTCTAACACCTGTGCCGGAGGGAGGGGGCAAATCCCAAACCCCCATCTCACTTGCCCTCGCCCGTCTCTGTCTTAGACTCTCGTGATAGGAAAGTAGGCCAGTTTGGAATATGTCACAGATATTTTCGACATCCCCATCTGTACTAAAGCTTCTCGCACAGCCAAGCAGGGTGGAGCTTCCCGCCGGAGGAGGCTACACCTGCTGCCTCTGGGGCTCAGAGCCCAGATACCAGGGGCCCCAGCGGATACTGTGCAAGCACCCTGTAGCCAGGGTGGCAAGGACAGGAGTCCAGTCGTGTCTATACAAGTTCCAGGAGAGCAGAAGTGGAACAGCTGGGTCCTGGGGCGTCACCGTGACGGTGGAGCACGGAGGGAAGAGGAAACAGTCCGTAGGGAAGAGGCGGGGTGACTGAGTTGTAGAAGGCAGGCAAGATTCTCCTCCTCAAAGAGGATGAGCGTGTCCCTAGCAGGGAGCACAGTGGAAAACCTTGTGCCCGTGGGGTGTGTTGGAGTCAGCAGGGCTAGGGCTGAACCAGCCGAGGAATGGCAGCAGGAGAGGCAGTGAGGACAGAGGAGCCTAAGAGAAGCGCTCTCTCTCTGTGTGCGTGTGGGTTGATCAGCTAGGAGCTTTGGGTGTGCCTTACAGGCTCTAAAAGAAAATTTACACCCATTTATTTATCTCTTTGTTTGATTGTTTATTTAGAAAATAAATAAATTTACATCCATTTATTTATTTGGGGTGGGTTGAGAGGCGAAAGTATGTGGTTCTCAGAGGACTTTTTTTTAAAATATTTATTTATGTATTTAGTGTATATGAGTACACTGTAGCTGTCTTAGACACACATCATATCTCATTACAGATGGTTGTGAGCCACCATGTGGTTGCTGGGAATTGAACTCAGAACCTCTGGAAGAGCGGTCAGTGCTCTTAACGGCTGAGCCATCTCTCCAGCCCGGACTTTTTTTTTTAACAAGATTTTTTTTTTCAAGATTATTTATGTATGTGAGTACCCTGTAGCTGTCTTCAGACACAGCAGAAGAGGGCATCAGATCCCATTACAGATGGTTGTGAGCCACCATGTGGTTGCTGGGAATTGAACTCAGTCCCTCTGGAAGAGCAGTCAGTGCTCTTGAGCCTTCTCTCCAGCCCTCAGGAGACATCCTACAGGAGGAGACGGTTCATCAGGCGGCTCCATGCGGATGCTGAAGATGGAACCCCAGTTGTCAGAAGCCTTGGCAACAAACACTTTACCTATTCATTTATATTGGCTGTCCAGTTTTGTTGGTTTTTTTTTTTTCATATTGTTCATAAGTCACTATATAGCCCAGCATGCCCACAAACATTATCGGCCTCACATCATTGGGTGAGGACAAGATTTTCTTCCTTTCTTTTTCTGGCTTTTTGAAAACAATTTCCCTGTGTCACCCTGGCTGCCCTGGAGCTTCCTCCTGCAGACCAGGCTGGCTTTGACTCAGAGATCTGCCTGCCTCTGCCTCCTGAGTGCTGGCGTTAAAGTCATGGAGGACAGGATATTTCCTCTTGAGTTTCTGGTCCTCTTGTGTCCACCTCCTGAGTGCTGACGCTCCAGGCTTATGCCATCACTCCAGACTTGCACAGTACTAGGGGTTGAACTCAAGGCATCATGCTTGCTACAAACTCCCCACCGTGAGGCTTTGAAATTTTAAAAATATATTTATCTAATTTTATGTGTATATCTGAGTGAATGTGTTTGCACCTTGCGCCTACAGGAGCCCTTGGAAGTATTGGATCCCTTAAACTGGAGCTGCAGACAGTCGTGAACCACAAACCATGCAAAAACAGTAAGTACTCTTTTTTTTTTTTTTTTGGTTCTTTTTTTTTTTTTTTTTTTCGGAGCTGGGGACCGAACCCAGGGCCTTGCGCTTCCTAGGCAAGCGCTCTACCACTGAGCTAAATCCCCAACCCCTCTTTTTTTATTTTTTAATTGGATAATTTTATTTATATTTCAAATGTTATCCCCTTTCCCCCACCCTACCACCCATCCCTTCATGCCTCCCCACTCTGACATTCCCCTACACTGGGGAGGTCTAGCCTTGGCAGGACCAAGGGCTTCTCCTCCCAACAGTAAGCACTGTTAACCACTGAGCCATCTCTCTAGCAACCCCCACCCCAGGCTTTTAAGTAACACGATTCAGACACAGCATGTGGCTGTAGGCAGGGAGGCAACAGCCAGGGAGAGGCAGGGCTGGGGGAGGGAACTTTGTACCAGTCACCAAGCACCAAGACCCTGTTCTCCTTCAAGTGGCCTGCAGTGGCACCACTCTGACTGGGGAAGGGAGATCTATGTGAACCAAAAGGTCCCTGTGGGGATGTGAGAAAGTTACTGTCTTCAGGGGCTAAGGTCAGAGCCGGGGAGGGGGGTGGGGGTATGTGGGGGAGGGACTGCATTTCAAGAGGTTTTCTTGGAAAAGCTGGCAGAGGGGAACCCTGAGTGCTAGGACTCCCTAAGGCCCTGTGGTGGGCACTCTGATGAATGGCTTCCTTTAGTCCTTACCACAGGCCCATGCCACGGGTACACTTCTTCCTTTGTGCTGGTGTGCAAACAAGATTAAGAAGTTCAAGTCCAGGGTCAGCAAGATGTTCAGGATACAAAAATCCTTGCTGTGCAAAGGAATCAGCCTAAGTTCCGTCCCTGGGTCTCATGGTAGAAGGAAAGAACCAACTGCTATTATAGTGTCAGTGTACTCACACACACACACACAAACACACACTCACACAAATAATAATAATAATAATAATAATAATAATAATAATAATAAACAAAATAGGAATTTTAAAAAGCCATACAAGAAATTCAAGTCCAGTCAGGCACCGTGGTGTTTGTCACTGGAGAGGGTAGGACAGGAAAATCAGGTGTTCAAGCTCATCCTTAGGTACGTGGGAAACTTGGGAATACCCTAAGCTACCTGAGACTTTATCTCAAAAAAAAAAATAGTGGGGTTGGGGATTTATCTCAGTGGTAGAGCGCTTGCCTTGCAAGCACAATGCCCTGGGTTCAGTCCCCAGCTCTGAAAAAAAAAAAAGAAAAAGAAAACAAAATAGTTCAAGCCCTGTCTCCAGATTAAGAATTTAGGTCCATGTGTCCCCTTCTCCAAGTAACTAAGTTAGAGCCTCAGCTTTCACCTCTGCCCCATTCTACCTGGCCCAGGCCTCCAGGGCTGCACAGCAATCCCCAGACAGCCACGTGGATGAAGAAGCCAAGAGTCCACCCAAGGGCACACTGCCTCTTACCAGGGGAGGATTCTGCAGAGGGCTGGCCTGGTGCTGCTTGTATTCTAGTGCTAGCATTGTCTCCTCAAGACCAGGTTGCCCCAGAGCTGAGAGAGCACCTCCCAGGCAGTAGACCCAAGTAGTGACCCTGTGTGACCTTTCCCCCAAGCTATTTCTGATTGGTGAATAAAGATACTGGCAGCCAATAGCTGGGCAGAAGAGACATAGGTGGGGTTTAGGTTTCCTGGGTTTAGAGGGGAACCACGAGGTGGGGGTGGGTGTGGGTGGGGGTGGGGGTGGGGGTGGTAGGGTGGCTGGGGAGGAGATGGTAAAGGAGGAAAGAGAAGCCACCTGGGGTTAGGTGAGTCATAAAAAACGTGGCCCTGAGGGCTGCTTAATTGGTGTTAAGAGCAGCCCAGATGAAATATAGTGAGTAATAACTCAGAGTTATCAATGGGAAAGGAAAGTCTAACAGCGTAGAGGGTAGGCATCTGCCCAGCTCTTGTGCTGTTTAAGGCTCATTATAAATATAAGGTTGTGTGTATCTTTTTCTTTGGAACTGAATGATCAAGGCCAGGTAGAAACCTTGGATCGGGATTAAAATTTTTCTACTACAGGATTCTAACTCAGGCCCGTTTTGCCCTAAAATTATCTGTTTTCTTCCTACCTAAGAACGTGATCTCCTTGACCGACAGTCTTCTTTAGTTTTGTTTCATTTTTTTAAAAAGATTTATTTATTTATTATATATGAGTACACTGTCACTGTCTTCAGACACACCAGAAGAAGGCATCAGATCCCATTACAGATGGTTGTGAGCCACCATGTGGTTGCTGGGAATTGAACTCAGGGCCTCTGGAAGAGCGGTCAGTGCTCTTAACCACTGAGCCATCTCTCCAACCCTTGTTTCTTTTTTTCTTTTTTTTTTTTTTTTTTTTTGAGACAGGGTTCATCTGTGTAGCCCTGGCTATCCTGGAACTCACTCTGTAGACCAGGTTGGCCTCAAACGCAGAGACCCACTGTCTCCTGAGTGCTGGGATTAAGTGTGTACCACCACCACCCAGTTGATCTCTTGTCTTTTCATCCATAAAATGGACCTGGAGAGATGGGGTAAGAACACAGAGAGAAGCTGCTTGCTGTAGGCATAAGGTTTTTGTGCACTGTGTAAAGATTATCCTTGTCTTATTCAGATGCTGATTTCTCTGCCCCTTTTGGTGCTGTAATCAGACATGGTGTTCTAGGTATTGTAATGCTTGTTCCAAGTTTCAAGTTTGTGTAAACATTGTTCCCTATTTATTCTATGACTTGTCAATAAAAGCTGATCAGCCAATGGCTGGGCAGAAGAGAGAATAGGGCTGGACTTCCACCAGCCAGGGGAAGGGAAGAGAGGAGGAAGCAGGGAATCCTACAAGGAAGGGGTCAGGGAGAGGCATCATGGAAACACACCTGAAGCCCAGAGAGGCAAAGCAATAGGACAATGCAGGTATCTTGGGGATTTTGTCTGGGAGGAAGCCAAGTGAGTTCAGAGGATTAAAATAGAAAAATGACTACCTAGTTACTTTAAAGCTAATTAATACATCTTATAGTCTCTGTCTCATTTATTTAGGAACTAGCTGCTACTTTTTAAAAAAATGCATTTACAGGGGTTGGGGATTTAGCTCAGTGGTAGAGCGCTTGCCTAGCAAGCCCAAGGCCCTGGGTTCGGTCCTCAGCTGCAAAAAAACAAAACAAACAAACAAACAAAAAAAAAAAAACAAAAAACCACTGTCCGTTCTTCCAGGGGATCTAAGTTTTATTCCCAACAAGCTCATGGAGGTGCAAAACAATCTGTTAACTACAGTTCCAAGGTGCCCTCTTCTGGCCTCTACAGGCACTGCATACATGAGAGACAGATACACACAGACAAAACACTCATACACACACACAAATAAATACAATTTCAAAAAAAAAAATCTCTTTTAAAAGATGCCTGTTCCGGGCTGGAAAGGTGGCTCAGTGGTTAAGAGCACCGACTGCTCTTCCAAAGGTCCTGAGTTCAAATCCCAGCAACCACATGGTGGCTCATAACCACCCGTAATGGAATCCGATGCCCTCTTCTGGTGTGTCTGAAGACAGCTACAGTGTACTCATATACAAAATAAATAAATAAATCTTTAAAAAAAAAAAAGAAAAAAAAAAGATGCCTGTTCCAAGTCACCACATGAAGAACTACAGAGTCCACTAACCTGGGCCCATGGGGGCTCACAGAGACTGAACCACCAACCAAAGAGCACACATGGCTGGACCTAGGCCCCCTTCACATTTGTAGCAGATGTGCAGCTCAGTCGTCTCGTGAGTCCCTAACAATTGGAGCGAGCAGGGGCAATCCCTAAGCTGTTGCCTGCCAGTGGATCTCCTTCCCATGCTGGACTGCCTGGTAGGGCCTCAGTGGGAGAGGATGGGCTTAGTCCTGCTGGGGCTTGATATCTGAGGGCCTGTTGGTACCCAAGGAGGCTTCCCCTTCTCTAAGGAGAAAGGGAGGGGTAAATAGGGAGAGGAATTTGAGGGTAGGATTGGAGGAGGGGTTGTGTTTGGGATTTTCAATAAAGGTGCTAGAGAGATGGTTCCTCGGTTAAGAGCACCAATTGCGGGGCTGGGGATTTAGCTCAGTGGTAGAGCGCTTACCTAGGAAGCGCAAGGCCCTGGGTTCGGTCCCCAGCTCCGAAAAAAAGAACAAAAAAAAAAAAAAAAAGAGCACCAATTGTTCTTCCAGGGGTCCTGAGTTCAATTCCCAGCAACCGCATGGTGGCTCACAACCATCTGTAATGGGATCTGATGCCCTCTTCTGGTGTGTCTGAAGACAGCAACAGTGTACTCACATACATAAAATAAATAAATAATTCTTAAAGTGAATAAAGAAATAAATTAATGGGGTTGGGGATTTAGCTCAGCGGTAGAGCGCTTGCCTAGCAAGTGCAAGGCCCTGGGTTCGGTCCCCAGCTCCAAAAAAAAAAAAAAAAAAAGGGTTCTCTAAGCCCCCTACCAGCATCGGCAAGGAAAGAGAGGCTGGCTAGGGATGGCCACCGGAAGTGAAGCCCAGGGACCAAGCAGAGGATTGGAAAGTACTCAGTGCCCATTACTTCTAGAGGCTCCCAACATGAACTACTTTCGCCCTCCACCCAGATACACACCCCACATTAGGGCCTTTGTACTAGCTATGGCATTTCCCATCTAACCGCACAGCCAGCCACCTGCCTTCCTGCTCTTTGTTGGCTGTGACGACTATTCTTGGTCATCAACTTGACTGCATTTGGAATGAACAGCAATACAGAAATGAAGGGCACACCTGTGAGATTATTATTTATTTATTTATTTATTTATTTTGCTTTTTTTTTCCTTGCATGATAAAAAGGTTCCTGGGTTTGCTGGTTGCACTTCAAATCCACTTCTAGTCCACAGCTTTGAGGTGGGAGGCGGGAAGACACACCTTTAATCTGGGTCATGTGTTCTGCTGGAAGTCAATATATAAGGACTTGGAAGAAGAAAGCACTTGCTCTTTGCCTGCTTGCTCCTGCCTTGTTAGAAAAAGAAAAAAAAGTCAGTATGTTGACACATGTCTTTAATCCCAGCACTCAGGAGTCAGAGGCAGGAAGATCTTTGTAATTTTGAGGCCAGCCTGGTCTACAAAGTGAGTTCCAGGACATGCAGGGTTCAGTTACACAAAGAACTCTGTCATAAAAGTCCAAAGAGGCAAAATAGTAATAATAATAATATAAAAATAAATTTAATTATTTTTGTTTCTTTCAAAAATGCTTAAAAATACATTTATTTGGGCTGGAGAGACGGCTCAGCGGTTAAGAGCACTGACTGCTTTTCCAGAGGTCCCGAGTTCAATTCCAGCAACCACATGGTGGCTCACAATCATCTATAATGGGATCTGATGCCCTCTTTAGTTATGTCTGAAGAGAGCAACAGTACAGTCATATGCATAAAATAAATAAATTTTTAAAAAATTATTTATTGTGTCTATGTATGCATACATGCCTTCTTGAGTGCTACCATATTTATTTTTTGTATTTATTTATACTGTGTATGTGTTTGTGTGTGTGCACAGATGTCAGAGGACAACTTGCAAAAGTCAGTTCTCTCCTGTGGTGGTTTGAGTGAGAAGCGTCCCCATGGATTCATACATTTGAATGCTTTGTCCAATGTTGAGCTGACTATCTGGGAGGGATTAGGAGGTGTGGACTTGCTGGAGGAAGTGGGCCACCAGGAAGGTGGCTTTGAGATTTCAAAACCCAGAGCCATTCCCACCCAGTTAGTAGTCTGTCTCCCTCACGGCTGCTGTCTCCATGGAAGCTTTCAGTTGTTGCTCTAGAGTCATGCTTGCCGGTTTCCATGCTCCTCGACACAATGCTTGTGGACTCTGCTGCCCTCCGGAATCATGAGCCCCAGACTAAATGCTTTCTTTCGTAAGTTACCCTAGTCCCGGCTTTTTGTCCATGCGATAGAAAAGTAGCTGCTAAGACACTTCCTGGCGATCCCAAAGTCAGGTCCTCTGGCTTGGTGGCAAGCGCCTTCACTTGCTGACCCCTCTCTCTGGCCTTGTTTTTATTTCTGCGTGTATGTTTATTTGCGCATGCGTTGTGTTCGTGTGTGTGTGTGTGTGTGTGTGTGTGTGTGTGTGTGTGTGTGTGTGTGTGTGTGTGCGCGCGCGCGCGCGCGTGTCTGCGTGGAGGCCAGAGTAGAACTTGGGACGCTATTACACACTTTTCTACTTTTTTGTTTGTTCGTTCGTGATCTCTCACAAGCCTGGAGTGTTCCCAAAGCTGGCGCCTGCCCCGGGGGTGGGGTGGGGTATGTTTGGGCTGGAAGTGGGCGCCATCTTGTTTATGTTCTGCTGGGGATTGGAGGATCAGACTTATAAAGGCTAGCACTTTATTGATTGTGTCATTTCCCTAGCATTTGGGTGTTGTTTTGTTTTAAACGGGGTCTCACTGTGTTGGAGCGATGTTTTTGTACACTGTGTGAAGATGTGTCTCTGTCCTTCCTTACCTACCTAAGGCACCGTCTGATTGGTCAAAATAAAAAGCCTATGACCTATAGCAGAAGACAATAGAAAGTGGGTCATTGAGCACAGAGAGAGGAACTCTGGGAACGTCAAGCACCGGAAGACGCTCCACCAAGGAGGAAGTCAGGCATACGACACTGAGGAGAAGAAACTAGTCATGTGACAGAACTTAGATTAGTATAAACGGTTTAGTATAAGAGCTAGTTGAGGAGCAAGCTGAAGGTGATAAGCATTGAAAATGAAAATAAGACTTCGTGTATATGTTCGGCAGCTGGCACGCACTTGGAAAAGTCCAAACGGTTAAAACTACGTAGCGCTGACTGGTCTACAAGTCAGTATGTAAACTAGACTGATCTAGAACTCAGAGACCGACCTGCCTCTGCCTCTCATGTGCTCGGATTAAAAGTGTCCATAGGGGTTGGGGATTTAGCTCAGTGGTAGAGCGCTTGCCTAGGAAGCACAAGGCCCTGGGTTCGGTCCCCAGCTCCGAAAAAAAGAAAAAAAAAGTGTCCATTATTCCCTTTATTTTCCTTATTTTTGAAATTGGATCTCAAATTGTAGCCTCGGCTGGCCAGGAATTCACAATGTAAATTAGACTGGTCTTAAATTCATGGTAATCCTCCTGCCTCATCTTCCCAATTAGTACTGAAAGAGCGTACTCCTAAATGGGGAGCCTCGTCTCTCGCTCCAGTCGCGGGGTGGGGTGCGCCCAGGAATCACGAGTAACCAGTCTGTCTTGATGTAACAGCAAGAGGTAGCTTTTATTAAGGAGATCCCTATTAGCAGGATCCCGGGTCAATACGTATCCCACACAGGAGACAGAGGAATCGACCCCGAGCCTCCAAACTCGGGGGTTTATATAGTAGAGGTTAGGGGCATTCACTCGGTTACACATGATTGGTCAATTCAAATGGTGCACAGTTACTTTCGGCTCGAAATTACGTCAGCAAGGAGTACGTGCTATCTAGCAGCTCAGCAGCGCCGGTAGGGTGGCTCATCTCACTCAGGGGGGTGACTCACTTCTGGGGAGTGAAGGAAGGGGAGGGGGTGGCTACAGATGGTCAATGTCCTTGGGACTGATAGCTGGTTTGGCAAGTCCCTTCTCTGGCTTTCCCTCAGGCATGTCCGGCCCTGCACATCCGGACTCTGACAATGAGTAACCTTTTTTTTTTTTTTTTTTTTTTTGGAGCTGGGGACCGAACCC
Source organism: Rattus norvegicus (assembly GCF_021556685.1). Classification (NCBI taxonomy): domain Eukaryota; kingdom Metazoa; phylum Chordata; class Mammalia; order Rodentia; family Muridae; genus Rattus; species Rattus norvegicus. Next base: position 88,835,069 of record NC_141543.1, read on the forward strand.
AGGGCCTTGCGCTTCCTAGGTAAGCGCTCTACCACTGAGCTAAATCCCCAGCCCCAATGAGTAACCTTTTTAAAACTCTAGTTCTACAGTACAATTATTGGCTGGAGCCACATCAACCAGATTAACTGTAAATGTATATCGAGGCTGAACTTGGTAGCTTATGTGTGTAATCTTAGAACTCTAGAGACTGAGGCACAAGGATCAAGAGTTTGACACTTTTCCCAGCATGTGGGAGGCTGAGGCAGGTGGATCTCTGAGTCTGAGACCAGCCCAGTCTATATAGTGAGTTCCTGGACAGCCATGGCTACATAGAGAGATTGTGCCTCAAAAACAGAACAAAACAAAACAAACAAAAAACACAACAGAAAGATGATGCCAGCCTGTGCTACTTAAAAAAAAAAAAAAATGAAAACCAGAGCTGACAAGATGTCTGTGCAGGTAAAGGTAGTCGCCAAGCCTAGGGATCTAAGTTAAGTCCCCAGGACCCAATGATGAAAGGAGAGAAATGGCTCCAGAAAACTGACCACCAAACTCACTTCAGAGCATGTGTCTATCTACACAGATCCACACACACACATACAGACACACACACACACAAACGTGCATATACATACACAGATACACATATGTGCAAACACACATACATATACATACACATATATGCAAACATATATACACATACATATACAGATACATATACATGCATACACACATATATACATCCATACACACAGATACACAGATATGCATACATACACACATAGATACACAAAAAGGAAAGAAATTTAACAAAAATGAAAGGTGAACCCACAAAAGCTTACATGAAATAAAATAAATTTCAAGGCTTCTTTAGATTTATTAATTGTGTGTGTATTTGGCCTGCATGGACCTGTATAGGTCAGAAAAGGTCATTAGGTACCCTGGGATTGGGTTAAGGACGGTTGTGAGCCACAATGTGGGTGCAGGGAGCTGAACCCAGGTCCTCTGCAAGAGCAACATGTGCTCTTAACCACTGAGCCACCTCTCCATCCCCAAAGAAAACAAATTTATATGGAAATGCAAAGTGAGCTAATTAGTTTTTAAAAAATGTTTTAGGAGGGGGGCTGGGGATTTAGCTCAGAGGTAGAGCGCTTGCCTAGGAAGCGCAAGGCCCTGGGTTCAGTCCCCAGCTCCAAAAAAAAGAACCAAAAAAAAAAAAATGTTGTAGGAGTCCGTGTATAAAGCGGTAGTGAGAGATACATTCGGGGTGCAGCTAGACACTCAGTGCTGAATAGAGCTCTCAAACAAAGCCATCCACACAGTCTCACCTGGCTCCCACAAAGACACAGCTGCAGTCCAGACAGGAATGGACGAGCCTTCAATAAATGTTGAATAATTGGATATTCACAAAGAAAATTCAATCCCAGCTCTTACTTCAAATACACCCCCAAATCAATTTGAAACGGACAATAAAAGCCTAAGTATGAAAGATTAAAAATAGAACCTGGAAAAAGAAATCGCATGGAAACCTATTTCCATAGCCTTGTGATAGCCACAACTTCACTGTTTAAGCCGGACTGCTACAGTACCTAAGTAATTTGTGGTCATCCATACCTACGCGCGCACACACCATGACGTGAAGCCTAGCGTCCACACCCCACAGTTGAGCTGAGCACGGTGATCCAAGCATTTGAAAGGAGATCAAGATCACCAGTTTCAGGCCAGCCTGGGCTACGTTACAAGACCCCCCCCCATCTCAAAAAGAACACCCAAAATCAAAAAACAAGTTTAACAAAAATGAAAGGTAAACCCCAAACCATATATGAAATAAAATAAGTTTTAAGACTTGGTCCAGCTAGGCTTGGTAGTGCGTGCCTATAAATAATCCCAGGTGCTGAGAGGTAGAGAGATGGGGTGGGGCATAGGAATTCAAGGCCAGCCTGGACCAAATAAGTTTAAGGCCAACCTGAGCTTAATGAAACCTTGTCTCAAAACACCACCACCCCCACCATATATTTTGCCTGTCTTTGGAGTTGCCTCAAGCAGGAAGGTAGACAAAACCACCTCTTAGACAGAGGCTAGTAGCCTATGCATTTTAGAGATTAAAAATCTTCCTTTCTGCAACACTGCCTGGCTCTTTTTCTGTATTCACCTTTCTCTCTCACTCTCTGTCTCTCTGTGTCTCTGTCTGTGTCTGTGTCTCTCCCTCTTCCCCTCCCTCTCTCTCCTCCCTCCCCCTCTCTCCCCCCTCCCTCCCCCTCTTTCCCCTCTCCCTCCCCTCCCCCCTCCTCCTCTCCCTCTCCCTCCCTCTTTCTCCTTCTCCCCTCCCCTCCCCCCTCCTCCTCTCCCTCTCCCTCTCTCTCTCTGTCAAGAGCTCCCCGTCTAACACTGGAAATCCATCTTCATAGTGACTGTTCATTATTCATGTGTTTGTTTTGAGACGTGGTCTCAGGTAGCCCAGGCTATCCTCCAACTCATTCAATAGCTGAGGCTTGCCTTGTACTTCTGATCCTACTGCCTCCACCCCTAAGTGCTGGGATCGAATGAGAACACCAGCAGGCCTGGCTCCCCCTAATCCCTGTCTTCTGGGAGCTCCACTGCAGAGCAGAGCTGTGCCCGCATGCCCCGAGCAGTGGGTGCTCTGTGAAAACTTAAAAGATTCAAGGAGTCTCACCAGCCCGTCTTTTCCTGCTTCTCTCTTGGTAATTCTTATTTTTATCTCTTCCACAACCTTTCTACTTAATTTTAACTTCCTGTTCCTTCCCGGCTGGTTTAAATTCCAGGAGGCTCTATGCTATTCTGTTCCTCTTAACACTTCGATTCTCTGGGTCTTGGCTTGCCTTGATTTCCTTTCATAGTTTTAAAGGGTAGTTTCTGTTTACTTAACCTTTCTCCTTATCCCGGTGTGTGTGTTGTGTGAACATTTTGAGTTAGGGTCTCAAGCACACCAGGAAGCACAGCATGTAGCCAATTCGTTTTGTATTTGGTTTGTTTGGTTTGGGTTTTTTGTTTGTTTGTTTGTTTGTTTGTTTGCTTTTTGTTGGTGGTGTTGGCTTGTTGTTTTGTTTGTGAGATAGGGTCTCTCCTTACCTTGGAACTCACTCTGTAGACCACCAGGCTGGCCTTGAACTCACATAGATCCACCTGCTTCCCCGCCCCACCCCCATGCCGGGATTACCACCAGCTTCTTTTTCTATATTCTGGCTTGTTACCTTTTTGTTTCTCCCTTCCCGTTTTGTCGGTTTCCCCTTCACTCCAGGAGTATGGCTGTCATTCCCTAGGAGCACCACTTGGCCCTCACCTGGAGGAAGGCACAGGCAGCATCTCCAGGCGCAGTCAGGTCTGGGGGCCGAGGCCACGGTTTCTCCAAACAGCTCCAGCCTATACTTAGTACAGCAGGGGACTTGGAACGGACACCTGGGCCCCGTGGGGACTCCTACAGTGGGCGGTTTCTGTGCTAAGACCCTTGGAGCCTCACAGTAGCCTGAGATCCTTCTGGAAAGCCTTCTTTCCTTTCCTCTCCTTCCTCGGCAGGAGTCTGAAGACCAGCCGGCTCCTCCTCTTTATAGTCCCTCAAGCATCTCCTCTAACAGGTGCAAGATATTTCTGGCCCTTCTAACTCTGTGTGGCAGCCATGCCCTGCCCGCCACGTGTTCCGTTGCTGTAACGAATACTTGTGGTAAATCAACTGAGTAAGAGGAAGGTTTCTTTTGGGCTCAGTCTATGGTCCCATCCTCTGTTGCTGGTAGTGATACAGCACAGGAGAATGTGGCAGAGGGGGCTGTCCACCTCGTGCCTGGAAAGTAGAGACCGGAGGCAGAGTAAGATCCTCAGTTACCTCCCCACCCCCACTCCCCACTCCCCACCTCTCTACCCCCTCCCACTTCACTGCTCCCTCCCACCAAGGTCACACCCCCAGAGAGCTAACTTCCTTTCACTAGACTCCGCCTTCTAAACCATCTACCACCTCCCTGTCCTATCAGAGACTAAGGGCAGATCCCTCAACCTTGGAGGCATATCTTAACCTGAGGACAGGCACTAACGAACGAGTTTTCCTCATTTGTTGGGGGTCCTTGGTTGGCTGCTTGGACTCTAACGTGAAAAGCGATAGAAAGCGGACTGGAAGTGCAGTGCGTTCCGCGGAGTGTGGCACAGGTGTTAGTTACTTGTCAGTGGCTTGGGCTCTTCCGTGACTGGGCACGGGGCCAGCGGTGGTTTCACCGAGGACTTTCTGAGTGTTAAGATTTGAAAATGCTTCTTGGAAGCCTTTCAGTTCCTCCAGATAAGAAAACTTTTTTTTTTCCGTTCTTTCCCCCCCCCCCCCCCCCCGGAGCTGGGGACCGAACCCAGGGCCTTGCACTTCCTAGGTAAGCGCTCTACCACTGAGCTAAATCCCCAGCCCCCAAGAAAACTTTTTTTTTAAAAGGTTTTTCTTTTCTTTTTTAATTTATTTCAAGACAGGGTTTCTTTGTGTAGTGCTGCTGTTCTGGAACTCTGTAGACTAGACCAGCTCTGTAGACCCTGCTGGCCTCGGAATTCAGAGATCTGCCCGCCTCTGCTGGCAGAATAGTTCTTTCCTCCCTGTGTACTGAGGTTGAACTCAGGTCCTTGAACTCGGCAACCACTGAGCCGCACCCTCGCTCTTTAGCCTTCTTGTCCAGGCAGCAATGGAAAGAGAGGGTCAACCTCTTCCCTGCGTGTGCCGCACCTCTGTCCCCACTGGGTCTTTCCACATCCTTTCCTTCCTCCCTTCAGTGTTTGATTTCAGACAGGGTCTATTCTAGCCCAGGTTGGCCTGGAACTTGATGCATAGCCAGTGTATGGCAGATCTGCAATCCTGACCTTGCTTTCACCTCCCAGTGCTGGGTGCCCACCATCACTCCTGATTTACGTGATCTTGGGAATCAAACCCAGGGCTCTGTGCATGCTAAGCAAGTTCTCTACCAACTGAACTACATCCCCAAACCTGCCCCTCCGCCTCTTGCTTTTGTTGCTATTTAAGCTAAGGATGCAGCTCGGTGGTTGAGCCCTGGCTCTATGTTCTCTTCTAGGACCAAAGTGGGCAGGGAAGCTAGATGCACGCTAAGGGAAACTCCAGGGCGGAATTCAATGGTCTTCAAGGTCTGACCCTGGCTGGGCCCTATGTCCAAAAGTTCTTATATTGTCCCCTGCATGGTGCTGCCCCCACATGGTGTCATCTCCACCCGGTGCCACCTACTGGAGACCAAGCTTGCACACGAGCTTGCAGATGTTTTACATTCAAACCATGATGCCTCCCTTGGATATGGTGGGACACAGGACTCTTTCTAAGGAACGGAAAGGAGAGGGCTGGAGAGATGGCTCAGTGGTTAAGAGCACTGGCTGCTCTTCCAAAGGACCTGAGTTCAATTCCCAGCAGCCACATGGTGGCTCACAACCATCTGTAATGGGATCCGATGCCCTCTTCTGGAATGCATGAAGAAAGAGTACTCATATACATAAACAGATAAATCTTTAAAAAGAAAAAAAAAAAAAAAAACAGCCACAGCAGCCATCTTCCAGCAACTCGCTAAAATGACGAACACAAAGGGAAAGAGGAGAGGTACTCAGTCTATGTTCTCTAGGCCTTTTAGGAAACACGGAGTTGTTCCTTTGGCCACACACATGGGAATCTACAAGAAGGGTGATATTGTAGACATCAAGGGAATGGGCACTGTTCAAAAAGGAATGCCCCGGGGTTGGGGATTTAGCTCAGGGGTAGAGCAGTTGCCTAGCAAGCGCAAGGCCCTGGGTTCGGTCCCCAGCTCCGAAAAAAAGAAAAAAGAAAGAAAAAAAAAAAGGAATGCCCCATAAGTGTTACCACAGCAAAACCGGAAGAGTCTGCAGTGTCACCCAGCATGCCGTGGGCATCATTGTAAACAAGCAAGTTAAGGGCAAGATTCTGACCAAGATCTTGCCCGGATCCATGCTCGGATTGAGCACATCAAGCCCTTGAAGAGCAGAGACAGCTTCCTGAAGCGGGTGAAGGAGAACGATCAGAAGAAAAAGGAAGCCAAAGAGAAGAGCACCTGGGTTCAGCTGAAGCGCCAGCCTGCACCACCCAGAGAAGCCCACTTTGTGAGGACTAACGGGAAGGAGCCTGAGCTGCTGGAGCCCATGCCATACGGATTCATGGCCTGATGGACAAAAGGGAAATAAAGGGGACTACAAAGTGGTTTCATAAAAAAAAAAAAAAAGGAGAAGAAAAGAATGGAACAGGGTAAATGTAAAAATATATAAATGGAGAATATATGAAATTTATTTCATTGTATATTCTACAGTATATGTATCATATATATTTATGTATTCTACATTATAAAATGTAGAATTTTATGAAATATAAAATTTATACAATATAAAATATAAAAAAGAAAACATTTCATTTTTATGTGCAATGTTTTGCCTGCACGTATGTCTGTGCATGGGTGTTGCAGACAGTAGCGAATGGACTGGGAATTGAACCTCTGGAAGAGCAGTTAGTGTTCTTAACTGCTGAGCCATCCTCTCCAGCCTCCTTCCTGTTTCTGAAAACAAGGACTGCTATGACCAGGACACATGCTCTGGATGTCCTGGAACTTACTACCTAGCCAAGGACGACTTTGACCTCCTGGTCGTCCTGTTTCCCCCTCCCAAGTTATCGCACAGTTGGTGCTACCATGCCCCGAATAAGTGTTTGCTATTTAAACCATCGAGTTGGCAGTTAATGTGTTGCACAGCCGGCCATAATGTAGGAGCTGAGGGAGACTCGCACTGGAGTTTGGGGCTTGAACACTGGATAAATGTCAGCAGCATTTATCAAAGGAGGGATTCTCTGCAGAACAAAGCATGATATTAACCAGGCAATGCTGATGCACACCTTTGATCTCAGAGCTTGGGAGGAGAGGCAGGGTCTTCTAGTTCAACGCCTGTCTGGTCTATAGAGCAAGTTCCAGAACAGCAAGGGTTTCACGGAGAAATCCCGTCTTGAAACACCCCCAAACCTCCTAAGAAAAGAAAGCACAATATTGCCTGGGCATGAGAGTGCATGCCTGGAACCTTGGTGTCCAAGAGGCAGAGACAGGAAGATTGTCAGGTTGTGTGGTCGGCTTGAGCTGCCTAGTAAGTTCAGGGCGTCCCTGAGCTACATGGGGGAAAAGACTCCAAAGAAATAAATATAGCATTGCCCAGACGCATTGCCTTTAGGGGTAGCCAGCGGTGAAGCCTAGAGCAGGCTCTGGGCTCAGAATCCTCCCAATCCCAACACTCTTTTGGAATAACCTTTGTTTAGACAGCTAGGTGGAGCTTGCAACAGATGCTAGGTATAGTCTCCATTCTGGAGAGAGGATGAGGAGTCTCTGCTGTGTGCTAAGTGTGGAAAACATGAGCGCCCAGAGAAGAGATGAGAGGCCAGGAAGGGTGGAAGGGTGGTCACTGAGAGCTGAGATGTCCCGAGGTGGGAGGAGTACTCAGTTAAGGGTGTCTCCCAGCAGGAAGGAAGTTCAGAGAAGGGTAACAGTTCCTGATGCTTACATGCCAGTTTTTAACACAGCCTTAAGGGAACACGGTGGGATAGAACTGTAATCCCAGCACATGGGAAGCAGAGGCAGAGGAACGGAGCTCAAGTACAACCTAGACTATAGCTAGACTGTCCAGGAAAACAGAAGAATAGAGTCTTCTTCTTTTTTTTTTTCTTTTTTTCGGAGCTGGGGACCGAACCCAGGGCCTTGCGGCAAGCGCTCTACCACTGAGCTAAATCCCCAACCCCGAATAGAGTCTTCTGATCAAGCCCCGTAGTCACTCTGCATGGCCAAAAGTCACAACCTCCTTCTCACAGATGAAGAAACTCACGATATCACATGGTTTGTGGAGTGGCAACACCAAAAATCAGGCTTTGACCATAAAGGATGGGTAGGGCTTTTGAGTTCAGCTGTGCAAAAATTGGCCAACCGAGAGAGTTCACTAAACTCTCAGGGTGATTCTTGGGTGAGCAGAAATAGAGGTGGAGTCAGAGGGTGGTGCCTAAGGAAGAGAAGAAGCTATAACAGAGACCAGGAGATCTGTGCCTTTTGCCTTTAAAGGAGCAGCATGCAAATCATAGGCAAAGTAATATGCAAATGAGATGCAAATTGAGTCGGGAATGAGCATCTGCTATTTCTGAGTCAACAGCTCAGGCACTTTTGGGTGAGCCCTCCCCAGCTTTCTCCAGGGTTGCCAGGGTCAGGAACCCCAAAGGGAAGGCCTGCTAACTGAACAGAAGTGGGCTGCTAGGACAGCAGGGCGCTGCATAGGAAGGGAAGCCCCGCCCACTGCATGAAGGCGAGTCGTCTATTTGCATATTCATATTCAGATGACAAATGCTTGTAAAGCACCTACCCCATGAGAGGGCTGAGGCAGATGCGATGCAGAAGACAAGGAGATCCTCATTGTTTTCAAGGTCTAGGTGCATTCTTTCGGGGTTGCGGGGGTTGTGGGATAAACAATAAAGACGCTGCTGGCTTCTTCTAGAACCTAAACCAGGTTTTCCCAACCTCAGAGCTCTGGACACTTTCCGTCTTTCTTTAGTAACACCCTGGGCTTGGCCCAGTAGATAAATGACAGTAGCGACCCTTGACCTGTGACAAATAACCAGACATGACCTAATATGGAAGAAGTCAAAAAGCATTCAGATTGAAAAACTACCATTTGACCCAAATATGGTGGAATGTACCTGTAAGCCCTTGGGAGGTGGAGGCTGGAGGGTCAGGACATCAACGACATCCTTCACTACAGAGAAAGGGGGAAGCCGGCTGGACACCAGAAACCCTGAAGTAAAACCAAAACAAACCACTCAGATGTCTAAGACCATGAGCCCTTTGGCTGGGCCAGGATTCTCCTTGAGCTAAGTAAGGGTTTAGTTCTAAGGACTTAGTGTTCTAGACTATTATTTATTTATTTATTTATTTATTTATTTATTTATTTATTTATTTATTCATTCTCCTTTCATTTTTCGAGGCAGGGTTTCTCTGTGTAGCCCAGGCTGTCCTGGAACTTGCTCTGTAGACCAGGCTGGCCTCACAGAGATTCGACTCCCTCCAACTCTGACTCTGGAGTTGCTGGGATTAACAGTGCAGGTCCCCACTGCCCGGCTGGCTGCAAGGCTGTTCTCTAGTGCTTTCCTTTGTCATTCTGTCTGTCTTCCAGTTGACGTCGGTGGGGCTGTGGGTTCCATGCCTATGTCCATAGGTAGATCCCAAGAGTTCAGACAGGCAGCTTTGCCAACCAGTGTTTTCTCAGGGCTGCCCTGGAGTCTTGAGGGACCCCTGGAAGCCTGCAGGGGTGATGGAAGGGGCCAGCAGGAGTTAGAGCTCAGACCTTACTGGTTTTGTTTTTGAGTTTCCTTATTGTGTCCTTTGAATACAAAGTCCCAAGTGGACAGAGGTCCCAAAGGACAGTTGCCAACCACTCAGCCAGATGAGGGACCACAAGCAAGATTCCCCTTCCCAATATGTCTGCCCTCGAGTGCATGCAGCGGTGGCTCTAGGGTGACTGTTTGGAGGCTTTCTCAGCTTCCTGTCCAGTTCTTGCCTTCGATAGGAACTGGAGAGAAAGAATACTGTACCTTAAAACCAAGGGATCTATGTATGTGTGCAGAACAAACAGGGTGGGAAGCAGGGTTGGGGATTTGGTTCAGTGGTAGAGCGTTTGCCTAGCAAGCACAAGGTCCTGGGTTTGGTCCCCAGCTCCGGGAAAAAAAAAAAAAAAACAGGGTGGGAAGTGCCATCCTCCAAGCATCCCTGTCACAGCATGATGCCCAGGACAGAAGCCAGGGTCCTTGATCAACTGCATCCCAAAGCAGAACAGGGCTCTCACACTCAACTGACAATACAAAGAACCAGGGCTAGACACCAAGAAGAACTTTCCAACTTAGCACCTGGGGGAATTGCTGCCTGGGATAGGAGGATGTCCCTCCCATTAGAGCTGGATCTCAGAATCCTGCAGAGATAAATCTCTGAAACTCAGCAAGGACAGAGCCAGACTGGGAAGTTTACCCCACCCCACTGCCCGAGAATTCTCTTCTGTCCAATTCTTGTCAGGAGCAGTGGGGATGTGTGGGGATCTTGTTCCCCAGGGACTGGGGTATGGAACGGGCTTCCCCAAGTACCACACCCTCTGGATCCAGGCACAATCAGGCATTTCATGTCTCAGAAGGGTCAGAATGAAAGGCCAGTGTCTGTCTGTTTGCCCCACACCCCCTTCCAGCGCCAGATTTTTCCATCTGCCCCAGCCTCGTCCTCATGTCTCTCCCCACCCAGACTGTGTCACACTCAGATTAATGGAAACAGAGGGATTGTCTTTAGTTCTCTGTGCAGCTGGTGCTTTCTGCCCCAACACTCCCATGAGGAAGCTAGATCTTAATGTCCCCTCCTGTCACACACAGGATCCCCAGAGGGCTCAGGGACTCCGATGTACCACAGAGGCCACCAGAACCTCTGATCTAGCTCTCGATACTCCTCCTTCCTGTGTTCTCTGCACTGAGGCCCTAGGTGATGGGTGACTTCCTCACAGACTCAGAGGCCTTCTTCCCTCTGGAGACTTCCTGAACAGTTAGTTGTCCAAGACCTGTTTGAACAGCTGGACCAAAGAAGCCACTTCTGTCATTGCCTATGTGTCCCAAAAAAAAAGGGACCTTCTCTGTGCTGCCTGCAGGAGCCCAGATCCAATGCCACCTTGCCTTGGGACCACAGTGCTGAAGCTTCTAAGAAACATTCAGAAGCTGACGTCACTATTCTCCAGACCCTCCACCTGTTTGTCCCACCACCACCAGAAGCTGTGAGCAGCCATTCCGGGACCTGACATTCTGTCAGCTTCACACCACCTTCCCGCATACCCATCCAGGAGTACTTCCTGGATAAAATATTAAACACGCAAATCTGAGAAGTGCCTTAACCAGCGACAGACTGCACGACCACAGCCTGGCGAAGGAGACGCACGCCGTCCGGGGGCGGGGAGGTATATATAGACACAGACTTTGCATCTTCCCAACGTGTATGAGGCAGAGCAGTGCCTGTGGAAAAATACCGCTGCAACCTCCAGCTGGGGTGGCCTGACGTCGGAGACAGGGGGCTGGTGGAGGTGGGATGGGAGGTGGGGGGGTCCGGAGGAGCCCCAAAGCCGAGCTCAGAGTGGGGTGACAAAAGCCCTTTGTGCTTGTATTCTGTATAGTGACATCGCCGGACTCGGCAAGGGAACAGGAGGTTGGTGAGAGGCAAGACCTCAAGATAGAGCGGCGAAAACGCCAGAGAAGGGGAGGATCTAAGGTTGCTAGGAGCACACCTCACTCCCCCTGTGCCATAGGGCCTCTAACACCGTACCGTGATGCCCTGCATGCCGGGATGCCCTGCGTGCGGTGAAGTTCAGAGATGAGCCAATAGGGTTCTTGCCTGGGTCTGAATCAACAAAGAACCTTGTTGATGTAGCCTGCCCTGACCCGAGGGGTGAGGGTGGGGCTAAATCTACATTTCCCGAAGCTGATTGGTGCATGTAATGTCCAACCCATCAAGGCCTGGGCATTTGCCAAGCTCCAGAGTTCCCCAGGGATCCACATAAGTATAAGTTTTTTGGTTTGGGGGTATTTTTTGTTTTGGGCTTTTGTTGTTTGTTTGTTTGTTTGTTTGTTTGTTTTGAGACAGGGTCTCACTGAGTAGCCCTGGCTGGCTTGGAACTCACTCTGTAGACCAGGCTGACTTCCAACCTACAGAGATCCACCTGCCTCTGCCTTCTAACTGCTGATATGAGAGTCATGCGACAACACTTTGGGCACAAATTCAAGAGTCCTAGAACACCCACAGCTAAGTCCAGCCTTCGAACTCGAGAATCCATGTGACCTGTATGTGGCATCTGTCACAGCCTCCTGCAGGCCAAGGACCCATGTTTTCTCAGTGACCTGAAAAACCCAGGCCAGAGAATCAGGGAGCCCAGGGGGCCAGCACTAAAAAAGATCATAGGCTCTGTAGTGACACAGTCCCCAAGCCCTGGGGAATGACAAAGAAAAGTGTTCCTGTCACTTCAGAGAATCATAGAGCCCATCTGGATTTAGAAGGCAGACTCACTTTGTCTCAGAATAAGTTGCCCACAGGAATCCGGACTAATGACATCCTACAAAGGACAGCCATTCGGCCCAGGGTGGCCCAGAGCTCACCATAGTTAGGGCTGATGACGTACTCACAGCTGAGCCCCTAATCCAGGAGGGGCCCCAGTGCAGGTGAGCCTGGGGAGGGGAGCTCTCCTCAGACGGGCAGGATGTGGAAGACTGGAAGGTGAGGCTGGAGAGAAGACAATCGGGCTCTAGGGAGTCTGCCAGCTCCAGGCTGCTGTAAGCGGCCTGATGCTGTGGGCTGGGTGCTACTTGGCTGCGCCCAGTTGGAAGGTGCTAAGAGGAGGTGCTGCGGCTACAGTGCCAGCTCAGCCTGAGGAGGAAGTGGGAAGCAGAGGCAGGGTGGGCACGGGGCCCTGGCACAGGAAGAGCAGACTCCCCCAGGGGGGCCTGGCACCAGGACAATCCACTGTCAAGGCAAGAATTCAAGCAGGGAGGAGCTGAAATGCAGCTCCCCGACATTCACACTTCCAGCCCCCATTATGCCCAGGGCAGGGCAAATGGGATACAGATCTCAAGTGAGGGGTGCCCGGCACTGCACCGACAGACAGCAGGCATCGCTATAGCTGGTGAACTCTAGTCCCAGAAGTAGGAGCACTTTCTATGCTACAGATCCTGGGGCAGGTGCTGTGTGTGTGTGTGTGTGTGTGTGTGTGTGTGTGTGTGTGTGTGTGTGTTCCCTGCCCTGACCCCAGGGGGTGGAGCAAGAGCTAGAGAGGGTGATACGGTCTTGACTAAGTCTAGTCTCTCATCCATCAGTCAGTTAGTCGCCTCTCTGTCCTCACCCTCACCCAGGATCTACAGGTCTCCCTAGGAGCCGGTAATGTCGGGGTGGCCGGGGTGGGTGAGGGGCCTTGTTGGAGGGCATTGAGCAGGAAGGACACCAACCTTTTACCAAGAAAGAAGAGATTTTTTTGTAAAGAAAAGATTTATTTATTTTATGTGTGAGTACACTGTAGCTGTCTTCAGACACACCACAAGAGGGCACCAAATCCTATTACAGGTGGTTGTGGCTCGATGGTTAAGAGCACTGACTGCTCTTCCAGAGGTCCTGAGTTCAATGCCCAGCAACCACATGGTGGCTCACAACCATCTGTAATGGGATTCTGGTGTGTCTGAGGACAGCGACGGCGTACTCATATACAAAATAAATAAATATTAAAAAAAAAAAAAAGAAATGGACCTGTTTTGCAAAGTTCTAGGCAGCAACTGGAAAGAGGGAGGGGGAGGAAGGAAGGAAGGAAGGAAGGAAGGAAGGAAGGAAGGAAGGAAGCAAGCCGCCAGCCGGGCAGGAGTGGAGAGCCAGAGGCAGACTAGTCCCTGAGTTCCAGGACAGCCTGGGCTACAAAGCCAGTTCCAAGACAGTTTAGTTTATACAGAGAAACACTGCCTCAGAAAAACAAAACAAAACAAACAAAAGGCAGGTAAGCCTCTCCCTTTTTCTTTTTTTCTTTTTTCTTTTTTTTTTTCCGGAGCTGGGGACCAAACCCAGGGCCTTGTGCTTGCTAGGCAAGCGCTCTACCACTGAGCTAAATCCCCAACCCCCAGCCTCTCCCTTTTTAGGTCACACATCTCTTAAGGCAAGTATCAAGAAGAGGCTGGGGGTTGGGGATTTAGCTCAGTGGTGGAGCGCTTGCCTAGCAACTGCAAGGCCCTGGGTTTGGTCCCCAGCTCCGGAAAAAAAAGAAAAAGAAAAAGAAAAAAAAAAAAAAGAAGAAGAAGAGGCTGTGGTCCCCAGTCTAAGGGAATTAGTACCAGTTTCTCCCCAAATCGCTCCTTTTTCATCCCGTTAGCACAGGATCGTCACCAGGCTGACCTCCCTTGTCTGTGCAGAGGAGACACATTTAACACTCTCAGACACAGCTGTGCCCAACCCAGAGACACACTCCAGCACGCACTGGAAGGATGCTATAGAAAGAGAACCGTGTACACTCCTGGGCACTCATGCCTGCGTGCCCAGGTGGCTCACCAGCAGGCTCAGAGACCTCACAAAGACACACGCAGGGATCTTGCTCATAGGACACACACACACAGGACTTCCCACAGAATTCTAGGAAAGAAAGTGCCTTGGTCTCTGTAGTACAGTCCTGACATAGAAGAATAAAAATCAAGGTCCAGAGAGATGGCTCAGTGGTTGAAAGCACCGACTGCTCTTCCAGAGGTTCTGAGGTCAAGGCCCAGCAACCACATAGTGGCTCACAACCATCTATAATGGAACCCAATGCCTGTTCTGATGTGTCTGAAGACAGCTAGTATACTCATATACATTAAATAAATAAATAAATAAATAAATAAATAAATAAATAAATATCTTTTTAAAAAAAGTTTATGCCATAATAGGTTAAGATATTATCTTTTTAATTTTTAAACTTTTATTGGAAATTTCTTATTTTTAATTTATTAGAGACAGGGTCTCACCATGTAGTCCTGGCTGTCCTGGAACTCACTCTGTAGACCAGGCTGCGCTGAAACTCACCGAGATCCACCTGCCTCTCTCTCCTTAGGGCTGGGATTAGAGACTACCACACCTGGCCTTACTTTTATTTTTTATGTGTATGCATGTACGCATATGTATCTGTGTAAGTATATGCAACCAGTCTGCAGTTGCCTATGTAGTCCAGAAGGGGGCATCGGGTTCTCTGGAGCTGGAGTTACACAATGCTGGGAGCCACTGCTTCCTGTCCATGGGTGCTGGGAAATTAACTAGAGTCCTCTGCAAGAGCAGTCAGTGTTCCTAACCACTGAGCCATCTCTCCAGCCTTTGGTATCCTTATAGAAATTACATTTTTCTATTTATTATGTGTGTCTACACACATGCACACACTGTAATGCACTTCTGGAGGTCAGAGGACAAATTGCAGAAGTTGGTTCTCTTCTTCTATCATGTGGGTTCCAGGAATGAAACCCAGGCTCACTGAGATACCTTGCTGGCCCTTTTGTTGCTGCTGCTGCTCCCCCTGCTGCTGCTGCTGTTGCTGCTGCTGCTGCTGCTGCTGCTTCTTCTTCTTCTTTTTTTTTTTTTTTTTCGGAGCTGGGGACCGAACCAGGGCCTTGCCCTTGCTAGGCAAGCGCTCTACCACTGCTGCTGCTTCTTTTGAGACTGGGCTCACACAGTAGCCCAGGCATGCTTCAAACTTGTGTTCTTCCTGCCTCAGCTTCCCAACAGAGATTAGAGACATGTGCCCCTCTGCCATCATTTTAACAGCATAGAATTTTAATCTCAGAACAGTGTGCTACATTCCTAAAATCCCAGTACTTGGGGACCTGAGGCAGGAGAAGGAGGAGCAGGAATCCAGGCCAGACTCACCCACAGTAAGTTTTTAAGGGTAGCCTGGGATACATACGATCCCGTCTCATTATCCAGCAAACCAAACAACCAAATCCAGCGGAAGATAAGAGTTCGAGACCCTGGAAGACACTCAGTCAGTAATAGCACATGTAGCCAAGCCTGATGACCTGAGTTTGGTCCATAGAAGGACAGAACTCGCAAACATACTCAGTAGATGTGATGAGAGGAGGTGGAGGAGGAGGCCAGGGAGACGAAGAGGCTCAGGATCTCTCAGGATGCTTCTCTGTGTTCCCTACAGACATCCTCATGTGATCTGAAACTCACTGCAGTGAAAACAGAAGGGAACGGTCCTGTCAGGAGAATGAGCCCCTGCAGTTACCAGGTGGGTGCAATGGAGGAAAGTGGGGACCCATTCCAGGCTCTGGGAGTCCCTGACAGAAAAGCCATAGCAGCAAGGCTTCCTTTGAGATATTTGTAACCTGGAGGGTGGGGACATGGAAGTAGGAGCTGGAGGTTGGGGAGCCCACTTGAGAGGCTGTGGCAAGAGAACTCAATATTTGAAGCCTACTACATAGCAGGAGGCTCAAACCAAGCAAGAGCTGGGCACCATGTGCATGCCTGTGTGACATGTTGTGTGACAAAGCTTTTCCTGGGAGAAAGCCACACATCTACTCATCTCAGATTGAGAACCTATGACAATCCAAAGTATAGACAACATCAGTGTCCAACTTGTTGAACCAATGGGTTTTATTGGGGTTACAGGATAAGGGTAAGGAGTCACAGAAGCAGAAATGACAGCTGCATCTCCAAAGCCCACCCCAGCATGGCTGACAGCTCACATGTAGGCAACTCAACATGTTGGACCTTTCCAGGCATCTCTGCTGCTCTAAACCTCTTCCAGAGAGTTCAGCTGGTTCCTGTTTTCCCAGGCCCTGGTCTGGTCTCAGAGTGCTCTTTGCAGCTTTTCTCCTCCGAGAGTCTTTGCTGCGCAGGTTCCCTCCTCTGAAAGGGACTCTCAACATCTATTGCTTACTGTGGAAGGGAGGAGCCTAGTGAATCTGCTCAGTTTCAGGGACTTCCTGAAGCTATCTTGATTTGTGTACCTTTCTGTTTACAGAGCTTCTTTACAGGAGACTGGAGAGATGGCAGTTATGAGGACTGACTGCTCTTCAAGAGGTCCTGAGTTCATTGCCCAGCAACCACATGGTGGCTCACAACCATCAGTAATGGGATCTGATGCTCTCTTCTGGTATGCAGCTGTAAGTACAGATAGAGCACTCATATACACAAAGTATACATCTAAAACACAAGGAAGGGGGAGGGGAGGGGTCTGGAGAGATGGCTCGATGTTAAGAGCACTGGCCGCTCTTCCAGATGGCCCAGGTTGTTTCCAGCATCTGCACCGCAGCTCACAAACAGCTGTAACTCCTCTGCAGACACCAGGCACACACATGGTCCAAAAAACTTGCATGCTAAAAATAGATCAATCTTAAAAAAAACAAAAACAAAAACAAAAACAAAAACAAAACTGTAGGAGAATGCATCTATAATCTCAGTTCTCCAGAGGCTTAGGCAGGAGGATCACTGTGAGTCTGAGGTCAGCCTGGGCTACTTATAAAGACCCTATACCAGAAAACAAAACAAAACAAAAATCCCACAAAAACAAATGGTAATGAAATGAATGATAGGAAAAAATATTTCAAAAATTAAAAAAACGAGCAGGTGTGGTGACGGCTTTATTCCCAGCACTGGGGAGGCAGGTGGATCTCTGTGAGGGGTGCCCAGCATAGGACTGACAGACAGGTGGGGGAGTCGTGCTAGAGAGATGACTCTTGCAGAGAAAGAGTTTGAAGCCCTTCTGGTGTGCAAAGTGAGTTTTAGGACGACCAGAGCTACATGGAGAGACCCTGTCTCAAAAATTCAAACAAATAAATATGGCTAGGAATGGTGGTGTTCATCTATAATCAGAAGTTCAAGGCTAGCCTCAACTTCACAGTCAGTTTGAGGCCAGCCTGGGCTTCACGAAAGACTCTCTCAAACACCAAAGGGGTGAGGGGAACAGGGTGGGAAAGACAGCACTGCAGGTAAAGGAACTTGCCTTCAAGCCTGACTACCAGAGTTCAATCCCTGGCACCCACATGGTGGAAGGAGACAGACTCCAGTTGCCTCTGACTTTCACATGAGCACTGTGAAAATCAATCAATCAATCAATCAATCAATCAATCAATGAACAACAGGCAAGAGGTGTGCTTGACTCTACTGGCAGGAGTATGGCAGTCCTTTCCCTAAGTCAGTGAGCTGGGAATCCAAGGAAGACACAAATGCAGCAGAGGAAATAATGACCCTTTTGCTCTGCTACCTCTATGAGCTCCTCCCACAATGGCTATCCAACTCCTTTTGTTGGGGGTTAGGGGTAGTCTGGCAAAATCCAGGCAGAAGGCAGCCTCCTCTGACCAACCGTCCCACCTCTACACCCGCCCTGTCTGCACTTTGCACTGGATTCATAGTGTACATACACACACACACACACGCACGCATATGCACACAAATCCTCCACGTGTGGCTTCAGTCTCCTTCCCTGTCTGACCCAAACTCTAGGAGTCATCCTTGCCCTCTCTTGCAAGTTCCTTGCCACTTTCTCCCTGAAGTTTCCACCCTGGGTCTGTTTCACTCCTAGCCCTTGCCCTTAAAGGAACCCTCGAGAAAAGCCCCTGGCCCAGGCCACTTGCTCCCTCTACTCTCAGT
Source organism: Rattus norvegicus (assembly GCF_021556685.1). Classification (NCBI taxonomy): domain Eukaryota; kingdom Metazoa; phylum Chordata; class Mammalia; order Rodentia; family Muridae; genus Rattus; species Rattus norvegicus. The sequence continues at coordinate 88,853,212 of NC_141543.1, forward strand.
TTCCAGTTCTTTCTCTGCTGTATCCTTCTTGAGTACCTCCTCCAGGCACCTCAGTCTCTCCCTCATGCCCCTTTCCCCTCCTTTAAACTGGCGGCCCACTTCTCCTATGAGTCTCTCTCTCTCTCTCTCTCTCTCTCTCTCTCTCTCTCTCTCTCTCTCTGGTGTGTGTGTGTGTGTGTGTGTGTGTGTGTGTGTGTGTGTGTGTGTGTGTGTGTAAGCGTGTGTGTGAAAGCAACAGGATCCTGTGGAGGGCCATAAGTTCCTCCCCAGCCCCTCTGAGGCCTCCCTCACTCCTCGATCACCCTGCCTTCTGTTACCCAGACTCCTCAGCCCCTCACCTGAGGGTAACTTGCACTGTTGAGGGTGCTAGTTTCTGAGTCTCCTTCTAGATCCTTCTAGAGTCTCCTCCATCTCTGTCCTTCATACCCTTTAAGTTCCACAGAAGGGGTGCCTACACTGCTGGATCCCCCCACCCAAGGACTTCTCCCCTCCCACAGAAGGACCCACTAGAGCCCCCATTAGGGAAGACTATGATCCTCTTACTCCATCTGATGTTTGTGTGACACCCAACACCCATGGCTCGCTTTCTCCTCCACCTTCAGTTACCTTTTCCTCCCTCAACTCTTTCTTTAACACTGAGGGTTAAACCCAGGGCCTTTCACATGCTCGGAAAGCAAAACCCCACTGAGCCAGGACCCTAACCTTCCCTGGACCCGTTCCTTAGGATAAGTTGAATGGTGTCAAGTGAATTTTCTATTACTGGTGGAGTGTTTCACCTTTTGCTTTTGTTTCGTTTGAGACAGTTTCTCTATGTAACAGCTCTGACTGTCCTGGAACTTACCCTCTAGACCAGGCTGGCCTTGAATTCTCAAAGATCCAACTGCCTCTTCCTGCCCAGCGCTGGGACAAAAGGCGTGTGCCACCACTGCCCAGCCATTCTGTGCTCTTAGCTGCGAATCCATCACTCTGTGTGTGTGTGTGTGTGTGTGTGTGTGTGTGTGTATTATGAATCCAATGCAAAGTGCAGACAAGGGTGGGTGTAGAGGTAGGAAGGAGGGATGATGGGTCAGAGGAGGTGAGGGAGCGCGCGCGCACACACACACACAGGCACACACACACACAGGAGCACACACATAGGTGCGCACACACAAGCACACACACACAGGTACACACACACAGGAGCACACACATAGGCGCGCACACACAGGCACACACACACAGGTACACACACACACACACAGGCACACACACATAGGCGCGCACACACAGGCACACACACACAGGTACACACACACACAGGCACACACACAGGTACACACACAGGCACACACACACAGGCACACACACACAGGCACACACACACACACAGGAGCACACACACAGGCACACACACACAGGCACACTCACTCACTACACACAAGAGGCAACTGTTCTTGGAGGCCAAAACCTAGGAACTAGAGTGATAAGCAGTCGGGAGCTTCCTGATATGGGTTCTGGGAACTGAACCTTCAGTTCTCTGCAAGAACATGAATTGGTTACTTTGTCATCTTAAAACAAGCTAGGGTCATTGACATGAGGGAACCTCAACTGAGAAAATGCCTCGCTCTGATTGCCTATAGGGAATTTCCTTAATTAATGATTGACCTAGCATCGTTCAGTTCACTGTGGGTGGCCCTGGTTGGTTTAAGAAAGCTGGGGACGGAGGGGGGTGGGGGTGGGGGTGGGGGGACACAGATAGGTGAGCCTCACTCCTTCATGGTGTCTGCCGTAGTACTTCCTACCTCCAGGTTCCTCTCCATTTGAGTTCGGGCCTTGGCTTCCCTTGGTGATGGACTGTGATAAGGATGTGTAAGTCAAACAAGCCCTTTTCTCCTCAAGTTGCCTTTGGTTGTGATATTTAGCAGCACAGCAGAAGGCTTCTCTAGGAGAAGCATCAAGGGCTCTTAGCTGCTGAGTCATCTCACTAGGCCTCTCCTGCTCCCACTTCCACACCTCTTGGGAGATAACGTCTCACACGGATTTCTGGCTGGCCTGGAACACAGAATGTAGAGCAGGCTGGTCTCCAAATGAGGACCATCTCCTGCCTCCCAAATGCTGGAGTTCCAGGTGTGTGGGTGTGTGCAGTGCACACCTGGCTAATTGGACAAATTTTTATTAATTAGCTGAATTAGTCATATAGTTCTATTATGCGAAACTGCATTACCTTACTTAGGCCACGTGGTATTAGTTAATTAAAGTCCCATAGCATCGAAGACAGTGGCTGGGGCTACCTTTTCCTAAGTGTTTCTCACTCCATCTCCAAATGTTGGAACTTAAATTTCTATTAAAGCTGTACTTTTGGGGCTGGGGATTTAGCTCAGTGGTAGAGCGCTTACCTAGGAAGCGCAAGGCCCTGGGTTCGGTCCCCAGCTCCGGAAAAAAAAAAAAAGCTGTATTTTAGGCAAGTGTCAGTGACCTCGTAAGATCAGGAATCAAAGTCATTTTGGCTACATATAGAGTTCAAGGCCAGCCTGGGCTTTATATAAAGTTTTAGCCAATCCAAAGCTATATATAGGGAGACACTGTTTAAAATTAATTAATTAATTAATTAAGACAGGTCCTTAAAAAATGCGAAGTTTCTAACCCCCAGATCCAAGAAAACAAAAGCCAGTTGGGCTCTGTTGTCCGGTTACTCAGAGACCCCAGCATTTTCTGTGTCCCACTGTAGTGCCCTCTAGGGCACCCTCCTCTAGGGCACTCCCGTGACCAACCTTGAGTGATGCCATCCTGGGGTATGCCAGCCAGAAGGTGAAAAGGCATAACCAGGCTGGGAAGGCACACAATACTGCCCCCTGCAGCCTACTGATGCGATTGCAGTCACATGGCCACATCCGACTGCAAGGGACTTTAAGAAGGCCTGGACAGGCTGGAAGAAGGATCTGTTAGCCGACAATTAGTAGTGGCCTCAAAGTCCTCCTGCCTTGCTCCACACTGATGGCCGCTGATGTCATCAGAGTTCGGGCTTCACCCCCCATCCCTGCCCCTCTACACACATCCCTGGGCTGCTTTTGCCTGGTCCTGTGGTGATGGTTCCTTCTTATCTTCCTTCAGATACATCACCCTGAGCGGCTGACTTACCTGGAACCTGGAGATTTGGGCCCTAGGAGGACTTCCTCAGTTCTCAACCTGACCCGCATGCCAACACAGGAGCCAAAATGATGGGGCAACAGACCGGAAGTAGGCTGGGTTGGGGTGGGGAAGACTAGGTCTGGACTAGTTAAAGCTAGATGTGGTAAACCACAGAGTAAACACAAAGTGTGAGTTTTCGGTCTTTGCTCCTCTTCCTCTCGACATCCCTGCTTCTTTTGTCTGTCATCCCCACTGCCGTCCCCACCCCTGGTGCTAAACATTTAAACCAGGACCTCCGTGATGTTCTGTGGGTGCTCTCTACACGAAGCAGCAGCTTCAGCTCCCTCGTTTTCCTAAGTGCTTGGGAGGCGTTCTAGTTTCTGGTCCATTGCTTTGATCAGCACCATGACCAAAAGCAAATTGGGGAGGAAAGGGTTTATTTCATCTTCCACATTCATCATTAAAGAAAGTCAGGACTGGAAGAGAGGGAGAAACCATGGGGGAATGCTGCTTACTGACTTATGCTTGGCTAGCTTGCTTATTGCAGCCCAGATCCATCTACCTAGGGAATGGTGCCACCCACGGTAGGCTGGGCTCTCCCACATCATCAGTCAAAACCTCTTATGGACAAAGCCATGGGCCAATCTAACCTGGGCAATTTCTCCACTGAGATTCATTCTTCCAAAATAACTCTGGGTTATGTCCAATTGGTAAAAAAAAAAAAAAAAAAAAAAAAAAAAAAAAAAAAAAAAAACTAACCAGTGCAGGTAACCAACTTACTGTGTGTGTCACAAAATCTGTTGAGTTTAGGTGGCAATTGAGGCTCAGAGAGAGTAAGTCACTGAGCCAGAGTTGACAAGCATTAGCTATAGAGTACCCACATCCTAAAGAAGGGATCACCTGACCTGCCTCTACGTACAGGCGCACATAGGCACACATTCTGTGTCTCTGTGTCTCTGGCACAGAGCTGTGACTCCTAAAGCCAGCTCCACAAAGGTATCCTCTGACTTCCACACATGCGAGCGCTATGACAGCCATGCACATCCCCCTACACACACACACACAGAGAGAGAGAGAGAGAGAGAGAGAGAGAGAGAGAGAGAGAGAGAGCACTTAGAATAAGTCAGGTGTAGTGGTGCCCAACTTTAATATCAGCTCTTGGGAGACAGAAGTAGGCAGATCTGTGAGTTCCAGACCAATCTGGTCTACATAGTGAGTTCTGGGCCAGCTAAAGATAGTGAGACAAAGGAAAAAGAAAAAAAAACTCAAGGCACTTAGATTAGAACAATGCGTGGCTCCCAGCAAGGGCTGTCAAAGTACCTGCTGTGTGGCTGTGTGATGGTAGCTATCTGGAGAAAAACAGTCAGGCCAACTAAGGATAAGCTCTCCTCCACAGGCTGTGTGACCTCGGGCAAATCAATTAGCCTCTCAGAGACTCATTTCCTCAATTTTTGAACAGATACTCTTTCATGTTTTGAAAGCAAAATTGTGCCTGCTTAGCATTTAACACCAACCTTAAGTTCTTAGGAACTGACGCCACGTAAGTAATCACTGTCTCAGGGCCTCGCCTAGGGCCCCCTGCACTCAATTGCTTATGAGCATCAATCTCTTCGTCATCCTCAGTCCGCAACCAAGGTCCCACAGGTGCTTGCAGACAGTGACATCTTGTGGGGAAGCTCAGGAACTGCACCCTGGCAAATCGCCGCTCCTTAATTGGCTGTGGGGTCCTTGGAATACCCACTCAACATCAAGCAAGCATTCATTCACTGCCTTCTGTGTACAGGGAACTGATCCAAGACCTAGAATAAAGAAAGCAAGAGAGACTGGATGGCTACACAGGAGAGTGAAAAAAATCCCAAGGATTATAACCGTGTCCTTACTGCCCAACTTTAAAAATAGAAAGTGTGTGTGTGTGTGTGTGTGTGTGTGTGTATACGCACCTGCACCCATGCGTGCATGGGCTCTGCCACATGTGCAAGTGCTTTTGCATGGTGGCGTGTATGCAAGTCAGAGGAAAACTTGCAGGTGTTGTCTCTTTTTCCACTATGTGGGACTCTAGGATTGAACTCAGGTCCTTTGGCATGGCAGCAAGCCCCTTTGCCCACTGAGCCATCTCACTGGACCAGACCCAACTCTTTATCTTAAAGGAAATATCAACATTCTGCAGGGAGCTTGTCAAGCTGGACAGTGTCTTCTGCAGAAGCTTGCGAAGCTACGGGAGTGATTCTGAGATGATGTCATACGTCAGAGACTCTCAGTTCAGTGCAGGTCAACTCCAGGAAATGAAAGCGTTGCTCAGAGTTTTAAGAGGTTAACACAGAAGACTGAACATAATCCACTCAGCTGGCGTAGCCCAGCATGTCTGTCTGTGATAAGACCTTAAGGAGGGGAGTCACGTCTTGCTTCCCATCCTGCTGCTGGCATTGAGTGTGGAATCCTGACCCAGGTACGACTCGGGGAGGGGGAGGGACACCTGACCCCAGAGCTCTATTTTCCTTTGTGCCTCCAAGGAAATGAAAATTCAAGAGGTCAGTGAGGTGGCTCAGTGTGTAAAAACTTGCTATGCAAGCCTGTTGGTCTGAGTTTGATCCCTGGGACCAAAGGAATCTTTGAAGTTGTCCTTTAGCTTTCACATCTGTCTGTCTGTCTGTCTATCTACCTAAGTCTATATACTCTTTCTATCTCTCACTAAATAAATCTAGGTGTGGCATAGGTCACATTCAACTGGAGAATCAAAAATTCCATGGAAAATATCTCGTTTTCAAGCGGGCTTTGGAGAATGAGTGTAAAGGGGGTGTTTAGGGAAGGGAGTATTTTCCAGTTTAGTAATCCCATGCTGTGTTGAAAAAAAGTAGTCCAGGCTAGACAGGAGAATCAAGGTCAAATAACACAGGCCCCAGAAGATGGTTCAAGGAAATTATATTGGATAAAACCAGGGAACCCACTAAATAAGAAGGAAGCCTGACAGAAAGGAGTCAGAGGAAAAAACAGCCGTCCAGAAACTAGAGAGACAGCTGCGGCAACAGTCCAGGGCGCAGGCAGTGGGCACAGAATCAGGTCGGAACATAAATGGTGGGTGCAAGAGCTACAGGGATGAGTAATAGTGGTGCACCCCTGCACTCCGAGGGCTTGGGAGATTGAAGCAAAGAGAAGGGAAGGAGTAAAGGAGGGAAAGAAGAGGGAAGACGTCAGATGGGGGGTGATGCGCGCCTTTAATCCCAGCCCTCCGCAGGCAGAGGCAGGAGGATGTCTTAAGTTTGAGGTCAGCCAGAGTTGGGGATTTAGCTCAGTGGTAGAGCGCTTGCCTAGCGAGCGCAAGGCCCTGGGTTCGGTCCCCAGCTCCGAAAAAAAAAAAAAAAAAAAAAAAAGAAAAGAAAAAAAAAAGTTTGAGGTCAGCCTGGTCTACAGAGTGAGTTCCAGGACAGCTACACGGAGAAACCCTGTCTCTAAAAACAAACAAAAGAAAAAAGAAAAGAAAAGAAAAAGGTGACGTGGATTTTGGGAGGTGAGGGAACACAGTTTGGAAGTAAACAATTGGGCGAGGAGAATTCTGGTCCAGCTGTCAGGTCTTGTAGAGGCGATGAGGAGAAACAGAGACCAGTAACCAGGGTGGAGTCCTGACCAGGGCTGATGTGGGCAGAGAGACAATAGGAGGAGTTGCCTGGGTCCACCTGGAGATATGGAACCAGAGCTCAGGAGCGGTCTTGAAGGGAGGGAGGGACGCAGAGAGTCCTAATGAATAACTAGCTGGTGAAAGGTGCCATTGCACGGGGAGGGGGGCACTGGAGAGAGTAGGGGGTGACAGATGGACAGATGAGGTGCCTACAGAGCAAACCAGGACAGACAGCATCAGCAATGGCCACCAGTGTCCAGAGACCACAGAGAAGCTGGAAAGGGAGTGCTCATTGGAAAGGGAGTGCTCATTGGACACCTGGATGTGGTTGTCATCCTCTGACTTTCACAGGGCCAAAAGTCAGACTGCAGTGGGTTAAGGGGCAAGGGGCAAGGGGCAAGGGGCAGATCGTGTGTGCGTGCAAGGCAGCCAAGAATGCCAGGGGGACAGAGATGGTCTTGGGTGCTGCTGGCTCTGGGAAGGGAGACACAGGAAACCCAGGGGCTCCGTGTAGAAACCCTTGGTGACTAAAAGAAAGGTCCTAAGAGATCCTGCTAATGAACTGTAAGTGGGGGCTCACACCTCTGAACCCCAGCACTCAGAAGATGCAGGCCGGAAGATCAGAATTTCATGGCGTGCTTTAGGAACATAGTGAGTTCATCAGCCTGCGCTACAAGAAAGCTTGTCCAGATAGACAGACAGAAACACACATCTTGGTGAGAAGCCAAGACCTATGATCTCATCAACCTGACAAACTGGAAGGGAACAAGCATGGAGGAACCCCGGGCTCACTCCCCCTGACCCTTCTGGGGCCTCTGATGCACTGGGAAAAGGGGAGGTGCTCTAACATCCTCAAGACCAGTCCGAAGAAAGCTAGAGGCCTTTTCCCTGTAAGGAAATGTGGTCCTAGTTGCAGAGGATCTGTGTGACCACCACCACCACCACCCCCAGTCCCAGGCCATGCTCTATCATGTTTCCTCAGCAACTTTCCTTTTCCTGGGACTGTTCTGTCGTGATCTGAAAGGTAGAACCCCAGAGATATGTCCTAAACCTCAAGAACCTGTGACCGTGGCCTTTCTTAGAAAATAGGCTCCCTGCACTTAGAGGCAGAAGCCGGAGGAAGTTTCCTCCTAGTTTGCATCACAAATGCCAACAGTGGGACTTTGGAATCTCAATAACTAGGTAGAATATGGGTGGATTCTAAAGTCAGTCAATGACAAATCTCCCTAAGACAGGTGAGGCCTCCAGAACAGGAGGCAGGAGAGGCCTAGAGCCAGTAGAAGCTGGAAAACAAGGGAATGGACTCTCCCCTAGAGCCTCAGGAACACCAGAGCCCCACTGCTGTCATTTTGTCCTGACCTGTACAAGTGTGAGTGGGGAAAAAAATCTGTTTCAAACCGTCACCTCTGTGCTAATTTGCTGTGGTAGAGCTGAAACCAAATTCTGCTCCCTACTAGGGAACGTGGCTAGACGTTTCTCGGCTTTGAAGCTTCTCAGAGCTTGGAGCTCTGAAAGTCTCCAAGTTAAACCTTGCCCAGAGGGTAGTCCTAGGTCTGACCAAAAGGTGTCAGATGGAGAATAAACCCTTCCAGTGGGGAGAGAGGAGGCAAGCCACCCTAGTCCTTCCAGCCAGTCAGAGAAGGCAGTCTGCCCAGAGCTGAACTCTCTACCTTCCAGCTCCAGACAGACTAAAAGGCACAAATCCCATCCAAAGAGGCTACTCTACCAAAGCCGGGAAGTTACCATGAGTGTGGCGCCTGCCTTTCTCAACTTTTCCCCTGTAACTGATTATTTTAGGGTTTTCTCCCCATTCCCCAAATCTGCCTTTTCCAAACTTTCTGTTTTGCCTCCTGCAGGGGGCTGGGGGGAGGGGGAGGGGCGGGCAGGAGATGACAGATTTCCCCAGCCCGGTCAGAATGGATAGCACTCTTCCCCTCCTCCTTCCCCCTCCCCAGGACACAGCTGGAAGGGGGAGGGGAGGTCAGCAGGGTTCATAAAGGCCAGATGTTAAGGAAAGAGAGAGCCAAAGTGCCCACCCACCCCATCCCGTCCTTCCTCACCCCCAGGGCCAGGGGACCGCTCTGAAAACACTTTTGAGGTCCAAGAGAGTTCTCCCCAAGGATTTGCTCTACAGAAACGGCAAACTTTTACAAAAGGATCTTCACAAAAAAAGGAGACTCGCCCTTCCCAGTGTCACGTGGGAACACTTGCATCAGGTGGACACAAGGGTCATTTGAGTCCTCCGTAGGGGACAGATCTCAAACCCCAGGCACGCTTCGGAACTCACCTACCCTGAACCTGATCGCCCCACATAGAGTAAGCCACTCCACCCTTCTGACTCAAGAGTCAGCCCTGACTGGGGCGTGGTCCAGGCCTAGCTCCTCTCAGTCCGGAAAACAGAACCTCTGACCCCCAACCTAATCCCCAGGCCCTGCCCCCTTCTGATCCATCAGCTCTCTGACAACTCCCAAAATGCCTGAGGCTAAGAAAGGCTTAAGGTAGCTCACCCAGCACAGGTTCCCTCCACACCCGAGGTCCTCTCACTTGCCTTTCCCCACCCACATAGCGTGTCTGAAGTTCGGATTCAGACTAGCCTTCCCACCCACCCCGCCATCCCATCCATAAATTGGGGGCGAGGACCTCGAAAGACGACTTGTTTGGTTTGATTTTATTGATTTATTCCATCTTCCATCATTTTCCCAGGGAGTTTTTGGCTCCTTCCTCAGGCAAAACCAGCCTTGGGCCCCACAACACGGCGCTCTGCCTCCTTTCCTCTCCGAATATGAGGAGGACGCTGGGCTGGAGGTCTCTTTCCCTCATCAAGCCTTTCAGCAAAGGGAAACTCCAAAACTGGACAAAAGGGTAAAGTCTGCAGGCTGAGACTGCAGCTCTCCACAAGGGGAGGATCACCTGAACTTGGGGAGAGGAAGGGTTAGGAAGAGAGAAAAGGGAGGTGTAAGGGGTTAAAGGTCTGGGCAGTGGGGGTGGGGGATACCCCCAGGGAGCTGTCAATCACCTTCAAACCCCAACCACAGCCCCCAGACCGCTAAAATGACCCTCATTCAAACATGGAAACAACCGGTTTGTCCATCACCAAGGTCCGTCCCTCTGTCCCTTTCTTTTGGTCTTAGGACCTTAGCCGCTTTGCTCCCCTGGGGTGAAGGCTCTGCCCGCCCGCAGGGAAGACAGAGAAGGGCTGGTCATGCAGTTCTCTATAGGCTCCCCCAGACGCCAGTCCTTGGATCCTCCATTAAGATGAGTAGAAGGACTATCACCTCGACCTCTCAGGTGCTTGAAGATCACTGTCATTTGAGGTCACTCGGGCCACAGCTCATAAAACACAAGGCAAAGGAGAACAGATAAATTTGAGAATTGAGGCTCCTTCCTGGAGCCCTCAGGCTATCCGGGGCTCCAACTTGTCCCCGGGTGGAAGAGGTCCGACGCTCAGAGTTCTTCCAAGTTGACCCACCAGGATTTGAGGCCCGGGGGCTCAGGGACAGCGGGTCCTCCCATCTGCCACTTCCACAGCGGGTGGGCAGGCGGCGGCTTTGCGTCTCCCTGGAGGCGAAGCGAGGAAGCCGGCCCTAAGTCTCCGTTCTCTTCCACCACCAGGGCTGGGGGACAGGGAAAGCAGTCGAGGAGGTGGAAGGTGCTCGAGGTGGGAAGCGTCGGGGCCGGTCGCCGTGGCTGTACACTGCGCGGGGGCGGCGCTGGCCGCCGGCGTTTCTTGGCTGCTCCCCGAGCTTTGGCTGCCGGCCGTTCGGGACCTCGGCGCAAACTTGGAGTGTCCAGGGCGAACCCTTTCGCGTAACACCAAAGTTTCGAACGGCGGATCAGACGATTGAAATGTTCCTGGCGGAGATCGCCGGGCGCGTCCGGCGTTGCGTCTGCCGTCGAGGGGCTGAGCGCGGGTGCCTCAGGCGCGACCCGCGCAGGGTCTCCACCCTCTGGAGCCTCGGAGTCCCGCATAGGCTGCTCTGTAGGCGCAGGCTCCGGGGAGAGGCCCGCAGGTGGTGACGGAGGCCGGGAGCTGGACCCAAGGGGCGGACTGCTAGCTGCATCAAGCTGGGACTCCAGACCCCTAGCTGGCCTGGGCGGGGACCGGGCGGGGCTGGTCGGAGATTCCCGAGGACCAGCAGGGCAGCGGCCCGGAGGTGTGCAGGAACCAGAGCCGAAGTGCGGGAAGCCGCCTCCGCCCTCTTCCTCCTCTCCACGGTCGGGGCACACCGCGACGTCTGCATCCTCGCGGGTCGCGGAGCTCACGTCGCTCGGCCGCCCGGCCTGTGCCCCGAGGTGCTTCAGGCCGTCCGCGGCCCAGCCGCCTGTGCATGGCGAGGCCCGGGAGCCCAGCAGCACCGGGGTCCGCGGCGCCAGCTCTCCAGGCCCCAGGCCCAGGGAGGACGGCCGGGGTTTGGCAAGGGCGCAGAAGGCGAGGGCACGCAGGCATAGTGGGGAGAACTCTGGGGTCCCCCGACGCGGCTTCCGGGGCGTAGGCGAGCAGGGAGACCCCCTCGGGGAGGCGGGTACTGCCAGGCGGGGAGGAGGACACAGAGTCTCCATGGAGCAGCCTTGGGGGTCGCCCAGTGCGGGGGCCCTGGTCCCAACGGCGGGATACCCCGGCGGCCCGAAGAGCCCGCGGGCCAGGGGAACATCGCCCCCCGTCGACGGGGAGGTCTGTGCTCACTGGCGTCCCGGACCCAGCACCGGGAGCCCGCGGTCGCTCTCCGGTTCTCTCCTCGGTATCGTCACGCGGCCCTCGCCGCGGCCGGACTCCTGGGTCCCCGCGCGTCCCCGGTGCAATCGGTCGTGCTTCCTGCCGCCGCGTTCCCGGCGCAGCGCCCAGCACGAGCCCCTCTCAACGCCAAGGCGGGGGCAAACAAAGCAGTCGGCGCTCGCCTCCGGCGGGAAGGACCCCGGCCCGGCGCCCGGTGCCCGGGCCCAGCGGCGGGGAGGGCGCCTTCCGCCCTCTCGGCTTCTTTCTTCCCCGCTGGCTCCGGAGACCGCGTTATAGAGAACTGCCCCCTCGCTGCCCCAATACCAGCGCCGCGGCTGCGAGCCCGTCTCTGATTGGGCGTTCCTGCTCTGACGTCACGTAGACCCCACCCCTCGGGCGGCACGGCCCCCGTCCCCATTCCGCACACAGACACACACACGTGGACCCAGAGCTGCTGGGCTGGAGGGCGGGGAGCAGGGACGCGTGGGTCTGTGCGCGCGCGGGTGGTAGTACGAGGGACCAGACGCGCGGCCCCTGATAGCCTGGAATCATTTTACCTGGTCCCAGGTCCAGCCACTCTTTTACCCCGACGAAGTCGGGTTTTTTCCGCATCTGTAAAATGGGAAAGTTTTTTTCAGCCCTTTAGAAGAGAATGGAGCTCCGTGAATTCAGAGAGACAAGCTCAAAAACAACGTGGAGAAAAAGGATGAAACCAAGCGTCGTTGGCTTATGAGCTTGGTGTAGCTAAGGGTGTCCTGTGGTCTTTGCTCAGGGCCGGTAGAACAGCGGCCTGGCACAGGAAACTCAAAAACAAACAAAAACGCTTTTAGAGTGAGTGATTAGGAATTCGTTATATATGTGCGAGATTCATAAAGGAAAAAAATAAATTTGGAGGACGGGGAGCTTTGACAGACCCACGGAAGACAATAAGCTGACTTTCTGTCTTGTTTCCTTTTCTTGCTATGGTATGGGAGTACCCCACGCCCTAACGGAATTCGAAGGCGCTGACACAGTTGGGAGCCTCCAGATCCCGGGATTCTACCCTCTGGATCCTGAGCGGCCAGAATGGGTGGAAAAGACCAAAAGACTCTTACTCTCCACCCACAAACAAAAAGTGAATCATTCCCAGAACATACTCTATAATGCACACATCTCTTTCCCTTTAGTTCCTGCACAGCCTACTCACAATTTGTGAAACTGGCCTTAGTGCTGACCTCTCTCTCCTCAGAGTCTAGAAAGAGCCGGCGCCCTGGCTGCACAGTCGAGCCCAGCAGCCAGTAGAACATCCAGTCTTGATCACTGCTATATATCCCTACTGCCCAAACGGCACAATGATATTTGTGAATGAGTGAGCCTTTGGGCTGTTCATTGTCACCCTAAAATCAGTTTAGATGTCGCTTTTCCTCTATAGAAGTACAAGAGATTTATATGTTGGCTCCGACCAGGGGTAGGATAGGATGAGACTGGGGGATACAGAATTATCTTCTGGGCCAGGGCAAAAGAAAACCCTCCCTCCCTCCTTGGTAGGGTCTCACCCACCGTGTGGCCTGGAAGTCGATACTTCAGCTTCCTGAGCTCTCTGCTTACATACACACTCGATGGTTTTTCTGTAACAGGACAAGTGATGCAGCTTGCACATCATCCTCCCAGCAGTGACAATAGACACACTGTTTTTCTAAATAACATCAAACAAAACCTGAGAAGAAAGGGATAGAATGGGTCCCCCACCCCCACACACACCCTTCCCTTGGCAGAGACCCAAGGTTAAGCTTCAAAGTGGGAGTTATGGAAGAAGAGGATTCAATATTCTGATCCCCCTCTTCCCCCACCCCAGGTGTCCTCTTGGGAATAGAGCTCTAGGACTGGGACAGCTGTCATGAAGGGGGTGGGTCCCTCTGGGGTCCTGCCAGGTCACGTGGTGGTTGAACTGGATCTAACCTCCTTGCCCATAGAGCCCTGTCCCTACCTTAAACCCCCTCTCTCCCTCTCTCTCTCTTTCTCTCTCTCTGTCTCTGTCTCTGTCTGTCTGTCTGTCTGTCTGTCTGTCTCTCTCTCTCTCTCTCTCTCTCTCTCTCACACACACACACACACACACACACAGGCTGGAAGAAATGATGGAAGGTGGATGATCTGCACTATGGAGGGGGTTGGAAGCCTTAGTAGGTTTTTTTTGTTTTTTTTTTTTTTGTTTTTTTTTTTTTTTTTTTTTTTTTTTTAGCTTGCAGAGAAGCATCTCTAACTCTCTAACTCCACGTCTCTGTGACAGATGTCTGAGATCGGCCTTTGCCCACTGCAGGAGCTTGGCCTGGGAGGCTCCTTTCTCCTTCCCTTTTCTGGAGTCTCTCGAATTTGCAGCCCTGCACCCAGCACGGTGTGGATCTCTGTGGGAATAAATCAGGGAATATTATATAACAATGCAGCTCCCAGGCCTCTTCCTTCTCCCACTCCAAAGCTTCCAGCTCCCAAAACCTGAGATTAGGGTTTTAATGAAGGGGTCAATTCTGTTAAAGAGTTCTCCCCTAGAAGAGAAATCCCCTCCACCTTCCCTGCCCAGTACTGATAGAAGCGATTAAAAACACTGGGGGCAAAAGCTACAGTTGAAACGACCTGACGTCAAGGTGACATTTATTCCCAGAATACTTGGTGGGGGCAGCTATGAAATCCTCAGCAGAATTGCCCAGATATTCTGTGTCTCAACGTCCCTTTCAGGATATGGGACAACTGTGGTTTTCTCACAACATCTATAGCAGGGCTGAACACGAAGTTTCCCAGCACCAATCCCCTCACGTGGGCGAGCCCAGTTGCTGTACTTCTCATAGTGAACAGTAGAGGGCACTCGGCCCCATCCTCCGCCTACCGCAGGATGGGTGGTTTTTCCCCTACAGACACAGGCTGGGTGCGAGGAACTGTAGGACACCGCTCCAGAGAGGGAGGGACAGAAGAAATAGGAAGGGCCCCTGGGGGCTAGCCCAGAAGACTTTTCTCCTTCGCTCCCCATCTAGTTCGTAACCGAGGCGGAAGGGGCCTTGTTCAAGGATTTGGAAGGGCGGGGCCCCCCAGGCTAAGCTTTTTCCTGAAGAAGAAAAGACATGAAGTGTCCTTCCAGCCCAATAGAACTCCCCGGCATTTTGTGTTTACTAATCTCTAAGGATTCTGCTGTTTATTGTCGGTAACTGCCTTCTAGCGTAGACACAATTGTTTGCTCTGTTCAATTCCATGACAATTGGTAGCCCAGTCTGGCTACAAACTGCAGATCCTCCTGACCTGAGCCTCCAAAGTAGCTGGGATTATAACTGTCTACCACCACTCGTACTCTGCTTTTTAAATTTGCGCGCCCGCGTATGTGTGTGTGTGTGTGTGTGTGTGTGTGTGTGTGTGTGTGTACGTATGGTGGTGTGGGTGTTCATATATGTTCAGAGGCACGTGAATGTGTGTGCACGTGTCAAAATCAGAGGTCAACCTCCACTGTTGTTTCCCCGGGAGCCTTCTGCTTTTTGAAATTTTTACTTATTTTTATGTATTTATCTGTTACACCTTGGTTTTGAGACAGGGTCTTTCTTTGGGACCTGAGGCTTGAAGATCAGGAGAGATCAGTGGGCCCCAGGTGTCAACCTGACTCTACCCCACTGTCCAAGGAATTATAAAACCAAACGACTATACTGGGGCTTTTTAAATATTTATTCTTTTTTTTTTTTTTTTGGTTCTTTTTTTTTTTCGGAGCTGGGGACCGAACCCAGGGCCTTGCGCTTCCTAGGTAAGCGCTCTACCACTGAGCTAAATCCCCAGCCCCTTAAATATTTATTCTTTATTCTTACTTATTCTTATTGTTTCTGATGCATGGCAACAGGTGCCACTGTGCATACGTTGAAGGCATAGAACGATTTTGTAGAGTTGCTCTCAAAACTCACCTATCATCCAAGGTGACTAACATGGGCTCCAGGGGTCCTGCTCATATACTTAACCCAATGTCTAATTAAACATTGTTTCTCAGTACTCTAGAGGTAGAAAGATCTCTGAGTTTGAGGCCAGCCTAGCCTACAGAGTGAGTTCCAGGACAGCTAAGGTTACACAGAGAAACCCTGCCTCAAATACAAAGAAAGGAAGGGAGGGAGGAAAGGAAGGAAGGAAGGAAGGAAGGAAGGAAGGAAGGAAGGAAGGAAGGAAGGGGGAGAGAGGGAAGGAGGGAGGGAGGAAGGAAGAGGGGCTGGAGAGATGGCTCAGTGGTTAAGAGCACTGTCTGCTCTCCCAGAGGTCCTCAGTTCAATTCCCAGCAACCACATGGTGGCTCACAACCATCTATAATGAGATCCGATGCCCTCTTCTGGTGTGTCCAAAAACAGCTACAATGTACTTATACAATAAATAAATAAATCTTAAAAAAAAAAAACAAGGAAGGAAGAAGGAAAGGAAGCCATGTACCATCTCGAGGGCTTAATTAAACAAACAAAAAGAAAATATATACAGCTTTTCATCTAACTCTAGGCTGAGGAGCTGCTCGTCTAGCATCTAGAGGCCATGGGTTTGATTCCCGGTACTATGTAAAACTAGCCAGTGAGAGGGCTCAGCAGACAAAGGAACTCACCACCAAGCCTACGTTCAATCTCTAGAACCCACATGGCAAAAGGAGAAAACTGACTACTGCAAATTATCTTCCATCCTCCTGCAAAATAAATGATGGTGATGATGATGATGGTGGGTGGTGGTGGTGATGGTGGTGATGATGAGAATGATGGTGATAGTGATGATGGTGGTAGTGGTGGTGATGATGGTGATGATGAGGATGAGGATGAGGATGATGGTGATGATGGTGGTAGTGGTGATGGTGATGGTGATGTGATAATGGTGGTGATGGTGGTAGTGATGATGCTGATGCTGATGGTGGTGGTGGTGGTGGTGGTGATGGTGGTGATGCTGATGAACAGCTGTGGTGGGCCACATCTGTAATCCCAGTGCTCAGAGGTAGGAGACTCAGAGGGTACAGGTCATCCTCAACTACATCCATAGTGAATTCAGAGCCAACCTGGGCTACATAAGATTCTCTCTTGAGATCAAAATCCAATTTTATTTTTATTAATAAGAAATCACTAATGAGAACCCTTACCCCCTTTGTAGTGAGTCCCATTCCCCAGACCAGGGACCAGTCTACTTTCAGGCTATAAAGAGACAGCTCCCATCTCTGGACACAGCTTAGAAACGGAACCGTTGTGGCCCTCTGCCCGAGCTTCCTTCACAGAGGTGTAGTGTTTTTGAGGCGTATCCGTATACACGTGCCCAACCACAGATCAGCAGTTTGTGCCTTGCTTCTGGGTGACATCTGGACGGATGGATGGGTGGACCCTGCTCTGCTTACCCAGTCACATTTGGATTGTCTTTACTTCTTAATTATAAATAGTGCGGCCAGGCTGGAGAGATGGCTCAGCAGTTAAGAGCACCCGACTACTCTTCCAGAGATCCTGAGTTCAATTCCCAGCAACCACATGGTGGCTCACAACCATCTGTAAAGAGATCCGATGCCCTCTTCTGGTGTGTCTGAAGACAGTGTACTTATATATAATAAATGAATAAATCTTAAAAAAAAATAGTGCGGCCATGAGCTCTTGCATTTATGCCTTTGTCTGTGGACCTCAGTGGTAGAGTGTTTTATTCAACGTGTCCAAAGGAAGGTTGGGGCTTCATTCCTAGCACTGTAACACGTGCACACACACACACACACACACACACACACACACACACACACACACACACTGTTCTTTGAGGCAGGGTCTCTATAACTTCAGAATCACTATGAAGGAGACTGGCCTTGAACTCCTGGTCTAGGACTTTAAACTATTTTTTTTAAGTTTTTCTTAATTTATTATTTATTTTATGTATAGGAGTACACTGTCACTGTCTTCAGACACAACAGAAGAGGACATCAGATCTCATTACAGATAGATGGTTGTGAGCCACCATGTGGTTGCTGAGAAGTGAACTCAGGACCTCCGGAAGAACAGTCATCTCCCCGGCCTGATTTTAAACTGTTCTAGGGGGTAGGGAGATGGTTCAGGGGGTAAAGTACCTGCTATAGAACCTGTAAAAAGCCAGGCAAAGAGCAAGAGCCTGTAACCCTAGCGCTGTGAAGCAGAGGCCAGAGGTTCCCTGGCGTTCTCCAGCCAGCTAGTGCCATTCATTGAACTCCAGGGCCAATGAAAGATTCTCATTCAAAAAGTATGGGCATGGGGTTGGGGATTTAGCTCAGTGGTAGAGCGCTTGCCTTGCAAGCGCAAGGCCCTGGGTTCAGTCCCCAGCTCCGGAGGGGAAAAAAAAAAAGTATGGGCATACAGTGAGTATCTGCAGAGGAGGATACCAACATTGACCTCTAGCCTTCACAAGCATGCACACACACCTGCACACATATGTTCTGATACACGCACACCAGACAGACAGACAGACAGACGAGATAGGGAGGGAGGGGATATTCCTACATACACAAGTCATTACATGACTGGAAGTGGTGGTGCATTTCTCTAATTCCAGCACTTGGGAGTGAATGCAGGAGGACTAGGAGCTCAAGGTTATCATCCTTGACGACTACATGATGAGTTTGAAGCCAGCCTGAGCTGTCAGAGACCCTACCTCAGAAGACAAACACTAGGAATAATGGCCAGGACTATAGTCTCAGCCCTCGGCAGGCATAGCCAGGACCACTCATCGCGCCGCACTGCTTCGTGGAGGAAATTCCAGCCCATCTCGCTGCACAGCCTCACTTTCTCTCTTCGTGCTGGGGTTTGCCCCTGAGCCCCGTGTGTTCTGGAAAGTGCTTCACTGCGGCACGACACCCCACCAGGCCTGCACTGAACTTTATACGTATTTATTTGCGAGCATACGTGTGTGAGTTCCTGGGTGTTTGAGCAGAAGTTAGAGACGACTCACAGGAATTGGTTCTATTCCTCTACTGTTTTTAATCCCTCTCTGCAGGGACTAAGCTCAGGAGGACAGGCTTGGTGACAAGCAACTTTACCTACTGAGCCATCTTGCCAGCCCTGCTGTGATTGAATCAAGGGATTCAGGAACTCACTGCAATCCTCCTGCATCCAGTTCCCAAGTGCTGAGATCACAAGGGTGACCATGCATTTGGCCACCCAACTGCTTTTCACAACGCCAATGCCATTGCACCTTCTTATTTATACATCCAGGGTGTGTGTGTGTGTGTGTGTGTGTGTGTGTGTGTGTGCATGCACATATGTATGCACACATGGATGTGTGTAAGCATGTGCACATGTACATGTGTGAGTGTGTGTGTATGGATATGTGTATTTGTGCATGTGTACATGTCCATGTGTGTGCATGAGTATGAGTGTGCAGATATGGATGTGTGTGAGTGTGCGTGTGTATGGACATGTGTATATGTGCATTTGTAATATCCATGTGTGTGCAAATGGATGTGTGTGAGCATGTGTGTGTGCACATGGATGTGTGTGAGCGTGTGTGTGTGCACATGTGTCTATGTATGTGCATGTGTTCATTTGTTTTGGTTTAGTATTCTTTTTTATTTTTATTTTTCTTTCTTTCTTTTTTTTTTTTTTAATTCTTTTTTTCAGAGCTGGGGACCGAACCCAGGGCCTTGCGCTTGCTAGGCAAGCGCTCTACCACTGAGCTAAATCCCCAACCCCTTTTTTTATTTTTCTAGACAGGGTTTCTCTGTGTAACAGCTCTGGCTGTCCTGGTCACTCTGTAGACCAGGCTGGACCTCAGACTCACAGAGATCCTCCTGCCTCTGCCCTTTCCAGTACTGGGATTAAAGGTGTGCACCACTGCCCAACTAGATGAAGATATTAAGTGATCAAGAGAAAGAGATTCGGGTTGGGGATTTAGCTCAGTGGTTAGAGTGCTTGCCTATCAGGCGCAAGGCCCTGGGTTCGGTCCCCAGCTCCGAAAAATAGAAAAGAAAAAAGAAAGAGAGAGAGAAAGAGATGGTGAAGCTGCCTTGCTGGCAAGGGGCAGAGCCAAGGCTCAAACCCACACTGGTACCGTAATGTTGGCCCACAATTATACTTCTTGAATGTGGGAGGCAGAGGCAGTGGAGTTCTGTGTTTGAGACTAGTCTGGGCAACTTGGTGGGACTTTGGATGTACAAGTGTGTACAAGTCTCAGGGTTTGATCTCCATCAATACACACACACACACACACACACACACACACACACACACACTATAAAACTTACAAGAGTTTGTAGTCATCCTTTTTTTTTTTTTGGTTCTTTTTTTCGGAGCTGGGGACCCCAAACCCAGGGCCTTGCGCTTGCTAGGCAAGTGCTCTACCACTGAGCTAAATCCCCAACCCCTGTAGTCATCCTTTTTTTTAAATAAAAGTTTATTTTATTTATGAGTATATTATAGCTGTCTCCAGACACACCAGAAGAGGGCATCAGCTCCCATTACAGATGGTTGTGAGCCACCATGTGGTTGCTGGGAATTGAACATTGAACTCTGGTCCTCTGGAAGAACAGTCAGTGCTCTGAGCCATCTCTCCAGCTCATGTCTGTGATCTCAGAACCTAGGAGGTTGCGACAGTCAGGTCAACAGGAGTTCAAGAGCAGCCAGGGCTACACAGGAAGACCTTGTCTTAAACACACACACACACACACACACACACACACACACACAGAGGCTGTGATGGTGCACACTGTTAATTCCAGTACTCAGACAGATCTTTAATCTCTATGAGTTCAAGGCCAGAAAAAAAGGTCCATGTACGAATTTCTTTTTTTTTTTTTTTTTTTTTTAGATTTTTTTTTTTTTTTTTTTTTTTTTTTTTTTTTTTGGAGCTGGGGACCAAACCCAGGGCCTTGCACTTCCTAGGCAAGCGCTCTACCACTGAGCTAAATCCCCAACCCCTTTTTTAGATTTATTTATTTATTTATTTTATATATAAGTACACTGTAGATGTCTTCAGACACACCAGAAGAGGGCATCGGATCTCTTTACAGATGGTTGTGAGCTACCATGTGGTTGCTGGGATTTGAACTCAGGACCTCTGGAAGAGCAGTCGGTGCTCTTAACCGCTGAGCCATCTCTCCAGTCCCCATGTACGAATTTCTAATCACAGCAAGTCGAATGGTGGTGAAACCCTGTCTCAAAAAATAAGACAAGGGGTTAGCTCAGTGGTAGAGCGCTTGCCTAGCAAGCGCAAGGCCCTGGGTTCGGTCCCCAGCTCCAAAAAAAAAGAATAGAAAAAAAAAATAAGACAAGCAAAAACAAACAAAACATTTCTAATTACCTCATAATTTAAAGTTTGTTGACTTTAATAAGTGGTTAATGTATCTTTACATTATTTATTTATTTAATGTGTTTGAGTGTTTTGCCTGCATGTATGTCTGTGTATCATGTGTTTGCTTGGTCAGAAGACGGTCTTGGATCCCCTGGAACTGGAGTTTAGTTGGTTATGAGCTGCCATGTGGGTGCTGGGAGCCAAAACTTAGTCCTCTGCAAGAGCTGCGAGTGAGCTTAGACACTGAGCGTCTCTCCAGCCCTCACCTTCGGTTTTCTCTGGAGGCAGAGCCATCTGTAACTCAGGTTCATCTCCAACTCCTGGTACAGCCAAGAAGACCTTGACTTTCTGAACCTGCTGTCTCATCGCCCACATACTAGGGTTGCAAAGAAGTGCCACCACATCACCAAAACCCAGACAAACTGTCAACCACTGTTCCGTATTTCAAGTTTAACTGTCGGTGAGTGTGGTAGCCACAACTTTAATCCCAGGACTCGGGAGGCAGAGGCAGGCAGAACTCTGAAGGTTTGAGACCAGCTTGGTCTAGACATCAACTTCCAGGACAGCCAGGATTACATAGTAACACCACATCTCAAAACAAGAAATAAAAAAAATCACAACAACCTTAAGTGTCATCAACCTATGCTTCTGTGGCAATCCTACAAGTGAGAACTGCTACAGTAGCGGAGGTGCAAGCAGCAAGCATGGGCAGAGCAGCTCTACCTCAGGGGTCTCCATTCTTGGAGACTTGGGGATGCCGATCCCACATGGGTAATTTACTGATACGCCCCATTTGCTCAGTACCTGGTTTCAGAAGCCCTCAATAAATTTTTTTTTTTTAAATAAGCTTCTGGGGCTGGAGAGATGGCTCAGCGGTTAAGAGCACCCGACTGGGGTTGGGGATTTAGCTCAGTGGTAGAGCGCTTGCCTTGCAAGCACAAGGCCCTGGGTTCTGTCCCCAGCTCCGGAAAAAAAAAAAAAGAGCACCCGACTACTCTTCCAGAGGTCCTGAGTTCAATTCCCAGCAACCACATGGTGGCTCACAACCATCTGTAAAGAGATCCGATGCCCTCTTCTAGCATGAAGACAGCTACAGTGTATATAATAAATGAATAAATCTTTTTTTTTTAAAAAGGGGGGGTTGGGGATTTAGCTCAGTGGTAGAGCGCTTACCTAGCAAGCGCAAGGCCCTGGGTTCAGTCCCCAGCTCTGAAAAAAAAGAATTAAAAAAAAACAAAAAACTCTTCTGTAGGTTTATCTTATGTGTGTGGATACTTGGCCTGCATGTATATCTGTACACCGCATGTGTGCCTGGTGTCCACAGAAGCCAAAAGAGGGAGTCAGAACCCCTGGAATTGGAGGTACATACGGTTGTGAGCTGCTATGTGGGCCTTGAGACCCGCACTCAGACTCTCTGCAAGAGTAACAAGTAGTCTTCCCTGTAGTAGGAAAATCAGTCCTGCTGTTGTATCTGGGGTGAGAAAAGAGACTTACTCTAAATAACTTTTGTGTAAAAAACAATAAATACATTTCTGTAAAGCTGTTCTGGGTTCAGTCCACAGAGTCTGCCCCCTACACACACACACACACACACACACATACACACACACACACACACACACACACATACACACACACACACACACATCCTTAAGGCTTCAGTATGTGTTTAAGTGTCTCTTTTTCTTCAGTCATCCCAAATGACTCAATTTACCAAATGACTCAATTTACCAACCCTTATCCACTGAGCCATTTCTCTCCAGGCTCTGTTTCTCTTCCAATAGTGTGTGTGTGTGTGTGTGTGTGTGTGTGTGTGTGTGTGTGTGTGTGCGCGCGTGTGTGTGCACCTGCTTGCATACATGTTTGTCCTCTGTGTGTGTGTGTGTGTATGTGTGTGCATCTACTTGCATGGAGGCTTGTCCTCTGTGTGTGTGTGTGTGTGTTTGTGTGTGTGGTGTGGTGTGTGTGTATGTGTGTTCACCTGCTTATATAGATGCTTGTCCTGTGTGTGTGTGTGCACCTGCTTGTATACATGCTTGTCCTGTAAATGTGTGTGTACCTGCTTGTATACATGCTTGTCCTGTGTGTGTGTGCACCTGCTTGTATACATGCTTGTCCTGTGTGTGTGCACCTGCTTGTATACATGCTTGTCCTGTGTGTGTGCACCTGCTTGTATACATGCTTGTCCTGTGTGTGTGTGTGTGTGTGTGTGTGTGTGCATCTGCTTACATGGATGCTTGTCGTGTGTGTGTGTGTGTGTGTGTGTGTGTGTGTGTGTGTGCACCTTTCTTGCATGGATACTTGTTCTGTGGCCCACTGTGGAGGGCAGCTGGAGTCAGTCCTCCCTTCTCACTGTGTAGTTAAGGTTGCTCTTGAACTCCTTACCCTCCAGCCTTTACCTTCCGAGTGCTGAGATATCTCTTTGCACAAAGCTATCCGCCCTCCCCCAGCAGCTCTGTCCTTTTCAGAGGCCAAGCACGAGGCTGCAGATCAGTTCTAATGTGCGCATGCCTGGCACACTCAAGATTTGGACTTAAGCCCCAGCAGCACTGAAAAGTTAAAAAAAAAAAAAAACAACCCGCCAAATCTCTTGACCCTAAGTCTGTTCTCCCATCCCTCGTCCTTCTCCCTTTCACAGCCAAACTTGCCCGAGCCTGTCTGAGCAGGCTGTCTTCCTTCTTTTCTTCTTCTCACTTCCTACTTACTCCTCAACCCACTGCCATCTGCTTCCTCCCCCACCTGGCACTGAAATAGCTCCTCCTGCCGTCCCAGTGGCCTCTAGCTCATCCGACCTCCATCTCGTCAAAACCAGCAGCAGGCCCTCACCAGCCCTGACCTGTCGCCCCAGCCCCAGCTTCTTCCTCTTTCTAGTAACTGCAGGCTTTCACCTCTGGGTACCAGCTCTCTGCTCTCGTCCTCTCTCTGTAGTCTCCATCTTCAGCTCCAAATGCTGGTGGCCCATGGGGCTCCAATGAGAGTGCTGGCTATCCTTTCACACATTATTCTGTGTCCACTTTGCCATCACCATCCAGGGCTAGAACTCTGCTCTCAGCTCAGACCTACATGTCAAGCTGCCTTGGAGTCTCCTACTGGGATCTACTCAGTCCTCAATCTGACTGGACCTGACAGAAACCCTCAGACATCCTCCTTGTTCTCACAGCTAAGAGCTCCACTTCCAGGGACAGCTATTCCAGGGTACGGTTCCACAGTTCATTTCTATGACCAGAAATCTTGGTGTCATCCTGACCCCTGGAGTCACCCCTGCAGCCAGCCAAACCACAGGCAGGATTGTGTCCATAGCTACCAACTGGATTGTGTTACAACCCTCTCAAAGACATTTTTCTGCTGATTTTTTTTCTATACAGCATCTCAAATAGCCTAGGCTGGTCTAAACCTTGTTATGTAGGCAACGATGACCTTGAACTGATGTTCCTGACTCTACCTTCCAAGTGCGGAGATCTCAGGAGTCTGGCTCCAGGTCAGGTTATGCAGTGCTGGGGCCGCCAGGGCTTCCTGGTTGCTACAGAAGCACTGCACAACTAGGCTATATCCTTGGCCTCATTTTCTGTTTGTGGTTTGTGGGGATTTAACCCAAGCTCTCTAGCATGCTAGGACAAATGCTCTACTACTGAACTATACCACAGTCGCACTGTTTCATTTATTTTACGTGTAGGACTTTCAATTTTTATTATTATTATTTTTTTGCCTGCATGTATGTTAGCGTGCAGTGCGTGTACAGTGCCCAAAAAGCCAAAAGAGGGTGCCAGAAACCCTGGAACTGGAGTTACAGATGGTTGTAAACTGCCTTGTGGGTGCTGGGAATCAGACCCAGGTCTTTTGGAAGATCTACCAGCGCTTTTAATAGCTGAGCCATCTCTCCTGTCCCCTCAGTTTACTACTGAGTCCAGACAAGTAGTAAATTGTAAATATGAGAGTCTTGGGGTTGGGGATTTAGCTCAGTGGTAGAGCGCTTGCCTAGGAAGCGCAAGGCCCTGGGTTCGGTCCCCAGCTCCGAAAAAAAAAAAAAAGAGTCTTACACACAGGTCCTGCTAGAAAGAGAGAATGGGTTCTTCTTCCTTCTGCCCTATGATATTCTTTCTCCGTTACTCAGCTACTTAGTACCTTTGGGGGATCGAAAGCAGCTGCTTCCTCTTTTAACCCTCAGCTCTGTTTCTCCTACTCCCTTTTCGGCAATGCCTGCTTCTACTCAAGTGTTCTAGAATTATCCCTTCCCTGGGGGAGCCTCTCTCCACCTTTCTAGCCTTGGTGATTTTCAACTGTGATAGGCCTTTCAAAATGTGTAGCTAGTTGTAGTGGCCCATGCTTATAATATGAACACCTCGGAAGCTGAGGCAGGAGGATCAGGAGTTTTAAGACAGCTTAGGTTACACAGCAAGACACCCCCACACTCCGCCATCTCAAAATAAAAAGACCAGAAATGGTGGCATTCATTTGTAATGCCAACACTGTAGATGTAGCAGTAGGTGGTCAGGAGCATTCTGTATCTACACAGTGAGTTTGAGGCTAGGATGGTCTTACCTCACAAAACAAACAGGCATGGCATGGTGGTAACCCTTTTTTTTTTTTCTTTCGGAGCTGGGGACCGAACCCAGGGCCTTCCGGTTGCTAGGCAAGCGCTCTACCACTGAGCTAAATCCCCAACCCGGTAACCCTTTTTTTAAAGATTTATTTTTTTTATTATATGTAAGTACACTGTAGCTGTCTTCAGACACACCAGAAGAGGGCATCAGATCTCATTGTGAGCCACCATGTGGTTGCTGGGATTTGAACTCAGGACCTCTGGAAGAATAGCCAGTGCTCTTAACCATTGAGCCATCACTCCAACTCAAATTTTGGGGATTCTTCCCTTTTTTTAAAAGATTTATTCATTTTATATATGTGAACACAGTCACTGTCTTCAGACACCAGAAGAGGGCGCTGGATCCCATTACAGATGGTTGTGATCCACCATGTGGTTGCTGGGAATTGAACTCAGGACCTCTGGAAGAGCAGTCAGTGCTCTTAACCACTGAGCCATCTCTCCAGCCCCCACCCCCATTTTTTAAAAGATTTATTTATGTACTTACTAGCTTATTTATTTATTTATTTATTTATTTATTTATTTATTTTTTCGGAGCTGGGGACCGAACCCAGGGCCTTGCGCTTCCTAGGCAAGCGCTCTACCACTGAGCTAAATCCCCAGCCCCTGCTTATTTATTTATTTGAGCACACTGTTGCTGTCTTCAGAAGAGGGCATCTGATCCCATTACAAATGAGAGACCATGTGGTTGCTGGAATTTGAACTCAGGACCTCTGGAAGAGCAGCCAGTGCTCTTAACCACTAAGCCATCTCTCCAGCCCAATGGTGCTCCCCTTTAATCCCAGCACTCCTTGGCGGTAGAATCATGTGACTCTCTCAGCCTGGGCTACATAGCAAATTTTAGGACAGCCTAGTTATACAGTGAAAACCTGTCTCAAATCTTTGCTGGGGACACCTTTAATCCCAGTACTTGGAATTGAGTCCAGCCCAGTCTACAGAGTGAATTCCAGGACAACCAGGGTGACATGGAGAGATCCTTAGCCTGGAGCATTGCTGAGCAGTTCAGGCCAACCTTTGATACAGAATGAGAGGCTGTCTCAAAACAAAACAAAAGCAGTCGATCAATTTTCCTGTTTCCTGTGGTATCTTGGACCAAATTATTTCCTCTCCCAACATAATATTTTTATTATTTATTGAATATTTTATTGATTCACGCGCGCGCGCGCACACACACACACACACCCAGCACACACTTCCCAGTCCTTCCAGGTTTGCCTTCCCACCTTGTGGCCTCCCCTCTCCCCAAGAAGAAAGAACAATTAAACAAACAACAACAACAGCAAACACGCAAGTCCAGTCTGTTGTTTATATACTATATGCTCACTGGAGCGTGGTCAAACTCGCAGTGGGCAGGTCCTTCCCCACCTGCACCCCCACCAGAGCCATCAGCTGTGGAGAGCTTCACTTCGGCATCTTTAACACAATTTTGAAGGGTTCTCTTTGTTTTGGAGGGTGGGTAGGGGTTGTCACAGAAGCCTCCCATGATGCTTTGTCCACTGTGAGTCTGCAGTCACCGGTGCAAAAGAAGTGTCCTCTCCCGCTACAGGCTGTGGGAGCATGGATCATGGACTTCCACATAGTTTCTGGCGACAGCACAGACCACAGACACCCACATGGCCTCTGGAGTCTCTGCCTTAGACCTCAGTATGATCTAGGGACAGACAAGGCAACCACGTGGGCATCCGCGCATGCGCGTCGCACACCAATATGGAGTCTCCAGTGGTAGTCCTGCCCATGAATTTCAATAAAGCTTCAGGCGGCACAGACCATGTGTAGCCAAATGGCCTTAGTGGTGACACAGGCCATGGACATCAAGAGGGCCTCCAGCTGTAGTAGGTCCACGGACCCCAACATGCCTCTCCTAACCACAGACACTAACATGGCCTCTTGTGCCTAGACCAAAATCTTAAGTGGGGATGATCTCTGGTGTGTTAATTGGGCTCCTTCTGGTTTCTAATTTACATTTTAAAAGATTTATTTTCTCTTATTAATATTTAAGATTTAGTTTTAAGCAGGCAATGGTGGCACACACCTTTAATCCTAGCACTTGGGGTTGCAGAGGTGGGTGGATCTATGAGTTCAAGGCCAGCCTGGTCCACAGGGCTAGTTCCAGGACAGCTGAAGGTACAGAGAGGAACCCTATCTGGACAAACTAAAAAGAAAAGAAAGAGAAAAGAAGATTTATTTTAAATTGTGTTATGTGTCCTGTAAATTTTGGAGCCACGAACGGCCACAAGAGGGCATCAGATCTCCGGGAGACAGAGATGCAGGCAGTTGGGAGCCCCTGTGGGAGTACCAGGAACTACACTCGTGTCCTCTGCCAGAACTCTTAGGCACTGAGCAGTGTCTCCAGTCCCTTCTCCTGCTCTCTGCGCTCATAGTCCCCAGGAGGTGGCCATGATCTTCAGTGAGTCCGCAGGCCAGAATTCGACAGAGGCCTTGTTTACTTAAATGATCAGGGAGCAGGCAGCCTTGTGACGGAGAGCTGTTAAGAGCATTTGGTTCTCTGTCCTGTTTCCCGTGGAATCAAGACTGAATTGTGCCCATAGGTTGGGCACGATGAATGCTCAGGCACTCCCAAACGAAAATTTACTGCATCAGTGGTCACCTGCAGTATCATGCTATAGACAGAGGAAATTTACAGGCACTTATGGGGAACATGCAAAAGGGAGTACACCAAATCAACAGGAAATGAAAAGAAAAAAAAAAAAACCACATTGAGCAGAAATCATGGGAACCCAGGAAGGTCTCTTCTGGTGGATATTATACATCTTAGTCCTCCCAATGCACAGAAATTAAACTATGTATTCTGGGGAGACCATGCCGACTAATCACGGTACCGTGGAAGCCTGAAGAGCGCTCTGCACACTGGAGGTTGGGACAGTTCCCACAGGAGTCACCCTTAACCTGTTCGAAGTTATCACTGTAAATGAAGAACCTTTCTACAGTCCGCATTCATGAACTCTTAGGCAAGAAGGGGCAAGTTAGAAATAAAGACATTTTTACATTTTCTTTTGAAAGATTATTATTTTATGTATGCATGACTGAATGTAACTATATGTAGTGTGTGTGTGTGTGTGTGTGTGTGTGTGTGTGCGCGCGTGCGTGTATGTATACCCATGAAGCACAAAAGTGGACACCAGCCCCCTGGAACTGGAGGTCGCTGTGAGCCACCATACGGGTGCTGGAAACAAAATACAGACCCTCTGAAAGAGCAGAAAATACTCTTTTTTTTTTTTTTTTTTTTTTTCCGGAGCTGAGGACCGAACCCAGGGCCTTGTGCTTGCTAGGCAACAGAAAATACTCTTAAGTGGTGAGCCATCTCTCTATCCCACCCCCAACCCCTTTCTGAGTAAGGTCCGGGCTTGTCTTTAGTCCTGGTTAGCCTTGTACTCATAGAATCTACCTGTCTCTGCCTTCTGTGTTCCGGGGTTAAAGGAGTATACTACCACACCAGGTATGAAAATATATTTTTTGTGTTTTAACGATTTATTTATTTTATTTATATGAATACACTGTAGCTGTTTTCAGACACACCAGGAGGAGGCATTCATCCAATGACAGATGGTTGTGAGCCACCATGTGGTTGCTGGGAATTGAACTCAGGATCTCTGGAAGAGCAGTCAGTGCTCTTGACCGCTGAGCCATTTCTCCAGCCCCTAGGCATGGAAATATTAAAAAATAAACTTTTAAAGTTTAAAAATTAAAGCCACAACCAAATTATTAGCATAAAAACACTTAAATACACTTAAAATATTTCATTTCAGGACTGGAGAGATGGCTTAAGAACACTGGTTGCTCTTCCGGAGGAGGTTAAAGACAAAATTTTAAGTATATATATATTTTTTTCTTTTCTTTTTTTCAGAGCTGGGGACCGAACCCAGGGCCTTGTGCTTGCTAGGCAAGTGCTCTACCGCTGAGCCAAATCCCCAACCCCTTAGGTATATTTTTGAACCCAGAAAGTACCAGTAGCAAAATGGACCTCTTTTTTTTTTTATAAAGATTTATTTATTTTATGTATGTATGTACACTGTAGCTGTCTTCAGACACACCAGAAGAGGGCATCAGATCCCATTACAGATGGTTGTGAGCCACCATGTGGTTGCTGGGAATTGAACTCAGGACCTCTGGAAGAGCAGTCAGTGCTCTTAACCACTGAGCCATCTCTCCAGCCCCAAAATGGACTTCTTTATACTCATCACCCAGATTAACAGTTTTTTCTTTTCTTCTTGAAAGAGGGTCTCACTATGTAGCCTGGGATGGCTCAGAACTCACTATGTAGATCAGGCTGGTTTCAAACAGTGATCCTCTTGCCTCTGCTGTCCTTGGGGACTACTGGGATTAAAATCACCTGTGCTTCTAGACCCAGCATATTATTTTTGCTGAAATATTTCAAGTGACTTATAATTTGTGTGACAATTCACTAAAAAATCCACATCAGGAAGTTTCCTCACTATGTTTCGGCCACACCTTGTGATCCTAACAGTAAAGCCTTAGGATCATCTAATGTCAGTTTGTCTCCAAATCCATCTTCTTTCCCTTACAACTTGATTTTTTTGGGGGGGAGGGGCACTCAGTTTGTTCTAAGCAGGGTCTAAATAAGGGATGCCTGCCACATTTGGTTGTCTCTGGAGCTTCATTTAAATCTAGAATAACTTCCCCCTACTATTTACTTGTTAGGTTGCTAAAATATTTTAAGTAAACTACAGACAGTATGTCCCACCATCCAGATTTCCCCGATTGCTTCTTTTTTTTTTTTTTTTTTTTAAAGATTTTATTTATTTCATGTATGTGAGCACACTGTAGCTGTCTTCAGACACACCAGAAGAGGGCATCAGATCCCATTACAGATGGTTGTGAGCCACCATGTGGTTGCTGGGATTTGAACTCAGGTCCTCTGGAAGAGCAGTCGGTGCTCTTAACCGCTGAGCCATCTCTCCAGCCCCTCCCCGATTGCTTCTTTGTGGTGGTGTTTATCCTGAGCTGGAAAAGCACTCTGCAGACTTGATTAGACTCAGGTTGACGAGACTCACAAAACCAGCCCCTGGTGACACACCCCACCATGTGCTGTGCTACACACCTGTTCCATGCTGTCCCTCCAGACCCAGATTCTACCATGAACGATGCAGTGTTTCTCACTGGCTTGGCTGAGGTCTGCCAACCCCTCAATTTCTTCTAGGACCATCAAATAACCTATGCACTCCTCCTGCCTCCCAAGTTCTAAGGTTACAGAGTTGAGAAAGCAAGCCTGGTTAGGTGTGATTTTTTTAAGACATTCGAACTGTGCTCTCTGGTTATGCTGGCAAATACCTGTAATCTTAGCACTTAGGGGACAAAGGCAGGAGGACTGTGTGAGTCCAAGGCTAGCCTGGGCAACACAATAAGTTTGAGGCTAACAAAGGCCTTGTCTCAAAAACAAGCAATGAAAAAGAAAGCTGAAGTGGGGCAGTGCACACCTTTAATTCCAGCACTCAGGAGGCAGAGGCAGTGGACTTCTGAGCTCAAGGCCAGCCTGGTCTCGAGTTCCAGGACAGACAAGGCTACACAGAGAAACCTTGTCTCAAACCAAACAAACAAAAAAAGAAAAGGAAGCAAAATGTTCTTCTTACTCTTAGAAGCTGCTGGTCAGACTTGGAAGAGGTGGGATGGAGGGAGTAGTGCCAGGCACGATGACTCTACAAGGGACCAGCATTTTCCACTGCAGTTTAACCCCGCCTCATGTGGTAACTTGGCACGAGCCATCCAACTCACATCTCCACTAGTTTTCTTTTACAGATGAGGAAATTGGAGGCTCTGACTCGATAAGACCTGAGAGTGGCTGGTGAGCACCAGAGGGGACCTATTTGATGGGAGGTCCAGCAGCCAGGCACTGACTGGGAAGGGGGATCCTGGCTGAGGCAGAGGCATGGGGCCCTCCGCATCTTGGGTGGGAAGAGGAGACAAAGCCTTGAAGAGAAAATAATGAGATTGTTCCCTTGCAGCTGCCCAGATGTCCCTAAGTCTCTCTGCAGAATGGTGTTTATGACATGACAATGTCTGTAATTTGGCGCTTGCATGCCTGGATAATTAGCTTACGTTATCCTTCACTGGTGTCTCATTCAAAGACTCCTCGACACTCCCATGCATCCTGAGGAGGTCTGTCCCCTATGAGAGTCACGGAAGGGACCCTGAGAACCTGCACTAATATCCTTATTGTGGTCTCCTCTCAGGTGTGGAAGTCCGTAGGCCAGAGCCTGAGGTTAGGGCCAGGTGAGCAGCTGTCTGCCGGGCAACTGTAACCAATTGGCAGGGCAGGGAGCACTGGGATGTGGGCTCCCCTCAGAAGGTAACTGTCCTTGAAGAGGCTCTATCTATACACAGCCAATGTATTGGATAAGAATGGCTTCCATAGCGGGGTTGGGGATTTAGCTCAGTGGTAGAGCACTTGCCTAGGAAGCGCAAGGCCCTGGGTTCAGTCCCCAGGGCATGCTCCCCACCATGCTGATGACAGACTAAACATCTGAAACTGTAAGCAAGCCCCTAATTACATGCGGTCTTCCCTAAGAGCTGTCTTTGATCGTGGTGTCTCTTCACGACAATGGAACAGTGACTACAATCCGGGGTCCAGAAGGACTGTGTGGCCTAGAGGTCCATCCCGAGGAGGAGGATGGGAGACAGAGACTTGGGAAGGAATCATTGAGAAAAATCAAGGACAAGGACACTGAGGCTGAATGAGGGTGGCACTTAGGAGAAGGCGGGGACAGGGGAGACTTTGTAGGGGTCAATCAGAGAGAGGATAGGAGGGAAGCTGGGAATGACTCCCAGGGGCTGCCTAGGAAGGCTGGGAACTGAGGTGGGACCTGCAGACAGGGAAAAGGGTGTGTGTGTGTGTGTGTGTGTGTGTGTGTGTGTGTGAGAGAGAGAGAGAGAGAGAGAGAGAGAGAGAGAGAGAGAGGGGCAGAAGTTCTGCTCCCTGCTGAGAGGAGGAGGGAGGAGGGGGGTCTGAAGAGGAGGCTAAGCACAGGAGAAGTACCACTCACCGGACAGCTTAGGGGACGACTTGAAGGACTGACTGCACTGCTGGAGCGATGGCTCAGCGGTTAAGAGCACTGACTGCTCTTCCAGAGGTCCTGAGTTCAATTCCCAGCAACCACATGGTGGCTCACAACCATCTGTAATGGGATCCATGCTCTCTTCTGGTGTGTCTGAAGACAGCTACAGTGTACTCATATACACTGTACTTATATATAGGACTAGGGCCAAGAATATGCTCCAGGAAAGCCATGGGGAAGCAGCCACTTGGGTATAGCACACACAAGCATGAAGGCCTGGACAAGAGGGACATGCTCACTTCCAGACAGACTGCCCCAGGAAGGAAGACAGCTGGGAATGCCATCTCCCAGTCCTCTCTGTAAACTTACACCGAGAATTCAGTAGGTACTGGGAAGGGGAGGGCAGGGTCGGGTCATATAAGAACAGGAGGTTAAGGAAATGGAGCTTAGGAGTGCAGTCTTGTTCTTCATTGTTTTATGGCTGAGGCTGTAGTACAGTTGGTACAGTGCTTATCTAGTATGTGGGAAGTCCTGGGTTCAATTCCCAGCATCGAATAAAACCAGGCATGGGACCACATGCCTGTAATTACAGCACTGAGGAGGTGGAGCCTGGAGGTTCGGAAGCAAGCCCAGCGTCATCCTCACCTGGAAGGCCGCTCATCCAGCTTCAACTGCATGAGATCCCTCTAAAAAGAATTCTTTGAGAGAAGGTCCCACTCTATAGCTCAGGTTGGCCTAGAACTTGTAATTCTTCTGCCTCGGCCTCTCAAAGGCTAGGATTATAAGCCCACCATACCAGGTTTGGGTACAATGTTAGAGTCTGGGAAGGTCTTGACACAGGACATTTTGAGAAACAGCCAGGAAGCCAACTTAGCCGGAGCCTAGTGTGGATGAAGTCCAAGGGACATGCTGGAGGGACTGGGGCGGTAGGTTGCACGAGACCTTTCAGGTCTCTTTCTGAACATGACAGGAATTTTGTGATCATACATTGGCATATATTCACACAAACACACACAAATAGATCTTGGGAACTGGACCCCAGGAACTGGCATTACAGATGGTTGCGAGCCACCATGCCGGTGCTGGAACCTACCCTGAAACCTTTCCAATAGCAGCAAGCACTGTTAACCACTGGGCCATCTCTCCAGCCCATTTTACTTCATTAATGATTTATTTATTTATTTGGGTTTTTTGAGACAGGTTTTCTCTGTGTAGCTTTGGCTGTCCTGGATCTCTCTGTAGATCACGATGGCCTCTAAGTCACAGAGCTCCACCTGCCTCTGCTACCCAAGTGCTGGGATTAAAGGCATGCCACACCGCACAGCCCATTGCATTTTTATTACATTTGCGTGTGTGTGTGTGTGTGTGTGTGTGTGTGTGTGTGTGTGTGTGTGTGTGTGTTAGACTTGTGGGAGTCCTCAGGCTTCTGGAAGAGCCTTTACACACTGAGCCATGTAGCAGCTCATTCTGTGTTTTGTTTTGAGACAGTCTCTCGTCCAACCTGGAACTCCTGATCCTCCTGCTTCTACCTCCCAAATGGTGGATTACAGGTGCCAGGGAGCCCAGTCTTTTGTTTGAGATAAGATCCTGCCTGGTACCCCTGGCTGACCTAGTACTAACTACGAAGCCCGGGCAGGCCTTATCCAAGGGCATCTTCCTCATCCTGGGGACTAGAATTAGAGCTATGTTTGGCTTTTTTGTTGTTGCTGGGTTTTTTTGGGGGGTGGGTGGGATGGGGGTGGTGAGACAGGGTTTCTCTATGTAGCCCTGGCTGTCCTGACCCTCACTCTGTACACCAGGATAGCCTCAAATTCTGAGACCCACCTGCCTCTGCCTCTCAAGTGATGGGATTAAAGATGTGCACCACCAATTCTGCCCTGGCTGGTTTGATTTTTTATTTTTATTTATTTATTTATTTTTTGGTTCTTTTTTTCGGAGCTGGGGACCGAACCCAGGGCCTTGCGCTTCCTAGGCAAGCGCTCTACCACTGAGCTAAATCCCCAACCCCGATTTTTTATTTTTTTTAACAGCATCCTGATGAGTAGCTTGGGGTGGCCACAGACTTTGGAATCCTCTTGCTTCTGCCTCATGAGTTCTGGGATTACAAGCTACACCACCACGTCCAACGCCCGTACAGTTTAAAATGCACTGTGTGTCCATCTCGGGACGTGGAAAGTGCGACTCAGTAATAGGCACTCTGGTCTGCCAAAACCCTGAGTTCAATCTCCAGCATAGCACAAATAAATAAAACATAGGTTAAGTGAATTTCAAGGGCATGAGGATGCGCTCAGTGGTAGAGAACTTTCTAGTACAAGAGGGCCCTGGGTTTGGTTTCTACCACTTCAAAATAAAGTATGTTCTATTACATATATTGTACCATATTAAATTTGATTTTAAGAAGCAGTGAGCTGGGCACAGCAACGGTCACGTACAATTCCAGACTGCAGAAGGCAGAGGCAGGAGAATGGCAGGAAGTTCCAGACAGGGCAGTGTACATTGGGAGTTTCAAGCTAGCTGGCTCTACAAAGCAAGACTCTGTCTCAACGATGCAGGCACCTTTACAAATGAGAACGTTTGAGCCGAGGAGGTAGAGCTGTTGCGTGCTTGCCACCATGCGAAGACCTGAGTTTGATATCATCACTGGAATCATATCAAACTGTTTTAGAAAAGAGAAGCAGGCCCAGGTGGCTGGAGATGGCTCAGCAGTTAAGACCACTGGTTGCTCTTCCAGAGTTCAGCTCCTGGTACCCGGTACCCCGTCAAGTGGCTCACAGCTCATTAGGCTCAAGTGCACACACACAGACATACCCTAAACTATTTAAAAAAAAATCTTTAAACAACAAAAGCTGGGTGTCGTGGGAAGCACGGGCAACCCCAGCCCTGGGGGATGAAGATAGGCAGAGTCCTGGGGCTCTCTGGCTGGACAGCCTAGCCTAGGTGGAGAGTTCCAGACTCTGTGTCACTCAGGCTGGCTGTGCAAGCACGGCACAAGTGTGAGCTCTAGAACCCACATGGTAGGAGAACTCTGACCCCTTCCCATCATCCTTTGCCCTGAACATGCTTGCCCAGTGACACTCTTTGTACCTACATACATACAGAAATTAACATATATGTGTGTTTATAAGGAGATCTTGTCTGGTGGTTAGCTCCTGAGGAAGGATACCTGAGGATGACTTTTGGCCTCAACATTTACGCAAATACAGACAGACACACCCCAGACAATGTGCTACTAAGCTAGAAATTCTTTCACTGACATATTTGGCTTCCTCCCTTCTTTAGGAGGAAGTCTTCCATCCCAAGCAAACCACTACCCTACTTCCTCTGACCTCCATCTCCCAGTCTGTCTCCCTCTAGGCCACAGACTGCTTCTGTGAAGGCTTGTCTGGGTTTCCGTAGCCGCCCTGTTACTGTGCTGTGCTTGAATCAACTGCTGTGGGGCCATTTTCCAGTCCCAGGTTCCCAGGACCACTTCCCCTGGGGTCTCCCCCCTTCTCTGGATACGCCTCATGTTCTCCTTCCTCTGTTCCTGTTTATATGTCACACGCTCCTGTCCTCTCTCCAGCTGCCCAGGCTCCTGTCTGACTGTATCCCCTCGAGGGCTCCAGGCACCATCTACTCCCAAAAGTGCCCTAAGACATCCATGAGGACTTTTTTTTATAGAGCATCCCGGGCAGGTGGGGAGGCAGAAAACTTGTGTGGAGCCTTTTGATAAGTTTTAAGGCAATATACATGTATGGCCCTCTTCTGGGATAGTGCACTAGGCTTCAAAGCCAGCTGGGGCCTGAAGTCGCCAACCTTGCCCCTCCCCCCTCCTTCTGTAGGTTTCCCGTGGAATCCTGGGAGTCACCCAGTCTGTGATCACCAAGTGTTAATAATTTCCTTCCAGTTCCATGGCCACAGCCTGATGGGGTGGCGCATGCCTTTAATCCCAGCACTCAGGAGGCAGAGGCATGTGGCTCTCTTAGTTGGAGGCTAGCCTGCTCTATAGAGCTAGTTCTAAAACAGGCAGGACTACACAGGGAAATCCCGTCCCTAAAACCCCGCCCGCCAAAAAGTGGAATTAGTTGCGCTGCCATGAATTCACTCCCCCTCCCTCCTCAGCCCACGAGTAGGTCTCTTACTCCTAGATGTTAATTTTCTCAGGAGTCCAGTGCTTGGGCCCACACCACATGGGGCTGGGGAGCCATCAGTCAGTGTCAGGGGAGTCAGAGGACACACCGAGTGAGTAAAGTGACAGCATACTGACCTGTGCATGCACTGAGGCCACAGCTGAGCTCAGGCCATTTCTGTAGCTCATCTCTGGCTTCCCCTGCACCCGCTCCACCCCGTCATAACTGTGTACACACGAGCTGTGCTTCCCCAGAGCCTGATTCATCTCTACCCCAATACCTGCCCTTACCCACACATAGTACTGGGTACTGAACCCAGGAACTTGTGTGTGCTAGGCAGGCTGACACCGACCTAAATCTCTAGCCCTCTTTTAACCACCCCTTACCCCCCTTTTTAATATGGGAATAGGAACGTGGCTGTCTCCCACTAACACAGGTTATGCAACTCAGTTCCCCACACTTGGGAAATCCTAGGGGTCAGCACACCTAGAGTTGTACTAGACGAGATGTACCCTGCGTGCTTGACCTTCACAAGAATAGTATCTCATTATTACTATTATTTTGAAAGCTTTATCATGTAGGCCTGGCTAGTCTGGAGCTTGTAAGTGCTGGGATTTTAAGAGTATACACCCCTTGCAGCTTATTTTTACTTGGATTTTCTATTTGTAGATTTTTTTTTTTTTTTTTTTTTTTGGAGACAGGGCATCTCTGTGTAGCCCTGGCTATCCTGGAAGTCACTCTGTAGAACAGGCTGGCCTTGAACTCAGAGCTCTGCCTGCCTCTACCTCCCCAGTGCTGGGACTAAAGTGTGTGCTACCTTCTATCTAAGGGTGTTTGCCCTTGACTTCAAGATCTTTGCCTCCCAATTTGCCAACCCTTAGTGGGGTCTGTACTATTTTTTTTTTCTTTTTGGTGTTTCTGAGGCATGGTCTCACCCTACTCCAGGCGGCCTTAAACTCGGTGATCCTCCTGCCTCAGCCTCCCCAGGTTACAACTGTGTGCCACCAATCCTAGCCTACACAGATTCCTACTGTCTTCCCTCTCAAGCTGTCAGCCTCTAGCACCCGGAGGCCTGGAATTTTCCAGGTCGAGGTCACCAGGCCTGCTCCTCCTACATTCCTCCCTTCCACTTCCTGATGGCTTGTGACCACCACCACCTCAGTCCTGAGTGCCTGCCTGTCTTCCATGACAGGCACTCTCCTGCTTCTGGTGCCAGCCTGCTTGTCCACCTTTCCAGTTTAGGTCTCCCAGAGAATCAGAGCAGCTGAGTGGCACCCAAGTAGGCATTTTGATGATGTTCCACTTCTGTTTGACTGTTTAGCGTACCCTGGAGGCATCCCCTCTGCCTTGGCTTGCCCAGGTGCCCAGGTTCCTCTTAGCACCCTATCTCCTTCCCAGGTCTCCTCCCTCTGCTCTGCTGTCCCAAGCCCTCCCTCACCTTTCACCTGGACTCCTGCATGTGTGCCCCACCCCCAACTCCACCCCCAGCACTACTCAAGTGTACCCCTGATATTCATGCACACACGGCCTAGGAGATAGATCATCGAACATGCTAGATCCTTAGGCTGGGCGTGGTGGTACAGGCCTACAACCCTACCACTTAGGAAGCTGAGGCAAGGGGATTGTTGTGAGTTTGAGGCCAGGCTGAGTGAGGGGGACCCTGTCTCAGGTAAAAAGAAAGCATTTGCATTTGAATAACCCCCCTGGGAATTTGCATGGACTTTAAGATTGAGAATTATTGTAACTACCTCCTAGCTTCTAGTCTCCATCCTAACACTAAGCTTACCTGAGGGATAGCGGATGAGCATAGACAGCCAACCACATCTTACCCAGAAGGCCCCAGGCCCTGGGTTCTATTCCTGAGTCCCACAATGAGGAGGATCTAATTATCCTCATTTTACAGTTGGCAAACCAAAGCTATTTGCATCTTTTCGCTTATGAACCCTAGGTGCTGTCTTCAACCACCAGGCTGAAACCGGAACATTCCGACAGGACACTCAACGCCCCTTAATCTTTTTGTTCCTTTACCAATGTCTCCCAGCATTTTCTCTAGGTACATTTGCTAACATTCAGTTGTCACAAAACACAGCTTCAACACACTGGGTTGGGGGCTCCTGTCTCTGTAACTCAGAGCATGCTGGGTGGGTCCTTGCCTGGAATCTCTTCTGTCCCTTTGTGCCTATGAGTCCTGGCTCACCCACTGGGTCCCCAGCTCAGGCCTTCCCAGGCCTCGTGAACACACGGACTTCCTCCCCGACCAGTGCCGGAGCTGCTGACCACACTCATTGACTGACTATCTGGAATAAGTGATTTCTCACTATTGCTGTCATCTCACTAGGTCAGGACCAGGCCAGGTGTTAGCCGTCTGCCAGCCCAGGATTCTTTGAAGTATTTGCTGAACGTTCTCAAAGTCTGTCCTGTCTGTAATATAACAGGAAGACTTGGCTGCCCAGAGGAACACGGCAGGGGAAGCATACATCAGGCCATCCTCAGGCTGGAAAGTTCCCGGGGAACAGAGTCACCAACCCACAGTCCAAGGGGACTTCCAAGATAAGTCACCCAACCGTCAAGACAGTAACTGCTTTGTACAAAGCTACACTAAAGAACAGAAGGCTGGGGGAACTGGATTCCAAGTAGCTCTGAAGTCTGGGCTCACGATGTCACCATCCCTTTCTCCCTACCCATGCTAACTCCACAGAGGGAGGAGCTGCTGCCCTGATGTGGCCAAAGGTGCTACTTAGGCTCCCTCGGTTTGTAAAGCACATGCTAGGACTACAGGTTGGTGAAGGGGCATCTTAACTATCTTCATTTTACGGTTTAACCAACTAAAGCTATTTGTATCTCTTTGCTTACGAATCCTCAGTGCTGTGTCTTCCTGTGAAAGAACATATTCAGGACCACTGAGACATCGATGACTCTCCCCAGCCTAAGGTCTGGGAAAGTCCCAGACTACCATGGTTCCTCTTTAGATGCGCTTCTGAGCATCTTGCACAGGGCCTGTGATTTAGGAAGGAACATGCTGGCTCATCTCCCTTCCCCCAATAGATAGGTCACGGGCGGTCATAACCTTTAGTTGGGAAATCACCGTTCCTTGTACCCTGTACAACTTGCCCCTTTTAACCCCCGGGGCTGCTACAGCCTATTTTGAAGAAACTGAAGGTCCCAGCTATGGCATTCTTACTAGTCATAGCCAGTAAATAAATGGCAGGGCTGGGAATGGCACCTGAGTCAACTGGAACGCCCGCTTTCCCTCCACCCCAGGCCGGACTACCCCATCACCAGAAGCCTCACACTCACTGGCTGGGTTACCCCCTGCAAAAGCACTTAACCTCTCCATGCGCCCCCAAAAGCATTTAACCTCTCCATGCGGCCCCCCCCCTCCCCCCCAAGGTCAGCAGCTTTGCTTTGTGGGATGAAAACAGTTCGCAGAGGAGGCTTTAAGGAAACGCAAACCCGCCCGCGGGCACCCGCGCAGTCCGTTCTTCCAGCCCAGGTCTGTCTACCAGCCTAGAGGAGAGGTCGCACCCTGGGGCTGCTGGCACCGACGAAAGCAAACGTAGGGTAAAAAGCGAAACCGGCCACACTCTTCAGCCTCCCACGCACCGTTCCGGGAACCCGTGAGCCAGACTTCGCGGAAGCGCGTCCCGCGGCAGGCGCCTGGGCCCGGGACCTCCCCGACCGCAGCCCGCAGCCTGGGCCGGGAGGTGCGGGGGCCGGCGCGGTCGGGCCCGAGCAGCAGCACGGCGCGCGCTTCCGCCCCGCTCGGCTCCGGCGGCGGCCAAGGCGGCCCCACAATCCCCTTCTGGCTCCGGGGACGGGCGGGGCGGGGCGGGGCGGGGCGGGGTGGGGCGGGCCGAGAGGGCGGAAATAATTTTCTGTTTCGCCCTCTCTGCCCTAGTCCCTTTGCGGCGGGACGTGCTAGGCTGGCGGAGATGTGGGAGCGGGACGCGCCGCCTGCACTAGCGCATCGTCGGCGGCTTAAGAGAGGAGCAGCAGGGATTGAGCGCCTACTGTGTGTGTTAGGTCTTTACGAAGGTGTTCTAGGTCCACCGCAGGCTAACTCCCCACTTACGTAGGGACCTACGGAGCCCAAGAGTTTAAAGCTGTACGGCCAGAATATGCTTGACGCCACAAATCAGTGATAAGTCATGCTACGGAGAGCACTATAAACTTGAACCACTTGTTGGTCGAGACCTGCTCCTGCTTGTTTTCTGTGGATATGCACCTAGTGGATGCTCAAGAAAAGATTGGAAGCTGGCAAATGATTGTGACAGCTCAGCCTCCGATACCCCATGTGAATCCAGCCTGGCCTCCAGAGGGTTCCCCGGTATTAGAGGGGGGAGCCCTTGCAATAGAATGCCTGGAGGCAGGCAGGCAGCTCAGCTCCTCACAGGCTGGAGACACCATAGCAGAGGCTTAGTAGAAAGCAAGACTTTAAATCTTGGCTCTGTAGCTTTCAAGCTATGTGTGCCTTTGTGCAAGTCATCTAACCCATGGCAATCTCAATCACTCCATCCGTAAAATGGAGGACGTTTCCACCCACTTTAAATGGTCATGGGGAGAATTAAACCAAATAGCATTCCTAGGTAACTAAACACGCATCCACCGTCTGCCTCAAAAGCTTTGGGTACATGTTGGACACGGGCTTGACTCAAGACAGGCTTTCTATTCCCAAGTCATCAATTCTTGGCAACAGGGGCCAAGGAATTGTGACCCTCGCCCATCGAAACCCAAAACTGACCACTTTGACAATAAGGGTTTCAGATGGAAATACTCCCAACATTTTGAAACTGGCGCAGAGTGAGTTAGGACAGACATTTCTGCGGCTTTCTTGTAGTTTTACTCTTGGTGGTAGAAGTAATTCTTTAGAAACTCCAAGTAAGGTGTCTCTTCTGAGTATTAACTTCTCATATGAGCAAACTTAACAATCTGAGTAGAATGCGTCATAGTCGAGATCCCGGCCTTCGACCTGTCCTGATTCAGAAGTCAAAGACAGCCTATCGCCAAGTCCACTTTTCTAGACACAGCCTTCAACTCAGCTTCACAGACCTCCCCAAACTCCCGCCTCGCCAGGATTAAGGGAGTAAATCCCTGACGCCACCGACCAGGTCAAGGACAAGTTCTCCCCCGCCTTGCTCCCCCCTCCTCCTGGGCGGGGACTCATCTCCCCCCTTCCGGGATGAAAGGTACTAAAGAAACCCGGAGGCTCTGGCCCCTTGATGTTCCGGTTGAACAGGTGCTAGTGAAAAGGAGGCGGGCCCGGCGGAAGAGTCGGCCAGGGGGGCAGTGCGCTGAAGGGGGGGGGGGAACGGCCCCCTCCACCCTCAATTCCCCTAGCCCGCCTTCTCCTCTCCGATCCCTCTGCCCCTCCCCCCCAGGAAGCGTTCCCGGCCTAGAGGTCTTTGATGTGTGGATGAAGCCCCCAGGGCTGCCTTCTCCCCTCTGCCACCCAACCTCCCGCTGAAGGGGTATTTGACCTTTGGTCCCTGTGGGGCACCGTCTTTCTCCTTGTGAAGCAAAAAGGGGAATCAGATCTCGACTTCGGGCTTATACCAGTCCTGGGTCGCTCTCCATCAAACCCCAGACCCAATTTCGGGGACTTTAATCCTTCGTTCTGCGTTTTTGTGTGCTATTGTGTTTCTGTGCATGCCCAGAAGTCAGGCGTGATTTCTGTTTGCAAGCGCCTCCAAGGCAGCGATCTCTTAAAACTCGAGTTAAAGCGCGAGGCACGCCTTGAGGCTAGAGGTGGAGTTGCGTCCTTGAGAGATCAGAGATCTTGGATGAAGGTGGGGTACTTCACTCTGTGTAACCCTAAGGTGTCTTGAGACCTTGACAGTCAAGATTTCAAAGGCAAGCTCCCGGAGGGCAGGAATACCTCTACTCTGGCGATCAGCCCACACTAGCATTCAACAAATATTTGTGCGGGGCGTGGTGGTGCACGCCTTTACTCTAGCACTTCGGTGGCAGAGGCCGAATTAGGAGTTCAAGGTCATCACTACTTGGTGAGTTCGAGGCCAAGCAGAGCTACTGGCGATCCTGTCTCAAACTAACAAAAAGATCTGTATAGTAAGTAAAAGTTTACACGTGGCGTTGTCTACCCTCCAGAGTGGCCTCCAGGGACAGCACCCATGAGCTGCCATCTAAAGACATCTTTCCCCTTCCAAGAACAAACACGGGTAAATGGTTTACATCGCTCCAGTTCTTTTTAGACCCCCCCTTTTTTTTTAAGTCTCCCATAGATTTCCCTAGGGTTGAAGAACATCCAGAGAAGGGGGGGGTGGGAGATCGAAGACCCAAAGTGTGACACCGAGAGCCGGCGGAGGGGAGGACTCGGGAACTACCCTAGAGTCATAAAAGGGAAAAGAAAAGACGGGAAAAGCTGCACTGAGCGCACGAGCGAAAAGCTCCCTACCAAGCCAGGCTTTGTTCCCTGAACCTAAGACTTTACCCGGCGGCGGGCGGGCCGGGAGCGAGCGAGCGAGCGGAGGCGCGCGGCCATGGCTGCCGCGGCCGGGCAGGGGGGCCGGGGGGGCGGCGCGTGAGCGGGCGGCGCGGGGCGGGCGGGCGCCCGCGATGTGCCACTCGGCGCCTCCCCCGCCGGGCCCTGGTTGCACCGCGGCCGGGCGGCCCTGGTAGCCGACGAGCGGCGCGGAAGGGGAGCGCAGCGCGCGAGTCTCATTGTTGGGGGGGGGGCCCGTCGGGGCATGAGGGCGAGAGCACGGCGGGGGGGGCGGCCAGACAGAGCGAGCGAGGAGGAGGAGGAGGACGCCGAGGAGGAGGAAGGAGGAGGCAAAGAAAAGAAGCGGCGACGGCGGCGGAGGAGGGGGCGAGGAGGCGCGCGGCCCCCGCTCCCTCCCTCCCCCCCTGACCCCCGACCCCCACCGGCCGGCCCCCAGCCCCAGCCCCGGAGGGAGCTCATGGGAGTATGAAGGAGATGGTAGGAGGCTGCTGCGTATGTTCGGACGAGAGGGGCTGGGCCGAAAACCCGCTGGTCTACTGCGATGGGCACGCGTGCAGCGTGGCCGTCCACCAAGGTAAGGGGGGGTACGGCCGGAGGGGGGCTGTGGGACCCCGGGGCGGCGCGCGCACAGGGTGCCCTCGGCCGCGCCCTCCGGAGCCCTCCTGGGGCGCGTGCCCCTCCCCCACCCACCTGAAGCGAAAGGCGGCGTGGGCTTCACCCCCCCAGCCTGGTCCTCCAGGACCGGGTCAGGCATTGTTTTCTTGCCTATTGTTCAGTCCCGCGCCCCCCACCCCAAGTTGAAGGAGTTTTGGGGAGAGTCCAGGGAGCAAGGAGTGAACTCCCTGAGCCCCGCACCGCCGGTGTCAGGGCTGTCCCGGGAATGTTTACCTGCGAGGTATCCCCCCCGCCCCTCCCGCCCCGTTTATTTTGGTTCCCGCTCCGGGAGGAAGAGGTCAAGGGGGGGTCATCCCCCTTCGCTTCCGGATACTGGGAGGAGCGGAATTGGGAAGGGAGGAGAAGGGTCCCACGGGAGTAGGGACTCCTGAAATCCTCCGGGGAAGAGCTGAGGCTGGGAGAGCGGTTGTACAGGGGGCCGGAATGGAGGAGAGGGAGGTTTGGAGTTTCCCCCTGCCGCACATGGTTCGGGAGTTAACTCCTTAAGGAATCTTGCCGAGGGCGCAGGCTGGCATCTTCTCCGCCTGTCTGGCACAGGCAACTACCACCCCCCCCCCCTTCCTGAGACAACCCTTAATGCTGTGGCTGCGGGCCTTTCCCGCCACTCTCCTCTGGGTACCTGCACCGCACCTGCCCTCAGTTTTGACTTTTGACTTGTATCAGTGACAGGCAGAAGATGAGGTCCTTGAACCCCCGACTTCCTTGCCTCATCCCTTACTGGCCCTTTAAGAAGCACCCCCCCACCCCCATAACAACAAAACGTGTTACAATCAAGACTATTTCTTGTTCTGGTGCCTAGGAGACTGGTCAGGGCAGAGGCCGGGAAACAGGTCCAGATAAAAGGGGGTTAGGTGGGGTGAGAATGGAGGATCTTTGTAAGTTTAAGGTCAAGGACTCTGTCAGACTTTTTGCCCCTGTTTGAAAAGCTTGGTTGTGTGATTGAAGGCTGGCTCTATGCTGTTGGACATTTCTCGTGGTCCTGTTTCGTAGAGTGATCCCGGGTCTGGGGAGCAGCCCCACCTACTGGACTGGTTTTAGTCCGCCGGGTCTCTGCCCCGCCTCCGGTTACCCTGGGAAAAAAAAACCAGTGGCTGACAGCTTTGCTCAGTGACTCTCCTTCCCCTACCCTTAGCTTGCTATGGCATCGTCCAGGTGCCAACAGGACCCTGGTTCTGCAGGAAATGTGAATCTCAGGAGCGCGCAGCCAG
The DNA here is from genome assembly GCF_021556685.1 of Rattus norvegicus. NCBI lineage: Eukaryota > Metazoa > Chordata > Mammalia > Rodentia > Muridae > Rattus > Rattus norvegicus. Next base: position 88,897,979 of record NC_141543.1, read on the forward strand.
GGTGGTGAGTTCAGCCTCTGCGCTCTCCTTTTCCTCCCCCCCCCCCCACACCTGAGCATCTCCCGCAGGTTGATAGGGTTCCCTGAGGCGGGGGGGGGGGGGGGGGGGGCAGGACTAAGCGTTGTCACTCAGGATTTCCTGTTTCCTGCTGCCTATCACCTGCCCCATCTCTCCCTGGGCTCAGCACTCATCTCTTCCCCACCTCACCTCCGGCTTGGGGGCTTTGATTTTGGGGTGGGGAGTTATGTGTGTGCTGTTTTATAACTTTTTATTATGAAAGGTTTTCAAGGCTATGGAAGTTGAGGGGCCACAGTAGTGACCATCAGTAGTCATGAGCTCATGGCCAAGCCACTTGGCTCTGCTTCCTCAGCCCCTACCCAGATCCTTTTGGGTGAGTTCAGGGAGGGTCCAGCTCAGCAGATTCCCCCAACCCCCTGTGCTCCTTGCATTGGCAGAGGTGTGAGCTGTGCCCACACAAAGATGGGGCATTGAAGAGGACTGACAATGGAGGTGAGGGGAACCCTGAACACCTGAGGTCAGCCAGCGCCCCCTCCCCCAGCAGGCGTGGGGTGGAGACTGGCTTTCCCTGCTCTGGTTGGTACAGGAAGGTTGTGGACGCAGGGGACAGTCTACGGCTTGGTGTTGGGAGGAGTGGGGTCTTGTGCTTGCCGTCCTGCTGAGGCCGGTCCCCACACCGCCCCGCCCCAGGCTGGGCCCATGTGGTGTGCGCCCTGTACATCCCGGAGGTGCAGTTCGCCAACGTGCTCACCATGGAGCCCATTGTTCTGCAGTACGTGCCTCACGATCGCTTCAACAAGGTTAGCGGCCCTCACTCCTCCTGGGGTACCATCATTTCGCTCTCTAGTACTCTTGGGGAACTCAGGAGGTGGGTGGACGCTTACCACTGAACTACCTTGTGTGCATAGACAGCCGTATGCCTTGTGTACTGTAACTCTGTAAGCTCCCTCAAAGTCGCACAGCCAGGGGGTGCTCATAGATCGCATTTTATTAAGTTTCTAATATATGACAGGCACGGTACAGCCCAGTACTTGTTGTTAATCAAGACAGAAGCGTCAACAGGCTTTGAGATAAAGGACTCCCAATGAGGCATGGTTGGGTGTTAGGTGGTTATGGAAGGAGACGTTTAGGTTGAGACCTGGGGCATGAGACAGAATCAACTTGGAGCGTGGCTGGCTCGTCCCAGTTTCTGTGAAAAAGACACACAGCACATGCACATTGCAGCAAGTGGGGCAGCGGGCACACTGGGGCTTTGAAAACCCCACCAAGGATTGCGCTGTCTAAGGCAGTGGCTGATTACCTGGAGATGTGGAAATTAAATTGAATACTCGGGCTGGAGAGGGAGATGGCTTGGTGGTTAAGAGCACTTGCTGCTCTTGGGGAGAATCCAGGTTCAGTACCTGGCACCCGCGTGACAGCTCGAAACCATGTTTACTTCCAATACCAGGGAATCAACCTGGTACCCCCTTCTGGCCTCTAAGGGCACCAGACACACAGTGTTGTATGTGTAGGTAGGTAGTAGGTAGGTAGGTAGGTAGATAGATAGATAGATACATACATACATACATACATACATACATACATACATACATACATACATACGGCCAAACACACAAGTAAGATTAGCTTAGAATTCATTTCCTCAGGCCCATCAGTTGCATTTCAAGTGCTTGATGGTCCCACAACTAGTGGTTGCTGGCTTAGACTGTTCAGGTTAGCAAACCCTTCTGTTCCTGCAGAAAATCCTATCGGATATAACTGATGGGTGGTGGGGGACAGGCCAAAGGATCCCTCAGCAGGAAAGGTGGGGTTCCCTGGAGGAGGGGTCAATTGTGCTGTGCCCCGCAGACCTGTTACATCTGTGAGGAACAGGGCCGGGAAAGCAAGGCCGCGTCAGGAGCCTGCATGACCTGTAACCGTCATGGATGCCGACAAGCTTTCCATGTCACCTGGTGAGTGAGATCCCTGGGCCCAACTGCTCTGGGGTCTGAGGAGGCAGCTGAGTGGGAGCATCCTAACCACTGTCTCCTGAGAGACGGTAGCAGTGCCATGCTCAGATCTTGGGTCTAGGAGGAAGGAGGCGGGGGCTGCTGTGCTTTGTGCTACACCCTTCTGACCTCCCTCTCCTCAGTGCCCAGATGGCAGGCCTGCTGTGTGAGGAGGAAGTGCTGGAGGTGGACAACGTCAAGTACTGCGGCTACTGCAAATACCACTTCAGCAAGATGGTGAGTCCCGCCTGCCAGTGGGGCATGTGGGCTCTGGGTCTTACCTGTGCCTGCTTGCTGCTGGGAGAGGTGGAAAGACCATCCCTCAGTCCCCACCATCCGGGAGCTCTTTCTGTGACAGGGAATGAGCTGCAGCCTGCGGGGTGCAGCAGATTAGAACTGAACCAAGCAATCCAGGCTACGAGATTACTCCCCTCCCACCCACCCGCTATGTCTGTCAGTCTAGGTATCTTTAAGCTTCAGAGAGCAAGAAAGACAAGACAAGCAAGGTAGTAGCTCTTACTGGGACAGTTTCGTCGCCACATTCATGACTTGTGTGGTTCTCCCTCAGTCGCAAGCATGCTGCGTGGGTCCCATTTCACAGATAGGTAAATTAAGGTTCTCCAAGGTTAGACAGCTTGTTTCATAACAGGCTGAGTAGGATTCAGGGCAAACAGTTTGATCAGAAAGCCCTTCAGGAAGGTGAAAAGGCACCTGTGTTGGTGGCAGCAAGGGAGGCTGCTTGGGACCAGGCATGGAATGAGTTTGAGGTGGGGGATGGGAGCTTCATTCAGTCCAAGGGTCTCATGGCTGAGCAGACTCGGAGATTCCTGGTACTGGGCTGATCTGCAGAGGCGGGGTGCAGGCAGGACCTCTGTACTCGGGGCCACAGCTTGGAGAGCTCCTAAGCCCGAGTAACATGATCAGATTTGTGTTAGAGGCAGATTACCCTGGCAAGCAACCATGGAGCTGGGTCGAGAGACAGCTGTGAGGATGGGGGTGGGTGACAGAGGGACAAGCTGATGCTGGAGTCACTGTAGGTGGACCTGGCTGAGGGGTGTGAGAGGTCAAAGAGGTGGAAGGGGAATGGAGCTAGGGTCCAGGTTGTACTTGTCACGGGGTAGGGAGAGGTAGACCCCAGAGCATCTTGGTTTGTGCTTGTTGCCCTGATGTAATGGCGTAGTCCCCTTTTCACAGTGTCCTGGCTTGCTCATAAATTACCTGGTTGCCAAGCCTCGTAGTGACTTAGGACAGTTGTTCCCTTTGCACTTGCAGGTGGCACCAAGTGGAGACAGTCAGATGGGTGGGAGTCCCCAGGCAGGCGGATGGAGGGTGCCGGGTGAGGCTGTCTCTATGGCTGTCCAGATGTGAGAGAGACCAGGGAGAGAAGATCTAGAGCTTGATAAGGTCGGAGCAGAGCCCTGAGGAGGCCCGAGGTTAATCCTAGGCTTTGGCAGTTGGGAGGTAGTCGGTGACCTTAGGGGGCAGCTGTGATCCTGAGATGAGAGCGAATTGTCCCAGGAGTTCAGTTTAATGCTCATTGCCAGCAGCCCCCAGTCCAGGGCGGCAGGTCTTTGGCTGCGCTGCCACTATACTAAGGAAAGCAGGGGTGAGGGAGGAAGATGGGATGGTGAGAGAGAATGGTGTTTGTGGGGAGCAGGGCCTCCCCGCGTGTCCTTCACAGACCCTATTTCTAAGGGAAGGAGGTTGGAATGAAGTGGGCTGTAGTCTAGCCCACTAGGAAAGCACTGTGGAGGTCCAGCTCCACCCCCAACCCCACTGCACTGCGTTGGGGCTGAGGTTGGCCCGTGCCTCTTCTGAGCCTCCGTGGTTGAGTCTGCATTAGTTAAGACAACTGGGGCAGCTCTAGGACATCTAGGCTGAGCAGAGCAATCATGGTAGACACGCGTGACCTGCAACATCAGGGGAGCTGCTTCTAGGACCCTGCGACCTTCAGGAGCCCTCCCTAAGCTCCTGAAAGACAGGATTGGCAACTCCTCTCCGTCTCTTCCCCCAGAAGACATCCCGGCACTCCAGCGGGGGAGGAGGGGGAGCAGGAGGAGGCGGCAGCGGAGGCAGCGGCAGCGGCACCAGCGGTGGTGGAGGTGGCACAGGGGGAGGCGGCAGCAGCAATAGCTTCCTTAGCGGCAGGAGAAGCCGGTCAGCCTCACCGTCCACCCAGCAAGAGAAGCACCCTACCCACCATGAGAAGGGCCAGAAGAAGGTGAAGGCGCTCTCTCACACACACTTCTTGTCAGAGACTACCACCAGGTGCCTTGGCCATCTGAGGCCACTGAGGTTGAAGAGGGAGCTTGGGAAGCACAGCTTAACCTGCCTGGCTTCTGTGTCGGTGTATTCTCCAGTTTTCTTTATGACACTACAGTGTCCCCAACCTCCAGTTTGTCCCTACATGTTTACACACATCTACAGTCTGTCTCCTTGTGCCCCATACCACGGAGTGCCCACTTGTGTTCAGTGTGTGTTCCAGGAGGGACACTCTTGTGAGGGAGTGCCTGCGTGTGTGTGTGTGTGTGTGTGTGTGTGTGTGTGTGTGGTGCTCTGTCACTGGCACGATAATGGGACAGGCTATTTTTAGCAGGAGGGAGGATGGGGGAGGGGCTCCTGGCTCTCAGAGGATCTTGTCTGAGCCACTCCTGTCCAGCTGGAGTTTTCCATCCCTCTATAGCCAGAGAGGACACACTGAGCCCCACTCCTAAGAGGGGTTTGGTTTTTCACACCCACATGTCATGGTTGACCTCCTTTGAACAACCCCCGCATCAATATCTGGTCACGTTTCCCTCCCCCAGAGTCGAAAGGACAAAGAACGCCTTAAACAGAAGCACAAGAAGCGGCCTGAGTCTCCCCCCAGCATCCTCGCCCCGCCTGTGGTTCCCACTGCTGATAAGGTACCACTGTTTATACTCAGGATGCAGGGTGCGCTGCTCTGGGGGTGAGGGAGCCTGAGGTGTGAAGGTAACGTTATGTGAGCACACGCCTGCTAGGGCATCTTCTCACTGCGCATGGTTGCATGGTTAGTGCAATCTCTGCTGCCACCGCCCAGGTGAGCTTACAGAGGGTCCACTCTGCCCAGCAAGCCTGGAGTACCTTTCTGCTTGCTAGCTACCATATGGGCACCTTTGTCTGGGCAGAGGATCAGCTTTGGGGTCTTCTAAGAGCAAATGTGTGGCCCCTCAGGCTTCTGAGGGACCCGCCCTGCAGGATTGGTGAAGAACTTTTACCAAACTCCCTACTACCAGGTGAAAATCTAGATCCTATTTCAAGCCAGGTGGGAGTGGAGGTGGACCAGGCTTCTGGCCACACCCTGGAACCCCTGCTCACACCATCTTTCTCTGCAGGCCGGGCTCTAGTAATGGGTAGGCATCTGAATGAACCACAGGCAGGCCCTATCCTAGGCCAGCGAGTGATAACCAAGCCTGAGCAGATTAGCATGAGTCCCCTGGGGGCTGGGGAAGCACTCCCTGCTGTCCCGTTACTGACAGTCACCTCCGCTCCCTCACGTGGTTGGCAGGGCATTGGGCATCTTAGCTGGAGGCTCAGGTATCAGGTTTCCAGGGTGATGTTGCTGTGGCAACTGCCCCAGTAACTCCCCCTCCCGCTTTGCTTCCCGGAGCTCACCTGGGAAGCTGGCCCGACCTTTCCCTGAGCCTGAAGACAGGTAGAAAGACTTGGAATGTCCCCTACTAACTGGGTAACCCTTGAACACAAGCTTCGTCTATCCCCCCAAACACCCATCCCAACATTTAAGCTCCCCTTCCCCCAGCTCCTCTCTCCCATGGCTCTGAACCACATCTGGCTCCCTTCAGAACTCCAGCTGCTGAAAAGAACAAAGGAAGACAGAGACAGGGCTCCACCCAGGGAGGGGCAGCAGTAATGGGGTGGCTCAGACTTCCCCCTCGTTTGTTCCTTGAGCACAATTTGAATACCTGGTATCCTCCCAGTTTCTTGGCCGGACCGTCTTCAGAACCAAGGTTAGGGACACATGGGGGAGGCCTTAGTTTATTCCTCAAAATACCCCAGTGTGGTAGGTGGCTGAGCACTTCCACTTAAGTGAAGCAGAGGCACAGATAAGCTATATAATTTGTCTAAAAGCACAACGTAACACTAAATGAAGTTCTGAACCAGTGTAGTCTGGCCTGAAAGGCTGTGTTCTTACCTAGGACACAAAACTGTCTTTGCTAGGCCTAGTAGCAGCCACCACCATCAGACTCCTTGTGTACTGAACCCCAGCCTTGCCCCTGGCATGGACCTGATTCCCAGGAACGAAGTAGGCTCTTAGGATGATGCAGCTGAGGCTTCTGGGCTCACAGCTGTGCTCCTCCCGTCTTTGCCAACATCCCGCTCTCCCACCTCAGACACGGGACAATATCCTCACTCCAGGGCAGCATGGCGACTGCAGGCACGGTTCCTAGTGGCCTGAGAGTAAAATAAATTGGGTCATTCACCTAGGTGTGTGTGTAGGGGAGGCTTCCTAGATGGACGCTGGCTGCGCAAAGACAGGCTTCCCTGTGGAGGGTTCGTATGTAGGCCCAGGAATCCAGCAAGAGCTTGCAGTGGGCAGAGATGGGTTAGAGGTTAGAGCCGGGTGGCTTGTGAGTGGACCACTGAAGGTTCAAGGCCAGCACCACCCTTTAGGCCAGAGCATCAGTACTGATGCTTTGGACAAGTAATAGGCCAGTGCAGATGGCGGACTGCTCACTCTGTTGGGTCATGGGGGAAGTTACAGGCTTTGGGTTTAGGGCATTCTTTAGAATTCCATAGCTACCTCCCCATTTCCGTGGTCTGTGGCTTCCCATGGGTTCCTTGCCTCCAAGTCCTGTGGGAAGGACTCCCAGCTCAGTTGTGAGACTTCACTCACTCCTGAGTGAGGCTGAGCTGGGCCGCGCAGTTGACGATGAGCCTCTCTTGTTTCTGTCTTAGGTCTCAGCTACGACTTCCTCCCACCATGAGGCCAGCACTCAGGAGACCTCTGAGAGCAGCAGGGACTCAAAGGGGAGAAAGTCTTCCAGCCATAGCCTGAGTCATAAGGGCAAGAAACTGGGCAGTGGGAAAGGTGTGAGCAGTTTTACCTCCGCCTCCTCCTCCTCCTCCTCTTCCTCCTCTTCTTCCTCCTCTGGGGGCCCCTTTCAGCCTGCAGGTGAGTATGGGTGTCCTAGAGGAGGCCGAGAGCAGGAGCCCCTGACCTGTGCTGCTGTGGCAAGGGGCTGTGCCTGGTGTTTTCCGAACATCACTCCTTTGTTCTTACAAACTGATGTGGGGTGATACAGCAGGGAACACCCCCAAGCTGGATTCTCCAGTCTCTTAAAGATTTTATTTATCTTATGTGGGTGTTTTGTGTGCACACCAGACCCTGTTCTAGATTGGTTGTATTGGAACCCATTACAGATGGTTTCGGGCCACCATGCGAGTGCTAGGAATTGATCTTAGGACCTGTGGAAGGGCAGCCAGTGCTGTTTTAACTTTTGCACTGTCTCTCTAACCCCCCACTCCTTTCCCTCTTAAAGCAAAGTTCCCTTTCCTTGCTGGGCCCATCCCTCTAACTGCACAGTAGGGTTCCCTACTTTTGTATCAAAAGGGCCATTTGAAAGCACCAATATTAGAACCAGGTACAGAGGCTGGTAATCCCGGCATTTGGGAGCTGCAGAAGTGTCTGAGTTTGAGGCCAGCCTGTCCTAATGCATGAGAATCAGCCCCCACCCCCCATCAGTGCTAAAGTAACAACAATCTGCTCAGTTTGGTCAAGGCTAGGAGTTGCTTTTCTCCAGTTTTGTTTCCAGCAGAGACTGTCATCCTAGGACAAAGCAGGTAGAGCTGGCTGGGACACCAGGCTGCATTTCCTACCTAGGGTCTCATGCTGGTGGGGAAGGAGGGGGGGTGGTCCAGCAGTAAAACCCTTCCTTTGCTGCAGGTTCATCTCTGCAGAGCTCTCCTGACTTTGCAGCCTTCCCCAAGCTGGAGCAGCCAGAGGACGACAAGTACTCCAAGCCTCCAGCTCCCACTCCGCCAGCCCCTCCGTCGCCCACCATCCCTGAGCCCCCGAAGGCTGACCTCTTCGAACAGAAAGTGGTCTTCTCTGGCTTTGGGCCCATCATGCGCTTCACCACCACCACCTCCAGCTCCAGCCGGGCCCGAGCCCCCTCCCCTGGAGACTATAAGTCTCCCCATGTTTCAGGGTCCGGGACCTCAGCAGGCTCCCATAAACGGATGCCTGCACTGAGTGCCACGCTTGGACCTGCTGAGGAGGCCCCCGAGACGACTCTGAAGGAGAAGAAACACAAAGCCAGCAAGAGGAGCCGACATGGGCCAGGCCGACCCAAGGGTAGCCGAGGCAAGGAGGGCGCTACAGGCCCGACCGCCTCCCTCCCTGCCGCTCAGTTGGCTGGCTTTACTGCCACTGCGGCCTCACCCTTCTCTGGGGGTTCTCTGGTCAGCTCCGGCCTGGGTGGCCTGGCTCCCCGTACCTTTGGGCCTTCAGGAAGCTTGCCCAGTTTGAGCCTGGAGTCCCCCCTGCTGGGGGCAGGTTAGTGTCCCCTGTAGGTAAACAGCATCTCAGTCTGCAACCAGTCCTGCGGGAGGGTAGGGGCATAAACAAGTGTTAGACATAGTTCTGGGCAGACCACCAACAGGCAGAAGGGAGGTGGCTGTTATCTCTCAGATGTTTCCTTAAGTGTCTCCTGCATGAAGAGGGTGGGGTGGACACCAGCAGAACCTACAGGGTTCTGATAGAGGAATCAGAAGAGCTAAGAGCTGGGGCTGGAGAGATGGCTCAGCGGTTAAGAACACTGACTGCTCTTCCAGAGGTCCTGAGTTCAATTCCCAGCAACCACATGGTGGCTCACAACCATCTGTAATGGGATCTGACGCCCTCTTCTGGTGTGTCTGAAGACAGCTACAGTGTACTTATATATAATAAATGAATGAAAAAAAAGAGCTAAGAGCTAACCAGACTGAGGCAGAGTAGTAGAATATGCAGACCCCCGGGCATGTTCTGTTCCCTGAGGAGGGGCTGCCTTGACCCGCTGACTGGAGGGTTCTGGGGTAGAAAGTGACCCTAGTTTTCCTCTGTGCCTTTGTGCCTTTAGGCATCTATACCAGTAATAAGGACCCCATCTCTCATGGTGGAGGGATGCTGCGGGCTGTGTGCAGCACCCCACTCTCTTCCAGCCTGTTGGGGCCCACAGGGACCTCAGCCTTGCCCCGCCTCAGCCGGTCCCCGTTCACCAGCACCCTCCCATCCTCCTCTGCTTCCATCTCCACCACTCAGGTGAGAGACCCTGTTCCTGGCTCTTCTCCTGGGCAGGGCGAGGAGAACCCCCGCTGTGTTCCTGTCTTCTCCAGCGGCTCCTTGTTCCCTACCACACAGAATGACCGTGATCAACTGTACCAGCTCCGAGTACAAGCACTGTTTGTTCCTCCCAACAGGTGTTTTCTCTGGCTGGCTCAACCTTCAGCCTCCCTGCATCCCACATCTTTGGAACCCCTATGGGCACTGTTAACCCCCTCCTCACCCAAGCGGAGAGCAGCCACACAGGTATGCTAGCCCCTGCGCCTGTTCCCCTTCTCAAGGTTGCTGCTGTAGAAAGTGAGAGTCTCCTTCCTCTGAATTTACCCCTCATACTGCAGGTCTTGGGGCACTTTCCTGGAAAACCAGTGCAGGGGCAGGCGAGGTGGTGACACTCTGTGTCACAGGAGAGACCTCAGTGCAGTGGTTAGAGAATGACAGCGCTAGTTCAGCCAATGGGGTCCCAGCCCAGTGTAAAACCCGCCCCCCCACCTCTTGCTGTACAGTTGTAGTTGGGGGTCACAGGTCTGGCAGCTGGGCCTTCTGCTCTCCAGGTATTTAGGATAAGGGAGTGGGAGGCAGGTTCTCTTACCATTTCCCTAGAATCTACTCAGCCCCTGAGAGCCTAGCAGACACCGGGCCTGAGAGCCTGCGTGTGGCCTTAACTGCAGGCTGTCAGTTCAGGTAAGCGTTTCAGAGAAAGCAAATCAGTTTTAGGATCCAGTTGGGCAAAACCAATGTGTTCTCTGTAGCCCAGAACCAGGGTTTTGTGGCCAACAGTTTTCTCATCTGCGTTTATGAATGTAAAAAGTCAAAGCTAATTATGGTAATACAATGATTAAGGGCTTGCTGAACCCTCCAGCCAAGCGCTCACTTTTGTGGCCTTATTTTAATCCTCATAAAAATCACCGGAGGTAGGCTGGTTACCAACACAAGGTCACCCAGCCAGCACCCAGGTTCAGTTTATCCAGGTTTATCCTGACCTCAGATTCTGTAGCTGAAAGATCTGGAAGCAGGCAGCGGGAACCCAGTGGAAAGGGAGGGGAAGAGAGCTTTGCTGAGATGGGACGCTGTGCTCAGCTCCTTGCCAACAGGAGCTCCTCCCCGCCTAGGATTGGGGGGTATTGAAGGAGGAGGTCTGTGGGAGCAGCCCCCACTTTCTGGGGTGGGGGGTGGTTCTGAGTCCTCTTTCTCCCTGATCCTTGCTTTCTCCAAGAGCCAGACCTAGAAGACTGCAGCTTCCGGTGTCATGGGACCTCCCCCCAGGAGAGTCTGTCTTCCATGTGAGGGAGGGTGAACCTTGGAGGAGGAAGGGGGTGTGTGTGTGGGGACTGGATTGGTGGAGGCGGGGTCTGGGGATGTGGGGGCGGGGTCTGGGGTGGGGCTGACCTCAGGGTGCTAGGTGAGCCTCTGGAGCTAGGTGAGGGGCTTGACCTCCTTTCTCCTCTGGACCCAGGTCTCCCATCAGTAGCCTCCCTGCGCTCTTTGACCAGACATCAGCGCCCTGTGGGGGTGGCCAGTTAGACTCCACAGCCCCCGGAACAACCAACATGGAGCAGCTGCTGGAGAAGCAGGGTGATGGAGAGGCTGGTGTCAACAGTGAGCAGGGGCCCAGGGGTGGGAGGCCCCGCTCCCCTCCCTCTTCCCCAGGGCCTCAAGCCTCTTCACTGGCCTTGCTGGTTTCGGGCGCCCGGGAGTCATCTTTAACCATGCCTGAGTGGTGCTCTGGGCACTTTGTTTCTCAAGGCCTGGCATAGATCTTAACTGAACCCCAGGTTGCACCTACTCCCTCCCTCCATCCCTGTGGAGCCTCAGGGCCCTCCTGAGATCGCCAGACCCACCTTACTGCTACCAGGGGCAGCCTCTTGGTCACCTCTCCCTCCAGACCCTGTCCCTCACACTGGCCCTGCCTCTTGGATGCCTTATGCACTAACCCCGGGCTCCTCCTCTCTCTGAAGTTGTGGAGATGCTGAAGGCCCTGCATGCACTGCAGAAGGAAAACCAGCGGCTGCAGGAGCAGATCCTTAGCCTGACCGCTAAGAAGGAGCGACTGCAGATCCTTAACGTGCAGCTCTCTGTGCCCTTCCCTGCCCTGCCTGCTGCCCTGCCTGCCGCCAACGGCCCTGTCCCGGGGCCCTATGGACTGCTTCCTCAAGGTGAGGGATCCAGTCCAGGGCAGGGTGAAGAAGTCCTGCCTGGCAGCCCGAACCGGCTCCATTGCAGCTCCTGTTTTCCCTCCGTTAGCTGGCAGCAGTGACTCCCTGAGCATCAGCAAGAGCCCTCCGGGGAAGAACTGCCTTGGCCTGGACAACACCCTGTCCACATCTTCTGAGGTAGGCCCTGTGGGGAGAGGTCCTTTAGGTCTGTCTAGTTACTAACCCGCAACTGTTGGAGGCTGGCCAGTGAGGAGGAAATGGACTGGACAATTGGTTATCTTCTTATTTTAAATAAGCAAATGAGTGAGGACCTTCTCGATACAGGGTGCTGACTGGACAAGCAGTGAAAGAGAGCGGGGTCCTGAAGATAGGCTGAGCCCAGGAGAACCTGGGCTTCCGGGTTGCAAAGGAGAGAGAGAGAGAGAGAGAGAAGAGCTCAGTCAAGGGCTAAAGGAGTGTGAGGCGCGGGTGCTTGTGGGGAAGGAACGTTGAGAAGCGTCATGAAGGGTTTATTACAGGGCCCCATACAAACTAATCCCTGTGTAATTGGTGGCGGCTGGAACGGCGCTCACTATTGTTATGTTGTGGTTATTATTGGCATTGAGCAACACTTGTTTTTTTTTTTTTTTTTTTTTCTCTGCCACTTACTGAGACTTGGGGCAGTCATAACCATAAAAATAACCCTCGTTGCGAGCTTGGGACTCAAACATGAGTTTCTTTACTCTCCACACTGACTTTGTGGAGACGGACATTGCTGTCACCCATGGATGACGAATACATAAACTGAGGCAGAGATGTTGAGCCCGGGCTATTGAGTTGTGGGCCTGGGATTTGAACCTGAGCCTCACTTCATTGAGAGCTCCATTGCTCTTAACTGTAGAGATTGTAAACGCCAATGGCTTTAGTCATAAGTGGGAATAATAGGGTGGCGCAGGTGGGGTCCTTGCCCTGGACCTGGTTCCCTTGAGATGCGGGTGACTTTGCCGTTGTTTGTCATTAAGCCCAAGGAACTGAGGTGCTGGGCCTCCTGGACTGGTCAGTGAAGATCATCTGAATACTGCAGATCCAGCCTTTACTCCTGGGCTTTGCTTTCCCCAGGGCGTCTGTGGGCTTGGGGGGGTTGCTATGGGAGAATGCTGGTGGATTCTGGGCTGGGGGCCAGAAGGGTTACACTGGCCCTCTGCCCTCTGACCTGACCCTTCCCCCTCCCTCCCCAGGACCCACACTCAGGCTGCCCGAGCCGCAGCAGCTCATCGCTCTCCTTCCACAGCACGCCCCCACCGCTGCCCCTGCTCCAGCAGAGCCCTGCCACTCTGCCCTTGGCCCTGCCTGGGGCTCCTGCCCCACTCCCACCCCAGCCACAGAATGGGCTGGGCCGGGCGCCCGGAGCAGCGGGGCTGGGAGCCATGCCCATGGCAGAGGGGCTGTTGGGTGGGCTGGCAGGCAGCGGGAGCCTGCCCCTCAATGGGCTTCTGGGAGGGTTGAATGGGGCTGCTGCTCCCAACCCTGCGGGCTTGAGCCAGGCTGGCGGGGCCCCCACGCTTCAACTGCCAGGTTGTCTTAACAGGTGAGGGAAAGCTCAGCCCTAGGAAAGGGAGTGGGAGGCTGGATGTGGGGGGGTATCCCCCCAAAACCCCTTATTCCCCCAAAGGAAAAACATCCCCTGGCCCCATAGGGTTTTTAGTCCCCGGCAGTCTGTTGACTTAAGGGGCTCCCCTAGAGTGTCCAGATACAGTCCAGGGGACAAGCTCTTATCCATGTCCCTACTGTAAGTCTTCTAGACAGGTTGTCCGTCTGTCTGCCTGGGCCTAAGGGAGTCTGGGAGCTCCTGGGTGTGGGGGGTGCTTGTGTGTCTCTGCACCTCCTCATGTGTCATCCCTGCCTCAGCCTCACAGAGCAGCAGAGACACCTCCTTCAGCAGCAAGAGCAGCAACTACAGCAGCTGCAGCAGCTTCTGGCCTCTCCACAGCTGACCCCAGTGAGTGCCCCCTCAGCCCTCCCACCCCAGCTCTACCCAACTTGCTTACCAATAAGAACGAAGCGTCCCGGGGAGGGTTCCAGGCTGGTGGGATTGAACCCGTGGTGCTTGTGGGCAGTTAAGACGAGAGTCTGTTCTCAGAGCCTCCTGGGCATTGGGCAAGGGCTCTTGTGAGACCCTAGGGCCCTGAGTCACATCCCAGTGAGTCTAGACAGTAGGTCCAGTAATTGAGCTTTGCAGTCCCTGCCTCCCGAGGGAAGGTGTCTGACAGGGGGACTTCTCTCAGCTGACACCTGAGTAGTCACATGTAGCACTCACTCTTCTTCAGAGAGAAGTGGTTTCACCTATTAAAATGAGGGGATAGCTGGGTGGCACAGGGAGCATCAGGTCCTTTTCTGTGTCCCCAACAAAGCACACAGTGCTGTATGCTGTAATCCAAGCATCTTGGCAGCTAAGGCTGGAGGAGGGCTATGAGTTCAAGGCCAGCCTGGGCTACATAATGAATTTCAGTCTACCTAATACTACAGAGTAAGAATCCTACAGCAACCAAGAAAACAAAACAAAACAGAAAACTGCAGGCAGTATTCCCCCACCCCCCCACCCCCCGGAGCTGGGGACCGAACCCAGGGCCTTGCGCTTGCCTATCTACCACTGAGCTAAGTCCCCAACCCTTTGAGGCAGTATCTTACTAGCCCTGCTTGGTCTTGAACTCAGAGAGAGCCTCCTGCCTCTGCCTTTGCCTCTTGAGTGCCACCACACCCACCCTGTAACCTGTTTTCTAAAATCTTTCAGGCCAGTTTTTAGAAGGATAGAGGGGAAGGAGAAGAAAGCACTTGGAGATTGCTGTCCCGGTGTAGCTAGCAGCTTTTCCATTTGGAGTGCACTGTGGGTTGTCTTAGGGACTGAGTGAGGGCCGGGCAGGTTGGAAATGCTCACCGTCTTCGTTTGCCTGGGGGCACAGCTCCCAGGTGTTTACCTCAAGTGTCTGCATTTTATTTATCCAGATGGCCCGAGTTCGAAGGTAGAGACAGAACCTTGACTGTCTCCCTGTCATGGGCCTTACGGTTCTAGTGTGAGCCTGGTCTATCAAGGCAGGCAGCCCTGGGGAAGGACAGCGAGAGCCCACTGCCAATAAACAGGCTGTCCTCCTTGCAGGAGCACCAGACTGTGGTCTACCAGATGATCCAGCAGATTCAGCAGAAACGGGAGCTGCAGCGGCTGCAGATGGCTGGGGGCTCTCAGCTACCCATGGCCAGCCTACTGGCCGGAAGCTCCACCCCACTGCTGTCCGCGGGCACCCCTGGCCTGCTGCCCACAGCATCAGCCCCACCCCTGCTGCCTGCTGGAGCCCTGGTGGCCCCTTCACTGGGCAGCAATACAAGTCTCATGGCTGCAGCGGCTGCGGCCGCAGCAGTGGCAGCGGCAGGCGGACCTCCAGTCCTCACTGCTCAGACCAACCCCTTCCTCAGCCTGCCCGGGGCGGATGCCAGTGGGAATGGCTCCAAAGGAGGGGTGAGTACGGGACCTGGACCTCCTATATATTCCTATGGGACAAGCAGAGGGGGATGGTTATAGCAACGTCATCAAATAGGTCTCCAGTGGGAGGCAGCAACCTCTAGGTCAACCAGGCAGCCTGCTGTAGACAGCAGGACGCTGCCCTCATTGGTGTTACCTGAGAGGAGATAAAGGGCTACTTAGAAAACAGCCCTTCAGCCTAGTGACAGCCTAGTGTGTTAAAAAGGAAAGAAAAGAAAAAAGGGTGTTTGCTGCCAATCCCAGTGACCTCAGTTTCACCCCAGGGACCCATGTAGTGGAGAGAGAACTGGTCCAGAAAACTGTCCTCTGTCATCCATCCACACATGCATGTACACGCACACGCACACACACATATACTGAGGAAGTACATTTTTTTTAAAAGATTTATTCATTTATTATATATAAGTACACTGTAGCTGTTTTCAGACCCACCAGAAGAGGGCATCGGATCTCTTTACAGATGGTTGTGAGCCACCATGTGGTTGCTGGGATTTGAACTCAGGACCTTTGGAAGAGCAGTCGGTGCTCTTAACCAATGAACCATCTCTCCAGCCCGAGGAAGTACATTTTTTGTTTTAAATTCTTTTTTAAAAAAGAGAACAGGGGGTTGGGGATTTAGCTCAGTGGTAGAGCGCTTGCCTAGCAAATGCAAGGCCCTGGGTTCAGTCCCCAGCTCCGAAAATAAAAAAATAAAAAAAAAAAAAATAAAAAAGAGAACAGCCTTTTATGGGAGGAGTAAGTAGGAAGGACGTTTCTGTGCACAACAGTTAGAGAACGATGACCTTCTGCATGGGCTGACAGAAGAAAAGGCCTTGGAGGGCCCACCTGGACCAAGAATCCAGCTTTTGGCACCTCCTCTCTTCACAGACTACGCCCGAGGCAGCAGCATCTTCTGCTCCTACATCAGCCTTTTCCACCCTTGAAAGCTGTTCCTAACAGGGTATTAGGGCAAGATGCTGCCAACACTAAAGCCTTTTCTCCTGTCTTTCCAGACCGCTGACAAAGGAGCCTCAGCCAGCCAGGAAAAAGGCTAACTCGACCCTGCCCCTCCTGACCCCTACATGGCTCGAGGGTCCTTGCCTGGAGTGGGCAGCTGGGTCCAGACTCTGGAGAGCCGGGCCCAGAGCCTGTGTGGATCCCCAGGGAGTTGTGCCTGGAGTTCCAGGTGCTGAGGAGAGAGACGACCGGAGAGGAGCCCTTCCACCAGGCCCACCCCCTCACTGCACTGGCTGCTCAGAGAGGATCAGGGGAGGACAGGTTCCTAGCCTGCCTAGGAGAGCCTCCATCCTCCACAGATGCCTAGGGGCCCCCAAAGAGCAAAGTAGGTCTGGTATAAGACGTGGAGGGATGGTTGGACCTACCACATAAACGAATCAGCACTTGAATGGGGAAAGTGAAGGGTGGGCCCCTGGGCCCATCCCTGTGTGGAAATTCCTTATGGAAAAAGGGCTGGTCCCACCTGACCTCCAGTTTCTTCCCAGCAGAAGGGATGTATCCCTTTGACTGTTTCTTATCATCCCTCCCAGCTGAGGGTCTCAAGCTGAGCTTGGAAAAGCCTACAGATGTGGTGGGGCTGAGGAAGGGCAGGAGAGCACCTCTTGGGGCCCCATGATGGGGCCAGGCGGGGAAGTCCTTTGCTGTCCTGCCCCTTTTTGCACTATTGGCTTAAGGAGTGCCGAGGGTGGGGAGAGGGAGCTGCCTGACTCCACAGATCGTGAGTGTGTGTGAGTGTGTGAGTGTGTGAGAGAGATGGTCAGTCTGTTTAACCTGTCTGTCAATTCTTCCTCTGGACCTGGGGCAGCCAAGGGCAAGAGTGGGAGCAACGGCCAGTACTGGAGCAGGAGCTCCTAGCTCTTGTACCCTCTACCCCCTCACTAACTCTGGTCCTTTTCCAGGGCATGAGTGGTTAACTTATAAAAAAAAAAAAGAAAAAAGAAAAAAAAACAAACAAAAAAATAAAACAGACCAGTACTCCAGTATTGGAGAATTCCTAGGGGCTGGGGCTCTGAATCAGGGTAATGTCCTACCTTCCCTCCTCTGGACCCCACTCCATCTCAGGGCCCCCTCAGGGCCTCCTCCCCCACTGTTAGTTTGATCGGTCCTGGCACTAGAGCATAGGGGAGGGGTAAAGTGCCACTTCTGTTTTTTTTTTTTTTTCTGCAAAAGTCTCCCTCTCCAAAGTAGCTAGCCTGCCTCTTGAATCCTTTCACCAGCTAGTAGAGCCACTTAAGCTAATAGCTGTCCCCTTCACCCACCAGCTATTCTCCAGGGTGTAGTAATAGGCAGCAGAGACTTTCTGCCCAGGGCAGTAATGAAAAAAAACGTTGAGTGGGACACGGAGCACTGCTACGGAAGCCTGTGTCCCTTTTGGTTGCACTGGCTGGGACTGAGGGTCAGTTCCAGTTCCCTTTGCTCATGTCTGTGTGTCTCTCTGCATGTGTGCATTTTGGTGTGTTTATGTTTGCATTTTGTTGTTGGGGTTTTCCAGGTTTTTTTGTTTTTGTTTTTTTTTTTTTGTTTGTTTTGTTTTGTTTTCTGGTTGTTTTTTTTTTTTAAATAAAGAGAAGATGTGTATATTTTTGGCAAGAACAGAAACGTAGTGCAGATATATTTTTGCCTGTGCTGCTCAACTGTTTGTTTTTTTCCCCCCCTAATCTGGGAAATAATAGTCCTGTTGATAAGACTGTAAGATGTTAGGACAGGCCGGGACCCTTCAGAGGCAAACTCTTTGGCACTTGGAAGGGTTTTGGGGGACAGTTGAGATGACCTCAGAAATACTCACTTTTCTAACTGCTTAATATTAGAGAGACATCTTCATTTTTTCAGCTCTTGTAGGCTCCTTGTCTACAAGCCAGCGATGCTTCGAGTCCTGAGAGGACTTTTTATCCAGGCCCACGCACACCCTTTCCCCAGTCAGAACCAAGTACCGAGTGTCGTGTTTGCTAAGGCTGTTGCCTGTGAAGCTGGAGCTCTCAGTGCTCTGGAGGTCTGGTCTCCATTCTCCCTGAGCTCTTTCCTACTCCGGGCCGGGCTGCCCTAACAGGTAGTCAGGTGAGGCTTGCTGAGAGCTCTGGACTATATGGTTTGGTGCCCCTCTGTGTAGCTGACCTAGAACTGTCTCTGTAGACCAGGCTGCCCTCAAACTCAGATCTGCCTGCCTCTGCCTCCCGGGTGCTGGGATAGAGGTGGGCCGGCGGTGCTACTCCACACTCTGAGACTTGAGGAAAGTTGTGGCACCGGGTGCTGCATCACAGGGAGAATTGTGAGGGTCCTTGAAAGGGAGCGGGATACTGTAACATGGCTCTGACAACCTCACTTTTTTTTTAAATTTATTTTTTATTTTTTTTGACAAGGTCTACTCTTACATAGCTTTGGTCACCCTGGAACTTGCTATGTACACCAGGCTGGCCTCTGCCTCCTGAGTGCTGGGATTAAAGGCGTGTGCCACTATGTCTGGCTTTGATCCATTTTTTGATAAAGAGCTTGGTAGGAGGAGGGAAAGGATACAGATTCGGGGCCGTCTCTGTCTGGGAGGGGGAGGATGTGGTTTGCAGAGGGGAAGTGGAGTCGAGAATGCATGAGTGGATCTTAATGTCTCCACCCTCAGTGAGAAGACATGAGTGAGTGAGTGACGCGTGCTGAGCCTGTGCCCACCGGGGTGGGAGCGTCATGGCAGGTGGATGGCACAAGGGATCTGGCTGTATTTAGGGGCCGTTGGAGCTGGCTTTACAGGTGACTGCTCTAAGACAGGACCTCGGTGACAGCAATGAGGAGCCTTCATACCTGGCCTTGTGGTTATAACTGCCCCACTGTCAAGCTTTTCAGCTGCGGCTGGTTGGCTGGTTGTGTGTGTGTGTGTGTGTGTATGTGATGGGTGTGTTGTGTGAGTGTAGTAGGGTTGAGTAGGGTTGTGCCTGTGGCGGGAAGGTATCTATGTAGCACTGACTGTCTTAGCTCTGAGCTGACGAATCCTCCACAGACAATGACACTTTTAAGGGTTGCCTTTAAGAGAAGAAATAAATTGTATCTCCCATCCCCTCTCCCTCATCCCAGCTTGTGGGTTTCCCCCTCAGGCTCCTGGGTCTACTGCTGGCCCTGGATAGTCTGATCATGAGGCTGGTGACCCCTTCCCTTCCCTATGTTGAGACCCAGGGAGTGCTCACCCTAGACTCCTAGGAAGGGCCTAGACAAATGAGGGGAGCCCAGAGAGAGGCTAATACTTCTATTTCCTTTTCCCACCCTGGAAATGCTGACAGGTTTTCAAAGACACAGGCTCATCTTGCTAGTCTCCATCAAACCTAAGAATGCAGTGGGCCAACAGGCAGGGTTCCTAGGGAGAGGTGCCCAATAGGATGGAGGAAGGTGGGACCAGGGAGCCCCTCTGTTCCTTCCAGCCACTTCCTCCTGGATTAGAGGTGTGTCTAGTTCCCAGCAGACCACCTTGTCTTGACCTACTGAAGAATTGGGGACTGCGGGCTGTCCTCTCTCCTGTGTTCGCTTTCTGGGACTGAAGGACTCTGGCTCCCTTTCTTCCATCCCAGCCTGTTTCCATGTAGCAGTCCCTTCCTGGGGGAGCAAGGAAGGGAAGCCGCAGATTGCAAACCCAGGGCTCATGTTTCATTCTTTCTGAAACCTTTATATCCTCAGCCCTAGAGGCAGTGTTCCCCTGCGACCTCCAAGCCTGGAATTGTGCATAGCCTGGGTCTTGTATCTTTGTATAACGGATGTTATTTGTACGAAGGGCAGTTCGTAAACAGCACTTGTTCTTTTAATAAAAGAATGTTTTACTAAAAAAAGGAAATCTGAAGAGACCTTGCTTTGTCTGGCTTCACTGTAGGGAGGGAGGGAGATGGGTTGCCAACTTTGGATGCCTGTCGGGGGAGAGCAGGACGTGGTTAGTGACCCTTTTCGCCAAGTACTCGTAAGAATAGTTCAAGCCGGAATGCACAAAATGTGCGGGCCAGGTGAAGATGCAGACATCCGAGCTCTGCAGCGCTGCACTGCCTTGGACTCTGTAGGGCCAGGGCGGCACCTGCCGGCTCCAGGGCGGCTCGGCCCTGCCCCTCCTATGCGGGGCCGGGCGGTGTCTTCCTTGGGGGCGGGGCGGAGAAGGCGGCGAACCGGACGCGGCGACGCGTAAAGAGGCCATGCGCAGCGTGGGGACGAGCCTGCACGCTGTGGTCATGCGCGGTGTCTGGGTGAGCGTCCCCTCTTTGGTGACCCCTGGCCGTTCGGCCCCGCCTCCCCCGGCCCAGGGTCAGACTCCACCCCTCGGCCGGCGTCCCCACGGGGCAGTCTTTTTCCGGAGGGAGCGCCAGAGTAGATGCCTAGATCCGCAGGGCCTTTTCTTTGACCCTTTTCCCAACCTTTCTTTAAAAAAAAAAAAAAAATAGCTTCTACGCTCCTTTGGCCTGTGGTCTTTCCCTTCCCTGATGGGCTTCCGGTGTCTTCCCTTCTCCACTGATCGTATCTTTCTGTTTCCAAATCACATCTGCCTGTCTGCCTTGACGAAGCTGTGTCAGAGGCGGGAAATCTCCTCTTGGTTGGTGAGTACACCTCAAGTCTTCTCCCTGCACAAGTCCCATCAATTCCCCAAGCCTCTAGAGCTACGTCAAAGACAGCGACAGGGACACCCTCGCTCCCAGCATGCTCTGGGGAAGGTTTGGTGGACCACAGGACAGAAAGCAAGGAGCCAGGATTCCCGCTGAGGGGAGGACAAACCCCAGAGTTTGAAGAAAGTTACGGGACCCTGCCAACTAAAAGTACATTCCAAAGCTTGGGATGACCCTGAGCCACTCATCCATCCTGGTCATAGGCCCGATGGTTCCCCAAAGATCCAGCCAAGCCAGTGGTGGCACAGAAAACACCCATCAGGTTGGAGCTGGTTGCCGGGAAAACCTACAGGTGGTGTGTATGTGGCCGAAGTAAGAATCAGGTGAGTTATTCCTGTAGCCTTTCACTTACTTACGTGTGACACGTCTATGGTCATACTGTCCTGAACAGGCCTGATCTCAGAAGCTAACAGTTAGGCCTGGCAGTGTGACACCCAGACACCCATCTCCATCCCCCTCTTGCTTGAGGTCAGCATGGTATATCCTGGGAACTTTCAGTCCGTCCACATTCTCCCTTCCCACCTTTTTATTTATTTATATGAGTACATTGTTGCTGTCTTCAGACACACCAGAAGAGGGCATCAGATCCCATTACAGATGGTTGTGAGCCACCATGTGGTTGCTGGGGATTGAACTCAGGACCTCTGGAAGAGCAGACAGTGCTCTTAACCACTGAGCCATCTCTCCAGCCCCCCAGTCAGTGTTCTTAACCACTGAGCCATCTCTCCAGCCCCATTTTTCCCTTCTTTCTATATATACCCGAGGTACAATTGGGGGACAGGGCTCCATGGCGGGAACCAGCTTACAGGCCAAGGACACCACTGTGGGGATAGGCGTTGTCAGCGTATGTGCATGTCCCTCCCGAGAAGCACAGAAATGGATGACGGCCCTTCAGTAATGACCACAGCTCTGTGGCTGCTTTAGTCTTCTCTCCTCGAAGTTCTGCCTCTGTGTGTACATCTGGTCTCCAGCTCCAAGACACCAAGGACTTGTCTGGTCTCCATGCCCTTCTCCTTCAAGTAGCATCTGTCCATGTGCCAGGCCTTGGACCTCACAGCTGGGACGATTCTGTTCAGTCTTCCCCAGTTGTCCCCTCCTAGGTTTCTTTCCTCTCTTCTCACCTTGGATGGGACTTTTCCTGCTTGCCTGCTGCCTCTGATGCCAACCCTGCTGTACAGTCTTCCCTGTGCCGGAGCCTCTCCCTTTCCTTCTGGAGAACTCTACCCCATTTCCCCGTGCTGTGTGGTTGGGATGAGAAACCCAGCTCTGAAGGCTTACTTTGTGGCCTTTGGACAGGTATTCCAGAGGGTGGGGCAGTTCCAAGGGCATGCCAGCCAGAGGACTATGGGTAGGGTAGGCCTGCTCTGTGCCCTTTAGACAAGGTGCTGGTTTTCACCAGTACATTGCTCTTCACCCCCTGCCCCTAACAAGGTGTCTCCCCTCTTTGGGCCTTCACCGTCCTCTGCTTTGAAGGGTTCTCCTGAGAGACATGGTGCTTATATCAGTAAGGCTATGACAGGCAGGCAGGTTGTTGTAGACACCCCCTTGCTTATTGTTTCCTGTATCCCGGCAAGACTGACCCCACCCTGGAAAGGCACTGGGGTGCTGGGCTCTCTCCTTCGTGAGTCCGCTTTCATGAGCCAATGGGGATTCACCTAGCTGTTAAAAAACACAAAACAAAACACACAAAAACTGAGGGTGAGGGTGGGGATAATTACCCAGTTGATGGAGCCTTTGTTGTTTGTTGAAGCCCCAGAGTCTATCCCAACACTCAGTAAACAGGGTGTAGCAACATTTAGCCATAGTCCTAGCTCTTGGAAGGTGGAGGCAGGAAGATTGGAGTTCAAGGTAGGTCTGGGTCACATGAGAACTTGGCTGGCAAGACGCTCAGTAGGTAAAGGTTGCCCTGCAGCTTTGCTGACTTGTGTGATCCCCAGGGCCCACATGCTGAAAGGAGAAAACCAAGTCCCCACAAGTCGTTCCGTGACTTCTTGTGCACACAGCACACACACGCACAATTTAAAAAATGTAAAAGCCGAACAACAGGAAATGCCAACCTTTTAATGTCACATGGTACCTGTGGGTGGTAATGTGGCCTCTACTTGAGGCCAAGTTCTCCTTGCAAATGGTCCTGGCCTTCTGCGTCTCCCAAAGGTGAACAATGAGAAGTGCTTGCAATTCCATAGAGACATTATTCTCACAACAGCCTTCCTGTGACCCCTCCCCCCCCACACACACACATTGCAGGGCTCAGGGAAACGATAGTGCCCTCGCCCCCCTCTAACTTCTCTCTTTCTCTCACCAGCCCTTCTGCGATGGCTCCCACTTCTTCCAGCGCACTGGCCTTTCCCCACTCAAGTTCAAGGCCGAAGAGACACGCACAGTGGCCCTCTGTACCTGCAAGGCCACTCGGCGGCCCCCTTACTGTGATGGTACCCACAAGAGTGAGCAGGTACAGAAAGCGGAAGTAGGCTCCCCGCTCTGAGGGGTACCGAGACTGCGAGCCTCTTCCAGGCTTCCCTTCCTTGAAGGCAGTGGTGCCACCCACAGAAAGTAACATCCAAGGACTACATCTGCTTGTGAGCAGTGGTTCCCTGAGAAACTTGTGCTCTCCTCTTGGGCAGCGGAGAGCAGACCCTGGTAAAGCTGTCATTAAATGCTGAGACCCACCCTCCAACTGTCCCTGTGGTCACTGGCAAGGCTCACAGGTCTTCTAGAGCGCGATCTGTGGTGACAGAGGGCATCTGCTGGCCAAAGTGGGGCAGTTCAGATCCACTGCAGTTAGCACAGTGAGGTTGGGGAGCACCCCTCCCTTCCCCCTCCCCCCTCGGTCCCAAAGAACCACAAGCTTAAGAGTGTAGGCAGCATTTATTACAAAGCCAAGAGATACAAATGACCCAGGACAGGAGGGTATAGTCACAGGACCTTAGACTCAGGACATGGTACAAACAGACCCATGGGTTTAGAACCTCACACACTAAGCCAATACCCTGTCCTCCCCCCGCCCCCCAGATCTATGTACACTTGAGGAAAACCAGGTGGGCAAGGTTTGCCCATAATAGGTGGTCCACCAGGTAGAGTTGGGGTGGGCCCATTCTTTATCTTCTTGTGCTTCTAGATGCCTCTGTCCTATCCCTGCCTGGCCTCCGCTGGGGGTGAGGAAGTGGACTGGAGGGCCGTTAGCTTTTGGCAGAACTGGAGTCTGTGCTTGTCAGGGGTTACCCACCCCAACCCTCGGCTCTGGGCCCCCCAGTGACTGTCACCTCCAGTCTTGCTAGATTGGGTTCCTGGGTCAGGGTAGGGCAGGAGAAAATGAAGTGTTCACAATGCCAAAGTCACACATAGACTTTGCAGGGCCAGGGTCTTCTCTTCCACACACAGGAGGAAAGGGGGGAGGGTTCAGAACTTAATCAGTTCTTTGAACAAGGTTCCCACTGTCTGAGGAGATGAGGGGAATCTCCGCAGCCACTTGATGCTCACAGCCAGAGGACAAACTGCACTTGTAAAAGGCACTGTCTCAGTGACTGAACATTCAACAGTTGGGGGCTTGGACAGGGATGGGAAACAGCCAAGATGGAGCCCGTAGGCAGCTAGGGCTTAGGGACCCAACATGCCCTCTGCCCGGGAAACTAGAAGGGACATAGGGAAGGACGTTAATACTTCCAATGACCCCTTAAGACTACCAGGTAACCCCCCTTCCAGAACAGCAGAGTGAATTACAGAAGACCCCTAGACCTGGACACCCCCCACTCATACACACACACACACACCACACACACACACACACACACACACACACACACACACACACACACACACACACACTTCGTTTCCTGTGGCATTTAAATTAATCTGGTTGGTCCATAGAAAATAAGTATGTATATTTGGTTTTTCCTATGTACATATATATATTTATATATATATAGATAGATTTATTTATAAAACCCACCTCCCACTCTGAAGATGGGAGGAACCAGGGAAAGTCAAAGTGGAAAAGGGGGGCCAGAAAAAGTAAAAAGGAGGGAAAAGATGGCTGCGGAAGGAGAGGGTCCCTTTCCTCAAGTTAAGGGGGGCAAGGAGCTCCATTAACAGTCATCTTGCGCCCCCTGCTGGTGGAGGATGGCGTCTGCAGGCAGTTCGAAGTGCCCCCATTGGTAGCTGTGGTGGTTCCAGCAGCAGTTGAAGGTGGAGTGGGGGAGGTAGGATGGGTGGCTGGGGGGCCGTGGGAGCTGGGAGAGCCATGGGATGGGGTCGCAGGGCTGGGCAAGGAGGAGGAGGTGGCCGGAAGGGTGGCAGGGCTGGGAGCCTTGTCGCTGACTGACTCACACTCGGAGGCCCCGCTGGTGTTGGTGCCTTCTGAGGGAGTTGGCACTGTGGGTAGGGTGAGCCTCTTGCAGGCTGGCTGGACACGGTACTTGAGGGGGAGAGGCCCATTCTGTGGTGAGAAGGAAAAGGCCAGCAGTAAGAAAAAGGGAGTGTTAGAAGAGCGAGCCACCAGGGACCACCCATCCCTGTACCCAACCAGGGCCCAACCGGGAGCAAAGGTCTGAGCCTTGAAGAGGAGAGGCCCTGCAGAGTGAACAGACAGAGCCAGACAACCAAATAAAGAGACACAGACCCACTGAAGAAGGGGGTGAGAGACTTGGGGGGGGTTGGAGATCATGCAGTACCAAGGCATCACATTCCACGGTGGCTGCCCTGACTGCTGACCCCAAGTCTGAGTGGTAGTAACCAGGGCATCCACAAGGGACATGTGAGAGGTATGCCAGTAACCTCAGCACCCCGGAGGCTGGACTGCTGAACTCAGTCCAGGCCAGCCTGGACTCCATACCAAATTTGAGGCCGCCAGGGAAAAACTGTCTTAAATAAACAAACAAAAAAAGAAATGGCCTAGAGCTGACCTGGGAGTGCTGAGCCGTCAGGGCCTGGCTTGGCTCCAGAGACGGGAAGGGGTGTCTGACATAAGAGGGTGTCTCGTGTCACTGTGGCCACTGACCAATGCCAGGCCTGGCCAGGTAGGACCTTAGATTACCCCACCTCTGTCACCTGCTCACTGGCTTACCCTCCGCCACGGGTAGATGTAGGCTATGTCCATTAAGGTGTAGTATTCCTTCAGGGGCTCGTCTTCATAGAGGATCTCCACCTGGAGGGAGGGAGGGAGGGAGAGAGGGAGGGGATGACACCCACGGGACCCTGGCTGCCAGGGTTGGGAGCCTTAGGGGATAGAGGTAAGTGAATTGAAAAGGTGGACTCCAGGAGTTCTCTCCCGACTATAGATGTGACTTCCCTTCTCCCAAGAAACGCCAACCCACTGACGGGGAGGGGGAGGCTTCTCTCTAGGACCCTTTTGACCCAGACTCTTGCCTGTACCCCTAAGGGAACCACAGAAGCAGCTTTCATACCATCCGTACATCTGACCTGATGTTAAGAGCGCCACAACGTTTACTATCTCCCTACCCTCAGTGGAGGCTAAGGGAAGCTTGTACCTAGGAGCTTGTCCAAGAATCAAGGTCAAGTGTATCAGAGACCTCCTAGGGACCCTGTGTCCAGCATGGTTTACCAGTCTGTGTCTTGGAGTTCCTTGGCCCTATCAAAGGCCTGGCATTTGCATGCATACACCTAGGCCCTCTGTACACCAACTAAAACAATTACAGACCATCTTATCCTCAATAGTTGAGCTAGGCCCAGCTATACGCTATGTGCTGGCTATGATGCCCACCAGTCAGACACACCGACAGAGCTGTGCTGTCTGAGACAGCACGGGCATTCACCTTGTACTTGCTGGGCACATCCATTTTGTTGCGGAGGAACTTGGCGAGGTGCATCACGGTCATGGCCGCCGGGCATCGCAGGAACCGCACTCCTGTCTGTGGGGGAAGAGGCCCCAGTGAGAAGGTGTGTCCAAGCACTCTCAGCCCACAGCCCACTCCTGGACAGGCCCAAGGTGCACCTTCTCCTTGTCCCCGTCCCCATTCTCCACGAGGCTCTTCTTCTCCTCTCGGTCCCTGGAAGGCGAGAGAAAGAAGCTGTAGACTGGAGCTGCAGGACACATGCATGTCTGATTGGAGAATGGGCCAGGGTAGAAAAGGGGCCGAGGTTGAACTTGCCTGACGCCTTCATAGAACTCAATGGACAGGCTGACAATCTCGTCGTCACCCAGAGCCCCCTTCTCCTGTTCCAGGACCTCACCTCGGTCCTCGTTGGAGCCGTTGGGGACTGCAGAGGGAGACAAGGGGATTGGTCAAAAACAGAGCAAGGGGGCTGGAGAGATGGCTCAGTGGTTAAGAGCACTGACTGCTCTTCCAAAGGTCCTGAGTTCAAATCCCAGCAACCACATGGTGGCTCACAACCATCTGTAATGAGATCTGATGCCCTCTTCTGGTGTGTCTGAAGACAGCTACAGTGTACTTAAATATAATAAATAAATAAATCTTAAAAAAAAAAAAAAAAAAAAAACAGAGCAAGGGACTGAGGACCTAGGGAAGGAGGTAGGGAGGGTGCGAGGGGGTATTTGTTTATAAGATTTATTTATTTATAAATACATTGTCACTGTCTTCAGATACCAAAAGAGGGCATCAGATCCCATTACAGATGGTTGTGAGCCACCATGTGTTTATTGGGAATTGAACTCAGGACCTCAGGAAGAGTAGTCAGTGCTCTTAACCCTGGACAGGGTTCTAGCTGGGAGGTCTGCTGGAGGTCAGAGGGACAGTGGGGCCAAAGCTGGTACATTCACAGCTGGGGCGGCCCCAGTCAGTCACGTTGCTTCAGGAACCAGAATGTGCTTGTAGCTTCAGAGTGAAGGAACACACACTCACCCTCTGTCAGGGGGTATGCCGCGTAGAAGTCCCGTCTCCGTTTCATCTCATCTAAAGGAAGGAGGCGGGGATGAGTGGGTGACAGCTGGGAAGGAGGGGAGTGAGGGATGAAGAGGGGGTGTGTGTGTGAGTGCAGGGATGAGCGTGGGACAGTGATGGGGGCCAGGGGCAGGACAACACCGGGGTTCGTGATACCTTTAAAAAGCCCAGGCACCAACTTGTAGACAATGTCCTGGAGGGTTTTGTCTGATCTGGGAAAGAATGGAGACGGACATTAGCGACCACAGTACCTTCACCTCTCTAGCCAGGGACAGGCCTTGGACCCCTTCTTCTGACCCAGCGTTCAGGCATGCACGTTCCTGGTGGCATCTCTTAGCCTATGTCAAGCCGGAAGCCGCTGGGAGGCGGGGTATGGGGACAGAAGCCCACCTGATGCTGAGCAGTGGCCGTGTTTTATGGACCTGGACATCACACATGGGGCAGTATTTGTTGGTCTCCAAGTAGCGCACGATGCAGGTTTTGCAGACTTGGAGTGTGGACAGAGAGAAGACAGTCAGAGCCCCTCCTTGCCCAGGCCTGTGATTACACTCAGCTATCTGTTCCGCTATGACCCAGCAGCTCACACGTCTGGGCTGTGGTACCTTGTCTCGCCTTGAGGGAGGATGTGCCCTCTAACTATGAGCCAGGGTGGTGTCCTGTCTAACACAGAAGGTGCGCCAAGTTCTAGGCTCCCCTGAGCTAGCCAGGTAAGGCACCTTATTAGTCCTGGATCTCTTGTAACCAATCTGGCAGTGCGAAGGAGTGACCCCTGAATCTACAGGGGTCAAACTTCAGCCAGAGAAATCAGAAAAACTGGAGGTTTCTGATGCTGTCCCAGGAATGAGCTGCTGGGTCCAGGACACACACACCACACCCCTACACACACACACACACACACACACACACACACACACACACACACACACACACACACTCATTGTCCCTTCTTGGCAGTCTCTCTCAGTAACCCAGGGTCCGCTCTCCAGGGCAGTAAGGGATGTCCTCCAGTTTCCCTAAGCAGTGTCCCCAAGCTGGGCACCCCCAAACTCAACTCACAGGAATGTAAGCATTCCACAATCGTGGTGGCGTCGATGAAGTAGCCCCCACAGAGGGCACACATGAGGTGAGGGTTCAGCTCCGTGATTTTAATCCGTGTGGTCCGATGCATGTTGCCGGGGTCAGGACTGAGACCTGAGAAGGGTCACCCTGGGAAACAGAAATGGGGTCAGAAACCCAGCCACCCTTAGTTGCTTCCCTGCACTGCTTCCCCCTGGGCCCAAAGCCCGTTTCTTTCCTGTTTCGGATGTGCAACTGGGTACCAGTTTGACACTGGCTGCCTCTGGCCCACCCTCTGAGTGTTCACTGGGTGGTGGGGGCTCAGGAAGTTTCTGCCACCTTGAGAAGCAAGGTCATATACCATTTCAGAAGCAGTAGGAAAGACTGAAGTCAGCACATAGGAAGCACTACCCAACTCTTCAAGGTGGATGTGGGAGAACAGGAAAAGGGAAGATATTGGTGCTTCTAAAGACCTTCCCGGGACCTGTGGGCCTGTGAGAGAGCTCGGCACAGTGGGAAGAGAAGAGAATGAAGCCTGCAAGTTGTCCTTTGATTACTCACACTTGGACATGCATGCCGCACACAGAAAATAAACGCAATAAAAAACTTTTTAACAATATTCCTGGTTCCAACCCATATCCATTCAAGTGGTCAGGTATTTACCGAGTACCAAGAGCTTTAAGAACTAGCACAGACGGGGACTGGAGAGATGGCTCAGCGGTTAAGAGCACTGACTGCTCTTCCAGAGGTCCTGAGTTCAATTCCCAGCAACCACATGGTGGCTCACAACCATCTGTGATGGATCTGATGCCCTCTTCTGGTGTGTCTGAGACAGCAACACAGTACTCATACATAAAATAAAATAAATCTTTAAAAAAAAAAAAAAAAAAAAAAGAACTAGCACAGACAACAGAATTCACATGCCAAAATGAGAAAATGAGAAAAGAAAACAGAATTCATCGCCACTCCACCAATGAGATCCTTCATGAGACCGTCCAGAGAGACACCAGGACGCAGGCAGGCCCACCACCTGTCTCTTGACTGTGTCCCACTCGGGGCTTAGAACACCGCCTTCCTCTAATGTCTCTGGACACAGACAGCTCCTTGCAAGTCTACGACATGCTGGCCCTTCGGCTTCCTGGCCAACCCTGAGGCTGGCTTTCATTTGTCCCATGTTATAAAGAAGCTGCGGGCCCAACTTGACATTGCACTCTACAGGTGATCCAAGGGCCTGGCAAAAAGACCTTTACTGTCCCATGGCAGGAACCGCCCCATGTCACCCACTCCCCAGCCCCACCAGCACACTAACTGCTCTCCACCGTGCATGGTCTAGGAACCCACTCTCATGAATTGCTTCCCACCTGTTGCCACCTGTTTACAGGCTGGCCACCAACAAAGCACAGGCTCTCCCGACCCCTGCCGCAGAGCCAGGGCGCTCTCTGCGCTTCCCAACGCACCTGGCCAGGCCTGGGAGGCAGAGGTCGGTTCGATGCTGGCTCTGAACCGAAGGGGGCTACTACCTCTTTCCTCTCTCCCAGAGCAAAAAGCCCAGGAGCCTCGAGAGGCTGGCCAAGCCCCAACCGCTCCTTTACAACGCACACTCTTCTCTCTTTTCCAGAAAGATTTCTAAAGCCACCACACAGGGTTTTCTAGGACAAGAAATTCACAGCCAGCATCTGCAGTTTCTATAGAGACCCCAGGGTGAGGCTGGCCAGAACCCAAACAGCTAATAAAGCCCCAGGGCACCTGTCCAGAGGCTGGGATAGATGGAGCCACACAAAAGGCTACACTTTCGACAGACACCAAGTTGCAGAAAAGAGAAAAGAGAACAAGCCGGCCAGAGGTGGCCCAGAGACCCGGCCCTGAGGCGGCTACCCCTGACCTGCAAGCCTGCAGTAGAGTTCCTGCCCCTCTAGGTGGCCTTAGCTGGTACTCCCTGCAGGGGTTCCCCCAACACAATTTCAAAGAGGCTGCTGGCTACTCTACTGTTTAGTTGTTTCCATGGTAACGCAGTCTCTGGCAAGAAGCCCAAATATTATTACAACCATCCAGAGGATAGAACAAACTCCAAGTGGCTGTCTTTTTGAGCGTGTGTAATAGCCACCGTGCGTGCGTACGTGCTGTCTGGGCTTCCAAAGGTACTTCATGTGACTGCTTGCCTTGTGTGTGTCTGTGTCCAGAGACACAAACTCACAAACTGTATCAGAGTAGGATTCTGCCAGGGAACTCAGGATGCTAGGGTAAATCCCCTCCACCCAGCACGCACGCGTACACACACACACACACACACACACACACACACACACACACAAGAATATATGTGCTCTTCACCCACACACTTCATTTGCAAAGAGACAGAGGTTCCTAAGAAGTACAGAAGCTCCACACAGTCTGTCATTTTAGGTTTTACACAACAACCCCACCCCCACCCCACCCCACCGCTACCCAGCTCTCTTTCTAAGCTCAGGGCCATAAGGGAAGGAGACGGTGTGGATGGAAATGTTCCTTGTCTCCCCTGGGAGCAAGGGAGCCTCCCCATCCCCATTCCCATCCCTAGGGGCCTCAGAAAGCCACTACTGAGGCTGGGGGTGGGGAGAGGCCCTGATTGGCTCCTCACCTGATTGCCATGGTTACCTGCAGGGCCCTGTCAGCAGGTGCCAAGAGTGGCTGTAAACAGGAGCTCCTCGTCCCCAGAGCACCCCCTCCCCATTTCCCTGCTCAGGATCAGGACCAGAGTTCATTCTTCCCTGATGCTGAGGACTGTGGTGCTGGTGGGGAGGAGAGGGAAAAGGAGTGATGTGTCACATCACTCCATGGGGGACAGGTGGCAGAGACAAAGGGCCTGTGGAAGAAAAAGTGGAAGACACAGGTCCCAAGAAACAGAAAGGGGGCTGAGACATTTGGAACTGGTGTCAATGGAGCTGGGAAAGAAACCAGTCTCTTCTCCGTTCCTCCAACAGCTCCCCACCCCCAACCCAGTCTGTAGTCTTCTCTGGCTCTAGCTCCTGGATTCCAGGGGCCCCAGGCTGGAAAGGGGTTTGGTCAGCACCTAGCACCCAGTCCCTTGCCATTTGGGCTCACCGCTCCCTCCCTAGGCTTCCAGCCTACAGCTGACAGACATCCCCCATCTCTCCAAACTAGACTTTTCTTCTGTAGGTACTGGCCTACTGACGCTACGGATCCTACTGCCCCCCGGGGACAACAGCTACTGCCTTCTGCCTCGATATTGCGCCAAATCAAACCAAGCCCCAGGCCACGAGAGGTCATTCAAGGTCACATTGGAGCAGTTGACAGCGGAGGTGGACCAGATCCCGGAAAGCAAGTAGTACAGACTTCTCAGTTTGCAGATGAAAAAAACTTAGATATGACTTGCCCAAGGTCACTCGGCAGAAAAACAGGCAATGCTCTGCGGAGCATCTGCCTGCCTCCTGTTCTCATGTCATAAGCCAGCATCCAGGTGGGCGCTCCTTACTCGGAAGGCGGAAGAGCTGAGCAGGTGGTAGGAGGATGGAGGGCAATTACAAAGAAGGGCTGTAAGTCCACCCTGTGGGCCTGCTAAATGGGAGGCAAAGCTAATTAAAACCTTACACCACCTCCACAGTATAGAAGGGAAAACTGAGGCAAAATGGAAAACAGAGTGAGCAAGAGTAGAGTGTGTAGACAATCTCTAGCATTGGTTCCCCTCCCGGCTTCACAGACCCAGCTCTGCCACCAAACCTTGTGTGTTTATGTATGGGTCAGAGAGAGGATTCTGCACCAGAACATTGAAATCTCTTATCTTTTCCTAACCTTTGACAGTGGGACAGTTCTTCCTACCACTCAGTTCCTGAAGACAGAATAAAAAAAAAAAACAATAATAAAAACAAACAGAGTATACACTGGGTGGCACCGCAAGATACACAAATCCAGAGCCAGACACACCCCCTTCATCACAGCCCCCAGAGCCAGAGAATCCGTGGTCACATACACAAGCCAGACAGACACTTGGCCAGACACACATCACCACACGCACAGCTAGGCTGGAGCCAGGCTCCTACTCCACAGATGCGGAAATCATTTCCACCCACCCCATCACATCCCTGCCTGAAACTGGAGCCACAGACATTAACCTCCTATGAACCTCTAGTCCTCTCAGGGTAAATTATAATCTAAGTCTTCCAGCAACAAAGGCAGTTCAGCCCCCAATTCCGCTGTGGGGTCAGAGGCTGAAGGGCTGCAGTTGGCGTCTGACCTGTGTAACATGTGACCTCTTCCACGTCGGGCTCTCTCCATTCCCATAGCAACAGTTCCATCAAACCAAGATCACTCGGGGAGTTACTTTTCTCCCTTCTCTGCTCACCTCCCAATACTTCAACTTGAACAGGGTCAGGCGACAGCCGGACTGGATCCTGGAGGCTGCTTCCTGCCTCATTCCAAATACAGTTCTAAGTGCGCAAGCCCCAACCTCAAACCAGGGGAACCCCTGGGAAAACCTCTCCAAAATGCTACAACAGAGCTGGCTTTATGCTCCTCGGATTACAGTAATAACACCTTGGAGCAGGGATGTGTGTGTGCTGGGGGGGGGGGGGGAATCATGAGTTTCAGGAACAGGATAACTGCAAGAAGTCCAGAGCGGGAGGCCCAGGACCAAGAGAGCTGGCTAAGAGAAGCCCCTCCCTCAGCGAGAGGGAGATCAAGAGAGACTGAGGCAGCATGGGGGATGGCGGGAGCACGGCTAGGGGCTAGGAGAGACAAAGACGCAGGGAAGACTCACGGCAACACCTGTACATATTAAACATTAAAATTCACACAAACATACACACTTCTTCTCGATCAAGCAACCAGAGCAATTTTGGATAGACCCGGGAAGTGAGGGATGGAAGAATAGGGGGCTTGCCTAGACGCCCCTGGGAGGCTGGAAGGACGCGGGGGTGTGTGCAGGCCCAGGGTTCCCCAGCTTTCAGAGCTAGCAGCCGCAGGGCTCAGGGAGAAAAGAGTAGCCGGTTCCCCTTTCACCCCCAGTGGCAGAAGGGTCAGCTCATCGCACCCCTTGGCCACTAAGGAAAGGAACATGCTAAATCTCTCCGCGCTGCCGTTCTTCTCCCTCCGCCCGTGCTTTCCCCTGAAGCCTAGGTCAAAGGATCAGGCACCCCAGTGACCGAGAGGCCACTCCTTCCCTCCCTAGAGCCAAAGTTTGGTGGGGCCCCTGGAGGGAGGTAGGGGAAAAGCTCGGTCGAGGTGGTTCAGGGAGGGGGCGGGGCGCCTCGCACCGGGACGAAAGGGACCTCTGGGGGAGGTGCCCAAGATCCCGACCCCAGTAGTTAGGGCGCCCTCCCTCGGCCGCCAGAAAGCCAAGTCCCCTTCCTCCGGGCCTCAAGTCCTCGCGCGTCTACCACGCTCACTGCCCACTCGGGAGGCGACCCTTGCCCGACTCGGAGGGGGCTGATCGGCCAGAGCCACAGTCTGCTCCAGCTTGTGGAGACACTCGGGTCGCGGGGACGAGACCCACCCTAGCGTACGTCCCCAAAGCCCTCGTGGCCGCCCGGACCCTCCCCCTCGATACCTCGCAAGCAGGGTCTTAGCAGGGGGCTGCTGCACAAAGAGGAGGTGGTCGAGGGAGACTCCAAATCGTTAAGAGGGGGAATCCACTTCGGCCATCTTGGAAGGGAGGAAAGGGGAAAAAAAAGAGAGAGAGACCGGGAACGGGAGAAAGAAAGGCGGACCGGGAGAGCTTGGACAGCGGCTGGCCGGGCGGGAAGGGGACGCGAGCAGCAGGCCAGGCCGGAGCTCCCGGCTCCCACTGGGGTTTGCAGGGAAAGGTGAACGGGTCCCGGTCGCCAGCCCTAGACGCTTACGAGGTAGCAAGGAGGCAAGCGCGAGTCGGCGTCCGCTTACCTGGCTTCGGGGTCCGGTGGATCTCGGGGAGGGGGGGATGGGAGGGAGGGAGGGAAGGGAGGGGAGGGGGACCACAGCCCTGTCGCTCGCTCGGTCGGCGGGAGGGGAGAAACCTATGGTAAGAAAGGAGTTTGTAAGAGCAGCTTGGGGTGGGAGGGAGAGTGGGGAGGGGAGGGGACCATAGAGGAGGGGAGGGGCTGTGGGGGGGGCAAAATGGCTTTTTTCCTCCAGACAAGAGTAGGTCCCGCCCACTACTCACCCACGTGACCTCATTCCTTCAGGATGTTTGCAGAGAGGGAAAGAAGAGGGGGAGAGGCTAGCTCAGCTGCTCCCCACCGCCTAGCGCTGGGCTTCCCCCAAACCAAGGGAAGACCACCTCTTATCCAAACAGATCCCTTGAACCCGGAGGAAAGGTCCTGTTGTATTACCTTCCATCATGAAACCACCTCCTCCACCTAAAATAAGTGTGTTCTCCCCCCCTCCCACCGACCCTCCATCCCTACCCTAGCTGGGGAGCTAGGAAAATGGTAAGATGCAGACTAGGCGGAAATGTGTCTCGCAGCACCCGGTACCTCGCCGCTACCAAAGGGCGCTTGGGCGGGGGACACGGCGCCGTCGGCCACGCGTCCGAGTGAGGTTCACTCACTCCAGCTGAATTTCTTGGGATTTCTAAGTGCGTGTGTGACCCCGAACGTGCCCTCGCCGCCCGCCCCCCACCGGTTCGGGGTCGTCGCACCTCGCGGAAAGCGCACAGTGGCCGCGGGGCTTGACTGTGGCCGAGGCTGGCGCGCTCAGCGTGCTCGGGCGGAGAAGAATGGAACGCAGTCCGGGGCGGGGAGAGCAGCCCGAGACACGAACTCGGGCGCCGAGCCAGAGACACAATAACTAGCCGAATTCGAGAGGCCCCGACGCAATAGGAAGCGAGGAGTCGAGAGAGGACGCGCGCCTTTTCGCCGCCGGTGCGCCTCCCTCGCGGCCGCGGAGGGGCCGGCGAGCGCGAAGGTGGCGGGTGCCAGCCCACTTCGACTGTCGTCCTCGGCTCCACCCAGCGCTCGCTCCCCGGTCCCCAGCGGCCCCGGGCCCCGGGCCCCGGGCAGGGTAGGAAGGAGAGCTGGAAGAGACGGCGCCAAGGAAGCGAATCGATTCTGCGTTACCACAAGAACCGTGGGCCTCATTAGGTCGCTCGATTTCGCTGATTCGTTACTTATGATTTATTGGGGGTGCCCACTGTCACTGTCCCTCCAAAGCGCTCGATTATCCGGCCTGAAATGCCTTTTTTCTGGTTCTTTTTTTCGGAGGTGGGGACCGAACCCAGGGCCTTGCGCTTCCTAGGTAAGCGCTCTACCACTGAGCTAAATCCCCAGCCCCCTGAAATGCCTTTAAACGCCTGAACGGTGGGTTGGCTCGTTTAAGTAATGAATTTTTGTCGAGCCTGCCTCCTCTCCTTGTTCCAAGCTAAAGCAGTCCCGAAGTGAGTGCTTTTATACACTGGTCGGCTTATCAGGAGCCCTGTGAAGGCCGCCCAGTGACACCACCAGCTTCAGCTCTCAGCCCGCATAGCCAAATGTAGAGGAAGAGCAGGAGATTTCCGCTTAGACTGTGTGGTCCAAGTGGGAGCGGAAGAGGCCACGGGAGCATTGGTCACTTGCTTCCCAATCCCTACATCGGGTACCACGAGCTCACAGGCTACTGTGGAAAGGGGTCATGACTTAGACATGTCAACTGTCATCAGGGCCCATGAGTCCCGGCATTTTGAACTCTGCTATATCAAACACAAGTGCTCAACACGGAGGGTTACCGCAACAGGGATCCAAGGGCGGCGCCTGGCTACCTTTGCTTACTGGAGTGAGTATCCATTCGCTCCTCAAACAACTAGAAGTTCCAGTTCCAAGTAAACCGTTGGAGAGTAGGAGTACACTGAAGACCCACCATCCACTAAAAGTCCAATAAATCACCCATGCTGGGATTTATATCGCTAACTCCTGTGGTTCATCAGGAAAAACCCTGACTCAACTCTGCCAGTATCACAAGTTCTCTGGTCTTTCCGACTTTAGTCCATTAACCCACCTGGAAGCACTTGGCGGGTGCCAACGTCAAGTATTGTTTTAGGCACAGTAGGTAAGCTGGGCTTTGACTCAGATCAGGACCCGTGAGGGCAAGCCTAAAAAGACCCAGTTCCAGTCGTGTCTGAGCTCCAGGTGGTCCTCTAGGCTTGCACCCATCTGCAAACACGGGAGAGGGAGTCCAGAAGAGACTTCCTTTGAGCCCCTTGCACATTCTCTCCTGCCCACCTCCAATGCCCTCTGCAAACCCTCATTTCCCACCAGGTTTGTGTCTTACCCTGTCCTCTAACTGATTGCCACTCGTGGTGAGCACAATCGGTCATAAATCAGAGGTTCCCAGAGAGCAGGAACCTTGCAAGGACTTGAAGGCAAGGACGAACAGGCATGTTTCCATCGGATATAGAGCTACTCGAAGGAGAAGATCCCTTTTTAAATGGCGACAGTAGTTGGAGAGAGTGGTTCTTCCTTGCTTGTGTGCAGTTTTACCTGTGTCCTTTACACCGCTCCCTTCTGCAAACGATGCCCTTTGTTGATCTCTGAATTTATTTCCCCATCTCCCTCACTGTCTCTCTTTTCCTCTCTTTTTTTCTCCCAGAGACGGGACTCTTGCCCTACTCCCTTACTTATGTCTACTTAGGTCCCCTCATTGTATGCCTTTCTCTGTAGATGACAGCTAGGTCCTTCTCTTTCAGCTATCTCTTTTATCCCTCACTTTGTCCCTGTGGTTTTTTTTGTCCCTGCACTGTTTCCGTCCATCAGGACAGATGTCCTATTTCAAGTTGATATCGTCCACTGAGGCAGACAATGGGAGCTGTCCAACCTCCACCGCAAAATTTATTCTTAATCCAAGGAAAAATGCATTGTTAAACATGGCAGTGAGACAGAAACCTGGCTTTGGTTTTCTGTCACCCTGATTGGGAGAATGGTGAGAGATAGTGGGGAGACATTGGGGAGACATCCGGTCATTGACTACAAACGGACTTCTAAATACAATGACCCTCTGGGTTGGTTTATCACGATTATTGCTTCTGGCACATCGGTACCGAATGCTTTTGAACATTAGTGACTTAAAAGGACACGCTCAAAAATATACAAACCGTCCCTGGGTGGGCTCGAACCACCAACCTTTCGGTTAACAGCCGAACGCGCTAACCGATTGCGCCACAGAGACGGCGATGGTTGTTTCCTAGGCAGAGAGCTGAGTCAATAGGAGTGAGTCCGATATGGCGCAAGACCAAACACAACGCAAGCAGTTACAGTAGCTTAGAAATGCAGCGAAACAAATCCGATCTGGAAGAACAGCGAATCCTGGCTGTGGCAGAGGGAACGGGGATTGTGCTCAGGAGGGGACGACGAGGGACGCACACGTCCCACTTGGGTCGCCCTGGAGCCGTTGGCCCAGGCTATCCTCGGTCAGTCTCTTGGATGTGGCATAGAACGTTTCTTTATAGAGTGAACAGAGACTAAGGGCTACGACTGTCCGCCAGCAGGGATTGGGGGTGAGGAACTCCAAACGCGGAACAACCTGTAGCCCACTCCCGCAAGACAAAACAAAACAAAACAAAACAAAACAAAACAAAACAAAACAAAACAAAACTCCACTCTAGAATTGAACCCTCTCAGCATGAACCCTCGGCGCGGTCTTCCCATTCCGCAAAGAATGGGCGCCTTCGGTATACTCGGGGTCAATGGGTATTCACAGCCCCGCAAAAAATCCCGGTAAACAGTAGGGATTTGTGAATGAATACATGAAGTCAGCTAGCTTGAGTAAAATGCCTAACTCCTACAGCACCACAGTAAATCCCAGATTACCTACTCGGCTACAGCACCAGCCCTACAAGGCCCAGTTCCAAGCCCACGTGTTGCAAACTCCGCCCCAAGGTGGGACGGCCCGGAGTCCAGATCCGCCAAGATCCCAACATGCCCCGAACTGCAGGCTCTTCCGCACTCACAGTGACTTTTCACTTTCCGCTTTCCATACCTCCGTTTTGCTGTCTCAACCAAACTATGCATACTTGTGACTGACGGGCTGGGTATCCAATAGAAGGCTGAACCAGTCAAGCCAAGTGGTTCGCCAGCCAATGGGGAGGACTCGGCAAGAACGTTGGCCCTGAGAAAGCCAGAACCGGTTTGTAGGCAGCGCAGTGGAGATCGGGTTCCTATTACAGTGCAATCATGGTGAGATTGGGGACTAAGGAAAAAAGTCTGGGGTGGGAACTGAAAACATGGACGGGTAAGAATTGGGTTCGGGACGGAGAGGGCCTGGTGGTCAATAGAATGCACGTGGGAGGACTATGCGGATGAATGCGGTTCCTGGCTGCTCCACTGAGTCCATCTCAGGCCGGAGCTCCTGGCGTCCTGGCGCCTCCAGAGTACAGGGCACAGGTATATGAGCTTTGGGGTCTAGGACTGAGCTGAAGGTTTTGGTCGCACTTAGCTCCACGGACTGAGCCGCTTGATTTGTTTGCCCCCAGTCTGTTATGTCCTATAATGGAGGGGCCGTCATGGCCATGAAGGGAAAGAACTGTGTGGCCATCGCTGCAGACAGGCGTTTCGGAATCCAGGCCCAAATGGTGACCACGGACTTCCAGAAGATCTTTCCCATGGGTGACAGGCTCTACATAGGCCTGGCCGGCCTGGCCACTGACGTCCAGACAGTGTAAGTGTCCTGCACTTAACCAACCCCATCTTCACCCAGGTTTCTTCGTTGAGCAGCCTGTCTTGAGTAGCCTGGCATCAGCCATCTGCCAAAAGCCACGATTGAGTGTGAGACTCAGCTGAACACTACAGCGGTACAGAGATGGGTCTTAACCTACGTTTTCTGGCATTAACTAGGTTCTATGGGAAGAAGCATCTTTGTTACTGCCTAGCTGTCTCATTCTGCGATTCATTGAGAGTCTTTTTTTTGTTCAAAATAACCAATCCCAGTGTAGGTCTTTCTTAAGCGAAAGACCGTGGGCATTCCCTAAAGCAGTAGTTGGCAAAGCAGACATACAGAATGATAACCAACCATGAAGAGCTAGTGGGTTTTAACTTCCCACTTAGCTTACCTAGTTGACAGTGGTTACGTGATTTGAGTGACGGCAGAGTCTGAGAGGAGAAACGGGTTGTTGTGATGGCCCTGGTGTGTCGGTTCTGGTTGCTATGATTGGTGGTGGGAAAGTAAGTGTGGGACTTTTTCTTCTTCTTCTTTTTTTTTTTTTTTCCGGAGCTGGGGACCGAGTGTGGGACTTTTTAAACACAAACTTCATTGATTGTAATTTTACTTATTTTTATTTTGTGTGTCTGTGTGTCTGTGCATCACGTATGTGCAGTGGCTGCAGAGGTTAGATGAGATGTTTGGACAACCTCTCCCCTCCCTCAGCCCTCATGCCCCGAGCATGCAGGCGGTTGTCAGCCATTATGTGGGTGCTGAGACTTGAACTCGGGACCTGTGGAAGAGCAGTCAGTGCTCTTAACCACTGAGCCGTCTCTCCTATTATTTTATTGTGTTTGTATGCCCAGGTTCCACAGCCTGTGTGTGGAGGTCAGAGGAGTTGGTTCTGCCTTTCCATCATGTGGGTTCCGGGCCTTGAACTGGTCAGGCTTGGTGTAGGTGCTATTACCCGCTGGCCCATCTCACTGTCTCAAGGATGGGTCGTGGTGAGTCATTGACGTAGAAAGATTCATTCATCGATTCATTGACCATTGAGGTCAAGAGTCAAGTCTTCCCCTGACCCCCAACCCTGGTACTAGAAAGTGAAACCAGAATTTTGAATGCTTAAGCACATGAACACGCTGTTGACCTACATCCTCAAGCCCACCTCCCATACCCTGTATCATCGTTGTCATCATTATTATTTTTTAAAGATTTATTTATTCTACATAAGTACACTGTAGCTGTCTTCAGACACACCAGAAGAGGGCATCGATAGATCCCATTACAGATGGTTGGGAGCCACCATGTGGTTGCTGGGATTTGAACTCAGGACCTCCGGAAGAACAGTCAGTCCTCTTAACAACCGAGCCATCTCTCCAGCTCCATCATTATTATTAAAAGGTTTATTTTATGTGTGGATGTTTGCCCACCTGTCTGTGCACCAGCTGCATGCTGTGCCCCAGGAGGCCAGAAGGGGGCAATGGATTGCCCAGAACTGTAGTTGTAAGCTGCTTTTCGGGGGAGGGAGTTGGGAGTTGAACTTGGGTTCTGTGTTCTTTCTTACCCACTGAGCCATCTCCCCGGTGCCTTTTTATGTTTGAAGCATAATACAGTCCGCCCTGAAGGTTCTCTGTCAGACTGAAGTAGCTTAAATGAGAACTACTCGGCCAGAATGGGGCTGTGGTTCAGTGGTGGTGTATGTTTAGCATATACAAGGCCCTGGGTTCAGTTGCTAGCATTGGGGAAAGAAAGATAGATTAGTCATGATGGCCCGTGCCTGTAATGCTGGGATTATAAGGGAGCTTGAAGCTGGAGACTGATACCTGACTTTAAGGTCCACTGGTTACCTAGCCTAGGTTAGCCTAGGCTGAGGGGGTAGACTGAATTTGGAGGAAAAGATTCATGTACACTAAACATGCTCAGAATTTTCCTGTCAGTATTCCCCACACTGGGGTAGAAGAACCCTTCACATGGTATTTACATTGGTTTTAGTACACAGTCACTGAGGGGTGTGTGAATACCCAGGGCATGGTTACACATTAAAAAGTGACTTAGAGGGCTGGAGAGATGGCTCAGTGGTTAAGAGCACTGACTGCTGCTCTTCCTGAGTTCAATTCCCAGCAACCACATGGTGGCTCCCAACCATCTGTAATGGGATCCGATGCCCTCTTCTGGTGTGAGGTGTACATGCAGTTAATGCACTTTTACTTATAAAATCTTTTTTTAAAAGAGTGATTTAGAAATAATGGCATTGGGGTTGGGGATTTAGCTCAGTGGTAGAGCGCTTGCCTAGGAAGCGCAAGGCCCTGGGTTCGGTCCCCAGCTCCGAAAAAAAGAACCAAAAAAAAAAAAAAAAAAGAAATAATGGCATTTCATATAAGAAATGTCCCTGCTGGGCTTCAGATCTGTGGGGATCCTGGAACCAGTCTTTCTGGTTATTGAGGAAACTACGCTAACATCCAGTCTAGTGCTTGGCTGTGACGTTTCCAAGATAGTTCTTTCTGTGTTGTGACTGAAGTCCAGCGGTTAGGACTGTGACAGGAAAAGATGGTGATTTTTTCGATGCCAGTTTTGAGGAGCTAAGACAAACCCCCTCAAAGGGGTAGGGTTTGAAGTTATACCTTAGGTTTGGAGAGACCTTGGTGGTGTGTTGAATCTAGGGGATCAAAGTCTAGAGGGAGAGTATAGGGTGCGGGAGGCTTTTGAGCTGTACCTAGAAGACTGAACCTTATTTTTAGTAGGGAGTTGGGGAAAAGTCAGGAAAGAAGAGGAAAGGGAAGGCAATATGGCTTAATGGGGAAAAGTGCTTGTGGCCAAAGCAAGTGACCTGAGTTGGGTCCCTACAATCCAGATGGTGAAAGGAGAGTGCTGACTCCCTACAAGTTTCCCTCTGACCTACACATGTATGATATGTTGCAAGCGTGTGGGCGCTCACTCTAAATAAAATAACAACAACCAAAAAGGGAAGAGGAGGGGGAGGAGAGGTTGGGTCAGGATTTCCAGGATGGACCATGAAGCTTGGAAGCAGCAGTTGGTAACATCAGGAGAGCTGGAAGGGAAGCTTGTCAGGCATCGTGGAGTCTCCAGAACCCAGAGCGGCCCAGGCTTACTCAAGACTCAGGCTGCCCTCCCTCACTGTGGCCTTCTGCAGAATCTTCTCACTAGTGCCCACTTGCAGTGCACAGCACCTCCTGATTCAGTAGCCTTCAGGTTCCTTGCCTGTAAGAGATGACATGGAACTTACCCCCAAGACTCTTGGTTCCCGTGTCTTGAGGTTCCTTCTTTTGCTCAGTACTTGTGGCATTGGTTGGTTCTATGCAGGGTCTATCACAGAACTCCTGGGGTGGCCTAGGGTCGTCCTTCGTGGGCACCTTCTCATCAGCGAGCACCTGCTCAAGTGTTGTGGTAGGGACAGAAATCGTATGTCCCCGTCTGTTGTTCTGATCGCCACAGGTTGAAGACCAGAGGACTTTTAGCAATGACTAACTCCTTGCTTCTCCTACCCCAGTGCCCAGCGTCTCAAGTTCCGACTGAACCTGTACGAGCTGAAGGAAGGACGGCAGATCAAGCCTTACACCCTGATGAGCATGGTGGCCAACCTCTTGTATGAGAAACGGTGAGTCTCATACAAGAAGTAGACGTGTAGATGTACAAATTGGGTGTAGTCCTGGTGGGATTTGGATCAGTAAAGAGGTTGAGAAGGCAGAGTTCTCCAAGAAATTAGGGAGGGAGGGAGGACCAGGAGGAGAGGTCAGAGAGGAAGATGAACACACCTTAACATTGCCAGGTGCCAGGAGAGGGGGAGGGGCTGCACAAAGCTGGCCACAAGGAAAGGAGGCCCGTCCCTCACTACCCCACCCTGTCTGAACCGGCATGTGTGTGTGAGCGCCAGTGCTCTCAAACTCTGGACTCTCTCTCACCCCGACCATAGGTTTGGTCCCTACTACACAGAACCTGTCATTGCTGGCTTGGACCCGAAGACCTTTAAGCCCTTCATTTGCTCTCTGGACCTCATTGGCTGTCCCATGGTGACAGATGACTTCGTAGTCAGTGGCACCTGCTCTGAACAAATGTATGGGATGTGTGAGTCTCTCTGGGAGCCCAACATGGTAAGCTATCAACAGCAAGGCTGGCCTCTGTACCCAGGCCACCAGAGAGGGGTGAGTTTGTGCAGCAGCGAGCAGTGGGGAAGGTGCGGCTGCTGCTCCACTGGAGGGCTCCATCTGGGCTGGCAGTGAGAACAGCCTGTTTACCTACCCTGGTCACGTTTACTAAAGCGGCATCATACTGGTTTTCTGGGTTCCTTCCCCGGGACAGGCAGCAGCAGAGTGAGCCCGAAGGTTGGTGGTCTGAATTAGAAACTATTATTTTATAGTAGCCCAGGCTGTCCTAGAACTCACTCTGTAGCCCTTGTACTTAGAGATCCTCCTGCCTCTGCCTCCCGAGTGCTGGGATCAAAGGCATGCACCACCACTGCCTGGCATTTTTATCAATGTTGTGTTTTTTCAAGACAGGGTTTGTACTTCCCTAGAACTCTCTTTGTAGACTGAGCTGAGCCTCGAACTCTGATCTGCCTGCCTCTGCCTCCTGAGTGCTAAGTGAGTCAACCTTCCATTCACCTCAGCTGTGAACGGGGGCATTCCCGCAGACAGGGAACTGAGGAGCGTGCCCAGTGAGAACATTAGAGCTACACTTCACAGGGAGGTTGCACTCTTCAGGCTTAGGGGAAGCCAGGCACAAAGTTTATTGCCATTAACAAGGCAGACCTTCAAATGCCTGCTTAGAGGAGCAAGAGGAAAAAGCTGGCCCCCGGGGCAGGCAAAACAGCTTGTACTAGGGTACAGTAGGGCTACAAATGCCCAGTCTGTCGAGAGTGCCTGCAGTGGGAGAATGCATGTGTGAAATGGGGCTGGAGAAGGGGAGGGGGACCCTGAAAACCCTGTTTAAATGCTTTCCTTTGGTAGAAGGAGCCTGAGGGACGCTGACTACAGCTGGGGTGTCTAGCTGGTCCTGACTGGGGATGGAGGGGCAGCCAGAGTCAAGGTGGAGAATCCAAGAGAAGGAGCAGGTTTGAGGGGTGGGCTTGTAAGTTTGGGTGGGCTGGGTTTTGGGGGACCTGTGAGACCTGTGGGATGGTCTCAGGCTGCAGAGAAGTAGGCCAGAACCAGGTGGAGATTCTCTTCCCTTTCAGAGGGGGAATGGAGGCTCTGTAACGGGATATAATTATGACATTTACCCAATATCACACTCTCGGGTTTGAAGTGTTTTCTTTGTCCTGTTTCCTCCCACGGAAGGAGCTGAGAGGAACCGTCTCTCACTCCAGGCATGGCAGGGCCTACAGCAGGGCAGCTAAGAGTTCAGAAAAGAAGAGGGCTGAGGAGCCCAGGTCTGAGCGCTTTGCTCTGTTGGCAGGATCCAGAGCACCTGTTTGAGACCATTTCTCAGGCCATGCTGAATGCTGTGGACAGGGATGCCGTGTCGGGCATGGGCGTCATTGTCCACATCATGTGAGTACAGTCTGGGAGAACGCTGAATACTTCACAGAGAGCGTCTCCTCCTTCCCCGCAGCATACCTACCCTCTGTAAGATAGAGAGGCACCACAGGAAG
Organism: Rattus norvegicus; assembly: GCF_021556685.1. Classification (NCBI taxonomy): domain Eukaryota; kingdom Metazoa; phylum Chordata; class Mammalia; order Rodentia; family Muridae; genus Rattus; species Rattus norvegicus. The sequence continues at coordinate 88,942,660 of NC_141543.1, forward strand.
CAGAGCCTGGTCACTGCACCCAGGTGGCGGGACTTTTGTATTCTCAGCACTGGGGAGGCTGAGGCAAGAGGATTTTGAACTCAAGATTAGTTTGAGGAAGAGAGGGACAGAAGGAAGAAGTAAGCAGACAATAGGCCTAGAACAGTAGAGTTAATTTTACTGAGGTAGGCAGCTAGGTGCTGCCCAGACCCTCCAGGCCTCAGGACACTCTAGGACTGAGTCTCCTCACAGTGGACATGTTTTTCCTTCCCTAACAGTGTCCCCAAAGTTTCAGGGATGATCACGGGCAGCTACTGCTTCAGACTGAGTGGCTCATGGCTCCCCATCCTCCCCACGCCCTCTAGTCTGCAGCCCAGAACTCACATCCCAGTCTGCAGCCAGACCTGAGGTGCACACTGCACTCTCCCTGTCTGAGGCGATCGCCAGAAGCTTCATAGAACGTAGCAGTGTCTCCTTCCTTCATGGGCTCTGGAAAGCAGAATTGAGCAATCCAAGGTTGTCATGTCCTTTGCAGTGAGAGCAGGTGCTTGTGAAAACACTTGCTCTGTAGGCCTGAGGACCTCCCCTCCTTGGAGGGTGTCTCAGTCTAGCCCCAACTGTGTCTGGGGCAAAGCCCCCTGTCCTTGCCTGTCCTGCCCTCATAACAGTCTAGAGGACAGCAGACTATTAGGTCGCCAGGCAGCCTTTCCCTTTCTTATAGCTGAGGGCCAGAGGAGAGGCAGGCAGGAGAGACAGGAGACAGGATTGTGTGTGACTTTTCTCTCTCGACAGTGAAAAAGACAAGATCACCACCAGGACACTGAAGGCGCGGATGGACTAACCTGTGCTCTGGCCCCGTCTCCCTTTTGTTGTTTTTCTTTTTAATAAAATCTCCTTTCTTTCATGCCTGCCCGCCCTTGTTTCTGCGACTTTGTCCCCATCAGGGAGAGCCCAATACAGAGCGACTTTATCTCAGTCGTCTTTGGTTTCACTTATTTTGGTGCAGGGAATTATGGCCCCTGGCCATACTAAGCACACATTCTGCTACTGAGCTACACCCCTATCCTGTGTTTCCTTCTGGGCTTGCTTCATTGGCACACCTAGGGCTCCCTACCAGTCACCAGTGGATGCCTTCACGGTGCTGGGCTTTGCAGAGCGTGCCTTACATAATGTAGAACTCAGGCACTATGAGCCAAGGCAGTTGACATCAGCCTAAGTCCCATTTGTCCCCAAACCTGGATCCCTCTCATTCACTCAGTTGGCAGTCTTCCTCCACACTCCCAGTGCTAAAGTGGGGTTTGGCCAAGGACCCGTGAATGATCTAGGTCAGTGTTGTTTATCTTTGTCTTTACCACACTGGCAGGGAGGAGTGGGCGTGGCCTCCTCCAAGATGATGTCACTGACCACTGTGCACGTCTGGCACACTTGTAACCTGTAGTAGTAGATTCAGTGCTCCAATACACAAATGTTTGCTTGGTTCCCAGGTAGCCTCTGAATGATCTGACGGCCCATTCAAACTCATTCCTATTTAAAATAATTCTTTTGTTGTGCTGGGGGAATCAAACCCAAGGCTTTCAGTGTTAGGCAGTATTTATTCTACCGCTCACCATAGCCCAGGCCTTCCAGGCTCCGGGGACCTTTCTTACCTATTCTTCACAGGCTGGGACTACAGGGCCACACAACCCTGGTGGGACTTGTCTTTTTCTTTTCTCTTTTTTAACTTTCTGAATCGGAGGGCCTGCGATGAGCTAAGTTTTGTCCCTGAATCTCAGCTGCCACTGACATGGCTGGTCCAGGTCCACAGTGAGACCTACGGAACTTTTTTTTTTTTTTTTCCGGAGCTGGGGACCGAACCCAGGGCCTTGTGCTTACTAGGCAAGCGCTCTACCACTGAGCTAAATCCCCAGCCCCGGAACTTTTTTTTAAAGATTTATTTAATGTATATATGTACTCTTACCTGCGTGTACACATGTGTGCCAGAAGAGGGCATCAGAGTCTATTATAGATGGTTGTGAGCCACCATGTGGTTGCTAGAAACACCACCCCCACCCCCCACCCCCCCCCCCCCCCCCGTCGCCTTTTTGGTTTGCATGCGTGTGTGCATGCATGTGAGCGTGTGCACAAGTGCGTGTGCATCCTGGAAATGGAACCCAGGACACCTTCAGCGCAAGTACTAGACTTTAAGGAATAGAGGTGGGTGGCTGAAGCCACACAGACAGTTGGGAAACATGGCTCCTGGCCACTGTCCACAGCTGAAGGGAGAGAGGGGCAACATGGTAATATTGTCTGGTGGGCAGTCTGCCCAGTGCCGTGAGCTTAGTATCGCTCATCAAGTGCGTCTCGGAAAGGGCTGTTGCTACACTGCTTCTCCAAACCATACACTGACTTCGCCTGAACCGCCCGCAAAACTGGGACAAAACATTCTAGTTCTGAAGGAGGGTGGGCTGCATCTCAGAGGATTCACATAGCAGATGTACGCAAAGCTTTCCGAGTTTTATTTTGTCCTCCCATTTGGAGATTCTTTTTTAACACGCATGCATTTTTAAAACAGTAACAGAGGCTCAAACTGTTCAGAGCAGACATTAGACAAGCACAGGGGTGAAAATTCCTATTTTAAAAAATGGAACTTGCAGCCGGAAATGGACAAGTCACATGTGGTGGGTAGTACTTTAATCCTGCGGTCCCAAAGATGACTCTAGATTTCATTCACATTTGGTGTGTGCGATGTTCTGACCTGCTGCTGAGATGTGCTAAGCAGAGGGTTCCCCCTAAATGTATGGGCTCCCACCTCGCAAACTGGCTGTGGGCAAGGGACGGGCTCTTCTGGTGTCTCCTCAGCCTCCTTCCTGGTGACTCAGCCTGAAGGACAACTGAGTCTCATTCCCCCTTGGCAACACTCTTCCTAAGTGACACATTTCAGAGGATGGGGACCACAGCTGGCAGATTTGGTAGCTGTCTAGTTGTGTTTCCCTTTGAAACCCCCTACCCCCACCCCCATTGCTGCTGGTGAGGTCTCTAAACTTGGGAAACCACAAGGCCAGAGCTCTGAGGGCTATCTCAGTACACTGTCCTTTCTGCCCAAAATACTTGAGTGGGTCAAGCACTAGAAACAGCTAATGGTTTTTCTCTCTCAACCTGAATTGTTAAAAAGACAATTGGGAGTGGGGGACAGGGGGCTGGAGGGACTGGCTACTGAGAAAGTCCTGGGTCTTTGGTCCACCTCCCCAGGGAGGCCTGGCACATTGTGAAAAGGGGAAGTCTCTGACAGGAGTCCAGTCTCTCCTCCCTTGAGCACTGCTAGGGAACCTGTTTAGGCCTAAAGCCCAGGACTGAGAAAAGTGATTCAGCATGGGGGAGAGGGAAAGGAAGAGCTGCCTGTGGTGGGGAATATAGTGCCACTGAGAACAGCCTGGGGGCCATTCATGGTGCAAGCCACAGACCAGTAACCCCTGAGCTAGTTAAGGAGAGATTTAGCACTGCAGCGGAACTGAACTGTACTCCTCATGCTGCCCTGCACACCCCCCCCCCCCAAACAGGGACAACGTTAGACTAGGAACATGGCCTGAGGCCATCGCTTGGTGTCAGAGTTTTCATAGTAGTACCCTTTGCATCAGCTGGATGTGAGACATACTTTCTCAGCCCCACAATCCCCACAGGAGGGATGCAACACAGTAAGTAAGAGGCAGGGTGAAGGGCCGGTAACGGAATTCCCCCCTTTCCTGCATCCAGACCTCACCCAGTTGTCTGGGACTCTATTCTTAAATGTCTATTTCTGGAAGACCCAACATGACTCTGCATGCCATAAGACAGTCTGGCTGTTCTTCATGGCCCTGAGGAGTCAAGTGAATGGTCTTGTCTTCCCCTTGACACCTGCTGCCCAGAGTGAGCGGTGGGACTCAGGAAGGAGGCGACAGATGAATCGGGGGAGGGTGTAATCACGTGGAGATTGAAGCCAAACAGCACATCTTTGTCACAAAGAGAAAGAAAACTTGTATAAAACAAGGATAAATAGCTTTTAAATATATGAATGCCAAAGGAATCAGAGAGTCAAACCCCAGGTTTTTGAAGACAGCGCAGAGAATGACCTTTAAAAAACAAAACAAAACAAAACCAAAAAACCCAAAAAACCTAAAATCCACCAAACCACAGCTCAAATATTTTGACCCACTCAACAATACTGTCAGGAAAACAAAGCGCTTGAAACAGAAAGCTACCTCTCAAAATTGTAAACAATATACAACAAAAGGAAACCCCCACAAACCCCACCGTTAACCCCGTTAGACGGCTGGTAGGACTGCTAGGTTCTGCAAACACACAACAGGTTTAGCCAGGAGCGTCAGCTCCCAAGCCTGGGGCAGATCCAGATTTTTTCACTCTTGATTGTGAGGTGGGAAATCAAGTCCTGACATTATTCCTACGTAACCCCTCTCCTACATTAAAATCATTTCTCCACGAACCATGTGGTTCCGAGTCCTTCCCCAAGACCCCTGTGGTTCTGCTCCCCAGAACCTTCTTCTTGGGAAGGAGTGGGCCCCCACCTGCCTCACCCAATTGGCAGCCCCAGAGAAGCCCACAGCTGACATCTTGCTTCCTTTCTTAGTTCAGTGTTGGGTAGGGAGGACACAGCACAGTGGCGACTCCAGCTCCCCAAGCAGAGCTTGGCCAGTTTGGGAGGACAGGCTTTGGAAATTATCTATTCACCCAAGACAGTTCCACAAACCAGCTTCACATCTTTGGGGTTATCTACAAAATTTCCATCTCGTCCTAAATTCCTGATTCCTTCTGAGGGGGCTGGGAAGAGGTAGGGAATGCACCTCTCCCAAGAGCAGGCCGACGAGGCCATTTTTCTTCCCAGCGACCACTTGCTCTGGTGGCATCAGAATGACTTGTGTAGCTCCCTTCTGAGGCCCTGGGCCAGAATCCTGAAGGAGGCTGCAGGATGTCACTCTTTCCAAGAAGGACCTCGGGGAGATCCCAAGTTCAGAAAGAGTGCCAGTAACAAGGAAAGTCAGTCAGCCCTGAGGCTTGGGGATAGGCAAAGCCCCATGTCAGGCCTCCAGATGGGCTTTCCTGGGTCACCTCCTCAGGTGACTCAGGCAACCTCAGATGGAGCACCTTGCTGGCTAAAGCTGTCCAGGTGAGAAGTCACAGGCACAGGAGCCAGACACCTACACGGGGAGGCCGGGGCTTGGAGTGGCATCCTGCACCAACCGTATGCCAGCTCCAGGTGACTGCACCCAGAGGTCAGTAGTTAGGATATGGGTGATGCACACGGCCCCGGTTGATAGATATTAGTTTCTGGGATTTTCCCAAAGGGAGGCAGCCACCGAAACACAGGGGTCCCGATATATGCAATGGTGCTTTGTAGTTCCCCTCGAGCCAGTGGGAGGCAGGCTTGACGGACATCAGAATTTCACTCAGAGGTGTGGGTGGCTTGGGTAGTGATCTCTGGGTTCTTTGAGAACCAGCTGTCTGAGGGCCCAGCTGCTTTCTGGTCACTCACCATCTCATGAAGATGAGATGTTCCCCCTCTGAGGCCTCTGACTCGGGTCCAAGATGTCGGGGTCAGCTGTGCAAGGACGGGATGAAGGAGCCAATGTAATGTTTCACTTGGATCCAAGGTGGAGACATGGAGGGAATTATGCACAATACTCCAGAAAATAAAAAGTCCATCGAGGGGAGATTAAAACGTCGCTGACTGAGGTGTCTGACCTCTCATGGTGTCAGAGCAAGTGCTGTTCACGTCCCTTGTGCTGGCCTTAATTGAAGGGCACTGAGAGCCTGACCAGAATAGGGAGGGTGCCTGGGGTGATGACATACAGCGTTATAAAGAGCGATCCTGGAGCAATGAATTTAAGAAACAAACCCAAATCAACCCACAAAGTCAACTCCAGCCCCTAGGGATCATAAAGGGTTACAAAGATACCAAAGAGGAAACCTTGTTTTAACCCAGGGACAAAAGGGGCGCATCCAGGGTGCTGGGGAAGTAAGGCTGCCACGCTGTGAGCACGTGTGCCAACAGCCAGCTCCTTCTTCCTTTCTAGAGTTGCTTTGGGTCACAGGCTGCAGTCCCTTTACTAAAGCCCTCATGAGCCCCGACTCTGCTCCCCGCCCTCCCTTCCAGCCCAAATACACCCTTTCCCTCTCCCGATCCCCGACCCCTTGTCCAGCAGTCTGGCTCTGGCAGAAGGTAGAGACGACTACGTCAGGATGTTGGACATGAACTCATTGAAGCGTTTTGAGTACTGCTCCGGGTTCACAGTGGAGATCTCAGCCCCTGCCTGGAAACACACAGACACGGACTCGGGTCAGATGCTCAAGGCTAACCAGAAACGAAGGAGGTGACAGCTGAGAGGGGAGGAGTCTACTGGAACTTTTCTTTCTTTCTATCTATCTATCTATCTATCTATCTATCTATCTATCTATCTATCTATCTATCTATCTACCTACCTACCTACCTACCTACCTAAAAAAAACACTTAATTTTAGACCACTGGCTCTCAACCTTCCTAGAAGGTGCTACTTTTTAGCACAGTTCCTCCTGTTGTGGTGACCCCCAACTATAAAATTACTTTTGTTGCTACTTCATGGCTGTAACTTGCTACTGTAATGGATGGTAATGTAAATACCTGATATACAGCCCCTGTGAAAGAGCCCTTTGAACCCCAAAGGGGTTGCAACTCAACGGTTGAGAACCCCTGTCTTAGACAAAAAAAACAAAACAAAACAAAAAAACCCATTTTTTTAAAAAGATGGTTTTGGGTATGACTCTGCGGACCTTGAATTTATATGGCCTTCCTGCCTCAGTATTCCAAGCACTGGTGTGTTGTCATTAGGCGATGACTGTAATCAAGGATCACCAGGCTAGGAAGGCCACCAAAGGAAGTGGCTTATACGTGACATCAGCGCTCTCTTGGGCTCCTCCCTGACTGAAGCTGTCACCCACTGAAGAAGTAGAGAGGCCATGTGGGGACCCTGGCCTCTGTGGGGGGCAACGTTCGAAGAGTCCGGTCTGTGGGGAGCACTGTGCGCATGTAAACAAAGCTATTCTCGGCTACCGACGAGATGCACAGACAGCCAGCAGCCCCCAGGGAAAGCAAGTGGCGGCTAGGGCCCAAAGGCCGGACAACTCCTGGGAAAACCAAGTGTGTTTATTACCTGGCCAGGCTAGGCAGGCGTGGAAAAGCCGACGGCACAAGGGAAGGGCTGCTCTCCTACTGTATAGGGAGGAAGGGCACGGGCACATTCCCAGAGCAGGAAGCCAAGACCACCCTTCAGGCGGTGTGTGTGTGTGTGTGTGTGTGTGTGTGTGTGTGTGTGTGTGTGAGAGAGAGAGAGAGAGAGAGAGAGAGAGAGAGAGAGAGAGAGAAAGACAGAAAGTGTGTGTGTGTGTGTGTGTGTGTGTGAGAGAGAGAGAGAGTCTGTGTGTGTGTGAGAGAGTCTGTATGTGTGTGTGTGAGAGAGAGAGAGTGTCTGTGTGTGTGAGAGAAAGTGTGTGTGTGAGAGAGAGAAAGTGTGTGTGTGAGAGAAAGAGAGAGAGAGAGAGAGAGAGAGAGAGTGTGTGTGTGTGTGTGTGTGTGTGTGTGTGTGTGTGTGTGGAGATGTACTGCACTGGGCTGCGCCCAGGAGGAGACTGGGAACTCACTCACCCCATGTTTCACTGTCTTGGCGGCATGTGCAGCTTTCTTCTTAGCGTCATACGGTGTAAGGATGTCAATGATGGCCATGAAATAGACCTCCTTCTTAGGGGCACCTGTATGGAAGACAACATATGTCTGGGGCACACCCAGAACTCCCGGGTCCCAGGTTCAGAACTCCTCTGCCATGGTGGAGTCAGGAGCAGAGGGTTCCTCATGGTCCTGTCTCCTTTGACCTTCAGCCGTTCCGTAGGACCAAAGCAGCAACGCAAAAAGGTCTGTCCTTCTCCAACACAGCCAAAGAAGTGACACGGGACCTGAGGACCTGAGAGAAGGAACTCCAGGTTCCAGTCCTCAGCGTGGCCATACATAGCAGACTAGGGGTCAGAGGTCACCTGAGAAGGAAGTGGGGACACAGACACCCCGAATCCCAACAGTGAGCAGAGGCATTCAGGGCCGGCTGGGCCAAGCGGCCCAGGTTCTTACTCTCATGGCTTTTCATGGCATAGACGTCGACGGAGGGGTCGAACTCTCCTGGGCCAAAGAACCGGGGGAAGCTCAGGAGGTTGCCGGGGCTGTCTGGAGGCGTGCCGTAGGAGCAGAGCAGGCCACCGCCCACCCCATCGTTCTCACACTCCTCCTCCTCCGCTCGGTCTTCCACCTCCGTCTCCTCCTGCTCTGCCCGGTCTACGTCGTGGATGCCCACCAGGAGGCTGTAGTCCATGATCTTCAGCTGGGCCAGGAACTGGGAGGTGAGGACAGACAGGTGAGATGTTCACATGGGATGTCCCCGAGGCATCGGGAAAGAGGAACGGCTGCGACTCATCTCCACACGGGCTTTAGAAACGCAACAGGAGTAGGCTCTACCACAGGGGTGGTGTCTAAGGTGAGGTAACTGCCTAGCAGGGCAAGGCATATAAGGCTGGCTGCGGTGGGGTGCCAGGACTCCCTGAGGACAGGCACAGGCTGTAAAGATCAAAGTGGCCGCTGCCTGAGGGAGGAGTAGCCCAGAATGGTGTCTCACCACCCGAGTGTGAGGAGGAGCAACCCAAAGGCATGCTGCACTGTGGAAGATGGTGGAGAGACCAGAGCCACACAGCACTTCCTCTCAAACCACAATGCTCAACTGCTTCCGGGTCCTAAGCCTAGAGCGGGCTGGGCTTACGGGTTTTGTTTTTGTTTTTGTTTTTGTCTTTTTTAGCTGGGTGTGATCATGCACAAGTGTAACCCCAGCACTTGGGAGGCAGAGGCAGGTAGATCTCTATGAATTTGAGGCTAGCCTGGTCTACAGAGTGAGTTCCAGGACAGCCAGGGCTACATAAAGAAACCTGTCTCAACCAACCCCCACACCACTCCCTCAAAAATGTGTCTCAAAACAAAAAAGAATTTTTAAAAATAATGTATTTAGGGGCTGGGGATTTAGCTCAGTGGTAGAGCGCTTACCTAGGAAGCACAAGGCCCTGGGTTCGGTCCCCAGCTCCGAAAAAAAGAACCAAAAAAAAAAAAATGTATTTAAATACAGGACCCTGAGCTAGAGAGGTGGATCAGTGGTTAGAGCAATGGCTGCTCTTTCAAGAGGACCTGGGTTCAGTTCCCAGGACCTACATTAGGCGGCTTACAACTGCCTGAAATTCCAGCTCCAGTTTAAATATCCTCTTCTGGTTTCCACAGGCACCTGCACAAACTCAGGTACACAGAGACAGGTAACACACACACTTACACACACACACACACACACACACACACACAAAATAAATAAATAAAACAAAAAGACAGGTCTGGCCCACCATTCTTTGCTGAAGATGAAAGGAGCCATGTGGAGCAGAGAACTGTGGACCCTCCCCTGGGGAAGTAGGGAGTCAGAGCCAGGGAACTGAATAGCTGGTTGGAGGACCTCAGCATCTGGTTTCCTGTCACTAATGCTACACGCCCTTCCACCGTGGGAGCTCTGTGTGTGAAATGATCTAGCAAAGACATGGGGAGAAAGCAGTCCATACTGGGTTACAAATGCCCCGCCTGTAAAATGAGGTTTGTGGAGGTTTGAATGAGAATGAACTGTTTGGGAAGGATTGGGAGGCGTGGCCCTGTTGGAGGAGGTGTGTGACTGAGGTGGGCTTTGAAGTTTCAAAAGACTGGGCCACTCCCATCATATGCTTTGCCTCCTGCTTGCAGGCAGATGTGAGCTCTCAGCTGTTCCTGCCACCATGCCTTTGCTCCGCCATCACCGGAGTCTAACCCTCTGGAACCAGAAGCCCAATGATACACTTTCTTTTCTCAGTTGCCTTGGTCATGGTGTTTTGTCAGAGCCACAGAAAAGTAACTGAGACAGTGTGATCCCAGGAATGCCCAGCGTACAAGTCTTAGGCTCTGCTGACACCGCCTTTCACCAGACCACTGGGAACAGTGAGTTCCACTCTCTGAAGGTTAAAGAGGCTCCTGGTCCGCAAACAGGGTGAGGACAAAAGTTAGAGGGTACCTCCACATCCCGCTTCAGTTTTTCTAGGAAGTTCTTTTTACTCTCTTCTCCCACACGTAGCTTCTGCCCTTCATTGAGGAAGTCATTGTCTTTGAACGTGGGCAAGTCCTTGGCCTGGGAAGAGCAACAGTGGTGCCGGGTTAGGGAGGCTGACTCACTCGGCTGCCAGTCTGCTGGGGCAGTGTGCAGAGGGGAGGGGTCTTTAACACAGATGCACAGCATCAGAGACGATGAGAGAGACAGGCAATGACAGCAAATGTGTCATGCACCAGACACTGATGACAGAAGGGAGGACAACCTCCTGCCGAGCCTGGGAAGAGCTTAGGGAACTACTGACTAGCTCAGGTTGGACTACGGCACAGACACCTTCTCCACGAAGAACTCAGCAAAGACAGAAGTCAGTGCTGAGGATGCCAAGGGCAGGCAGGTGCTTAATGACACAGGACATTTCATGGTAACAGACTGTTTGGGAGCTGGGCTGGGGGTCACAGAGGGGACACGACATATGGACAACAGAAGGTGTCACCAGGCAAGCGACCCTACCACATACCTTTTCCTTGTCACTGGCTTCTCTGGCAACGGTGGAACCCTGGAGGGACAAGAGCCACCAGAAGTTACACTGAGACAAACTCCTTTTGCAGATATACATGTGTATAACATACGTGTACATGTATAGGGGCCAGAGGCTGACAGCAGGTGTCTACATCTGCCCCCCACCCCTTTTTAAATGGCCTTTTGACACAGTTTCCCTATGTAGCCCTGGCTGCCCTGGAACTCACTATGTAGACTAGTCTAGCCTCCAACTCACAGGCTCTGCCTGCCTCTGCCTCCCAAGTGCTGGGATCTCTGCCACCTTTCTTGTGCATGCGTGTGTGTGTGTGTGTGTGTGTGTGTGTGTGTGTGTGTGTGTGTGTCTGTCTGTCTGTCTGTCTGTCTGTCTGTCTGGTCAGCAAGCCCCAGTGACCTTCCTGGTTTTTTTTGTTTTTTTGGTTCTTTTTTTTTTTTTTTTTTTTTTTTTTCCGGAGCTGGGGACCGAACCCAGGGCCTTGCGCTTCCTAGGCAAGCGCTCTACCACTGAGCTAAATCCCCAACCCCCGACCTTCCTGTTTTTGCTTCCCAAGTCTAGCATCAGAAGTGAACGACCCAATGCCTGGCTCTTTTCTTGGGTGCTGAAGGCCGCCATGGCCACTCCAGCACAGCCATTTCTTGAACTGACTGTGACCAAAAGAGACAGCAGATGCTTAGTACCAAGGCAGCCCTGGATAGATCAGTTACCACTCTCACGGGACCTTCCTTACAGCGGTGGTCAAGTCACTCATCACCATGGGGCTAAGTGCTACAGGAAGGAGACACTCTAGGCATGAAGCACTGACCTAGACCTGAACTGTGGAGGGGGCGGGGGCCAGGCCTACTTCTAGAAGGGAAGTAGGACGTGATTAGTTAGGGGAAAGCGGAGGTGTGGAGGAGCACAGGGATGCTGGGAGGGAATCTATTCAGACAGTATATATGAAATCCTGGCTGGCAGCAGGGGAAGGACTGTGTGGCTGCAGCAGAGGGAGGGGACAGGATACGAGGGGACAGAAATCAGAAAGCCTGGTTCAAGGACAGCAGAGTACCCGAGTTCATAGCCTTAAGCACATCCTTCTTGGTGTATAGAAATGCATCCGTGTGGTCACTGCATGGCACTGGACAGAAGCCAGCATGCGTGCATTGGGACAGCCTACCCCGCGGTGTGCATATCCCACAGGCAGGAACTGAAGTGCATCAACTGTCACATATGCTTAACTAACCTCTTTATTACTGTCACCTAGACTTCAGATAGCGGGTCTACAATAATTCGGCATGTCAACTGTTGAGTTCCCTGTCCCACTAAAAGGCGTGCTTCCCCACTCCCGATACAAACAGCTGGAGGTGCAGCCTCTCCCAGCCACGGAGAGCTGTGGACCCACAGAAGAACACAGAGCCCTTTACCTTGAGGTCATATTTGCGATGTACAGTAAGCCGATGACTGAATACATTCCTGGTGACCACCATGTAGGTTTCCACACCGTCCACGGTCAGGCGGTACATGCCCAGGAACTGTGGCAAGAGGGTATTGCCGTGACACTCCACTATGAACTAGAATGGAGAAGAGCAAGCAAGGAGGCTGAGAGCCAGGAAAGCACTGGGAACAATTGGGACTCACCCAAGCCGAGAAGCTCTCTGAGATTCACAGGCTCTGCAGGGACTCGGGAGAGAGCTCAGTGGTTGAGAACACAGGCTGTTCTAGAAGATTTCAGGAGAACTGAATGACCCCAAATCCACAACCCTGACTATACCGTGGTGTAAAGCCCAGGGCTTCTGCGCTAACATCGGAGATCAGAAGTTCCCTTTACCACATCTCTATGCCTGGTTAGCAGATATAATGGTTAACTTTGATGGTAACATAACTGGGCTGGGAGCATCTCTGGAAGAACTAGAGAGATGGCTCAGCGGTTAAGAGCATTTGCTCTGTTCCAGAGAACCTGAATTTGATTCCCAGCACCAACATGGCAGCTCACAACATCTGTAACTCTAGTTCCAGGGATTCTGACACTCACTTGTGGCCTCTTTGGGCATCAGGCACACATATGGTTCATATAGATATAACAGTCCACAGACATTAGTACCACACGCCTGGGGATACAGGGTTTATTCCACAGCCATGAGGACATGAGGCCAGACTTAAGGGATGGTTTAATCTCCTGATGCAAACATGGTAATCGGGAAAGTGGGAGGTGGGAACAGCTAGAGGAAGTAGGCATCAGGGACATGTCCTCGGGAGCTGTGTCCTGACCTAGCCACTTCCTACACGTCCTTTCTCTGCTCCTGCCTCCCCCTTGCCAGAACAGGTCCTTCCTCCATTTTTATCTTTTATTACACCTGATTGGCTGCTTATCATGCTTGTGGAAGTCAGAGGACAACTTGCAGGTCTCTCCTTCAACCATGTGGATTGAATTCTAGTCCTCAGGTGTGGTGGGCTGGATGAGAATGGCCCTCACAGGCTCAGATGTTCGGACACTTGGTCCCCAGGTGGTAGCATTGCTTGGGTAGCTTTAGGGGGCGGAGCCTTGCTGGAAGAAGTGTGTCACTGTAGGTGGACTTTGAGGTTTCAAAGCCACACACCATCCCCAGTTCCTCTTGGGTTCCTGCTTACAGTTCAAGATGTAAGCTTTCGGGGCTGGGGATTTAGCTCAGTGGTAGAGCGCTTACCTAGGAAGCGCAAGGCCCTGGGTTCGGTCCCCAGCTCCGAAAAAAAAGAACCAAAAAAAAAAAAAAAAAGATGTAAGCTTTCCGGTCTCCTACTCCAGTGGCCAGGCCTGCCGCCTCTACTCCACCATCACGAATGCTAACCCTGTGGAACTGTGAGCCCAAATAAATTCTTCTAAAATGTGTCTCAGTCACGGTGATTTACCACAGCACTAGAAAAGGAACTAATATATCAGGTCAGGGGCAAACACCCTTGCCCGCTGAGACATCGCATAGGCCCCAGTTTTTTTTGTTTTTTTTTTTTTTTTTCTTTAAGCTGTTTCTGTCAGGTGTTTTGCCACAGCAATGAGAAAAGGGACTAATGAACTGGGAAGGACCTGCCACTACCAGAGTGGACCTGGTCTCCCCATCAAGCCCCACAGAAGTTTTCTCTTTCCCTCTCCCAACCCATCCTCTACAGCCCGGGCCTGGGACTCACCATACCTGGTGGTATTTCTTTAGGATGTTGTGCATCTCTGCCACATCCTCACTTGACACAGTCTTGATGACAAAACGCCGGTCATAGGTGGTGAGGAAGCGTGTGCCGCACCTGCCCTGGCTGTCACTGTTGATGGGCGCACTGCGTGTCACTGAATTCTGAGTTGTCCAAACAAAAGCAATTGATTTCAATGAGAAACACACTATTTTCCTTCCCTTCCCTTTCCCACAGTGCTAAGAGGTGAACCCAGGGCCTTGCACGTGCTGGAGAAGCACCCTCCTGCTAAGCTACCTCTCCATCCCTACATTCTGTCTTCAACTCAGGACTTCTATAGACTGACAAACACCAAGACAGAGGTGCCCAGGGTGGACCTTTCCGAACCCCTTTTCTCTTAAGATGGTCAAATTCCTCACTAAGACTCTTCTCCAGATAATCAGAGTTGCTCCTACCTTTGATCACCGACTAGGCTCTGTGTTTGATATATGACACATCCGTTCTCACCCAGAGAGCTGCTCTAAAAAACTAGAACTGCCTCGGTGTGAGGTGACAGAGTTCTAATCTTGACCCTCACAAGCAATATGGCCTCGAGGGAGCTGTTAAGTTTCCCTACTTGGGGGCTGGAGGGATGGCTCAGCGGTTAAGAGCCACTGACTGCTCTTCCAGAGGTCCTGAGTTCAATCCCAGCAACCGCATGGTGGGGTCACAACCATCTGTAATGGGATCCAATGCCTTCTTCTAGTGTGTCTAAAGACAGCTACAGTGTACTCATAAATAAAATAAATACATCTTTAAATAAAGAACATTTCCCCACTTGGAACATGGGTAGACAGACCAAGCTTAGGAAGGAAGGCCAACCTCAGGAAGCCATGGGTACGTATGCCTCCTCTTTTCTAAGCATTGATCCCATCCCTTGACAATACCTCCTAAGGGAAGGATGATGTCATCTCTCTTCCCAGTGTCTCCCTCAGGTGGGCCTTCCTCATCTGTGCATGTCGGAAGACAATTCGAGGAGCCTGTGCTCTGTCTCTGGTCCTCTGTCCCCCATTATGCTCAGAGAAGCCCAGAGAGGGCTGGACATGTACACAGACGAGGGCATGTGGACTTTAGGAGATAAGATGCAGGGCGATCCCTGCAGCCCAGGATCTAACTAACAATACATCTGTTGGGATCTGCTCACAGAGATGTTCTTTGCCCAACCATTCCCAAGCTCCTAAAGTCCTACTAGATCCCTTAAAACAACCTCACAAACCCTCTGGAGGGGCCAGAGACATGGCTGAGTGGTCTGAAACATCTATTCCCGGCACTTACAGTAACTCCTCCTCCAGGGCAATCCAATAGCACTGAGCGCCCGCCATGGCACTTGCTCACACATACCCACACACAGACATGCCCGTAATTAAAAATAAAATGGATCTTAAATAACATCTCTAATCTCAGCACTCAGGAGGTAGAGCCTTGTAGATCTCTGTGAATTTGGGGCTAGTCTGGTCTACACAGCAGGTTCCAGGACAGTTAGAGCTACATAATAAACTCAAAAGACAAATGAACAACAACAGCAACCAACAACAACAAAAAAAACCAGCACTGGGGCAGAACCAGCACTGGGGCAGCAATACCAAGAGGTCAGGAGTGCTGACCTTCGATAGACAAGACATGCTAAATTAAAGCATGCCCTGTGAGTCCCCAACCTAAAAGGGTGAGTAGGTCGTGCAAACCAGTTGTCCTCTCTCCCTGCCTGGCCCTGTAGCGGTAAGCCAGGTGGAGACACGCAGTCCTGCAGCCCTGTGTCCAGCAGCATCTGGGACTCCCGAGCACTGGGAACGCATGAGCTAAGAGTCCCCTCCTTGAACAGCAGCCTCAGTGCCCTCATTTCAGCCTGGAGCACAGTCAGCACCCAAAAGGCTATAAGATGCAGACCCGGAGAGGATGTGGTGAGACAGCCCAGGGACAGGGGACAAACCACAGTGGAAGGAACAGAGCCAAGTGACTAGGGGTGGCAGAAACGGTAAGATATTTTCAGAAAAGCAGACTATTCAGGTTATGACTGGGTTCAGGGTTTGGCTTCAGCAGAGGGGCTGGAGGGACCTCAGGACTTCTCAGCTAGGGACCTTCTTCCCTCTGGCTTAATTTGGGCACAGGCCTGGCGTCTGCTCTCCCCTCAGGACACTGCCTGCAAGTCCTCCAGAGTGGGGGAAGGGAAGGCTCGTCCCACTCCGCTGAACTCTAGCAGATTTACAACAGCGATTCCAGGGTCTAGGCACTTGTTTCTGGTCCCGCTATGCTATCCACACAGATGATTGAAAAACTGAGCTATGGTCCCGCTGCTTAAGGGCAAAGAAAGTCTCCTCCTCCTTCACTAGCAGGCTGTGTACTAGGAAAGAAGGGGCTCTAAGTGCAAAGTAGGCTCGGTGCAGAGCCCTGGCTGCTGAGTCAGACTTCCGCTGTCCTGACTGACATTCCTGATAGGCCAATGGCTTCTCCGACAGGACCATGCTCTGAAGCATCCCACCCCGCCTACCAGGAGGACAGGGGCCATGTCCAGGAGGTGATGTAGGCTGTTACCCTTGATGCCTTTCTTGGCTCATCTCTCCTACCTGCTTTTAACAGGCCTCATTGTTTGCACGCTCTATCTCAGTCAAACTACCAAGGAGGGGTTCTTCAGCCTAGACTGGGAATGTCAGACTGAAATGAAGCAGCTCCCACACAGCTCTTTACAGCTCGCTCCTGATGCTCCCCCTCCCCAGGGCAGGAGCCTTCTAGTATCCTCTGCGGCTCCTAAAGGCTTACCAGTCCTGGTCTGCTGGCACGGGGTGGGTGTGAGCTGGGACAGGAGATGTGTTAGCCCAGTGACAGCTGACACTCTGCCCCCTGCCTGTCCTGCAGGGCTTCCTGACCCCCTCATCCCTGAATCCTCCCACTACGCCAAGATAGCTCCGTACCTGGTAATCCTGGTCATCGATGCCAAACCTCTCCCTGAGGTTTCGGAACACCATGGGGCAGTATTCCTTGAACTTGAAGCGGCTGGGGAGGTTTTCCCTGGGGAAGGCAAACATAGATCCTGTGAGCCAACCTCGCTCAGCTGGAGCAACGCCAGAGCCCTTCAGTGCGTGGCCTGGAGAAAGTCTGGAAGTGAGTCCCAAAATCTGCATTTTTTTTTTGGTTTGTTTTTTAGTTTTTTGTTTGGTTGGTTCTGTGGAGATCTCATTCGGTAGACCAGGCTGGCCTCGAACTCATGGAGATCCACCTGCCTCTGCCTCCTGAGTAACTTAAAACTTAAAACTCCTTAAAACTTAAAAAGAGGGGCTGGAGAGATGGCTCAGTAGTTAAGAGCATTGGCTGATCTTCCAGAGGTCCTGAGTTCAAATTCCAGCAACCACATGGTGGTTCACAACCATCTGCAATGAGATCCGATGTCCTCTTCTGGTGTCTGAAGACAGTGATAGTGTACTCATATATAATAAATAAATAAATCTTTAAAAAATTAAAAAGAAAAGTGTATCTCATGGGAGGTGAGACCCAGTAATATGCTGGAACGAGAGTGTCTAGAAAGGTCTCTCATTGAAAGGAATAGCTATGTCCAAGGATCCCTGCCTGGACTCCAAAGGTAAAGGTGGCTTGACCCAAGTGCTCACCTGTAACGCCAGCAGCACTCAGGGGACTAAGGTAGGAGTGTGGAGAGTTCAAGGCCAACCTGAACTACCTACTAAGTTCCAGAACAGCCTGGGCCATATTACCCCAAACAAACACGCTTGGTTTGTACTGATGAGGTGTTTGGTCAGTTGCCTAGGAATATGGCTTTTGAGTTTGTTTGTGCTTTTTGTGGTCCTTGGGACCAAGCCTAGGGCCCCACACACCAAAGCAAGTGTCCTACCACCGAGTTACGTGCCAGCCCTGGAGCAGGTCTTTACAAAACTATGCTACACTTTAGTCAAGGCTAGACTCCTAGACAGAGAAGGCCATCTAGAAATGAGACTCTTCCACATCGCTTCCTTTATGGGAAGACTGAGGGGCTCCCTTCTGGACTGAGGCCCTCTGGTTATACCACAATGCTGGACTGCCTGAAAATCAAAATAAACGGCCCCTCCTGCAGCCTCCCCACACATCTCCTAGACCAGCACTGTTGTCTACTGCACATTTCGCCTGAACGACTGAAATGAAGGAAAGCAAAGATGAAGACAGTTGCTGGAGTGCTCTGCTCTGGACCAAGATGTTCGTGGGATGGGAGACCCTGGACGGGAGGCGTGCGATGTTAGCCCCTGGAGCCCTAACCTTTCACACCGCAGCGCCGGAGATGTTCAGTGTCACTACCCAAACCTCACGCTGTTGACTTTGCGGCTTACTGCAAGTCAGACCAATGTCTAGAAGTTGTCCCAACACTTTTAGAGACCTTCCAGTGGTCATCCGTTACCTAGCACCATTAAGAGCCTACACTAAGCCAATTTTTGTTTGTTTGTTGAAACAGGACCTGCCGCCATTCCTTGGGAGGACACTTGGGAGGTCCTCTAGACAGCTTCTAGAACAAGATGTCCCTACCCACTCTGGCAGAGAAAGGCCACTAGGAGATGGTCTGAAATCAAGCTTTTCCTCTGGGCTGACAGTCTAAAAATGGTGGGGTCTCAACTGGTGAGGCAGTGGAGACAAAGGACAAGGGACAGCAGGGCCTAGGAGGAGCATGCACAGTGGAGCATGGTAGGAGTGGAGCATGGTGGGAGTGGAGATGGTGGGAGTGGAGCATGGTGGGAGTGGAGCATGGTGGGAGTGGAGATGGTGGGAGTGGAGATGATGGGAGTGGAGATGATGGGAGTGGAGCATGGTGGGAGTGGAGATGGTGGGAGTGGAGATGGTGGGAGTGGAGCATGGTGGGAGTGGAGCATGGTGGGAGTGGAGATGGTGGGAGTGGAGATGGTGGGAGTGGAGATGGTGGGAGTGGAGCATGGTGGGAGTGGAGCATGGTGGGAGTGGAGCATGGTGGGAGTGGAGCATGGTGGGAGTGGAGATGGTGGGAGTGGAGATGGTGGGAGTGGAGATGGTGGGAGTGGAGCATGGTGGGAGTGGAGCATGGTGGGAGTGGAGCATGGTGGGAGTGGAGATGGTGGGAGTGGAGATGGTGGGAGTGGAGATGATGGGAGTGGAGCATGGTGGGAGTGCCAAAGGTTTCTGGTGTGGCCCACATGGTAAAACTAAGGCTGCAAAAAAGGTTTAGAAGCTGGAGCGTGGGTGAAGGCCTGGACTCCAACACCTGGAGGTGGAGGCAAGAGGGCTGTCAAAAGGTCAAGGCACCAAACTGAGATCCAACCGAGGCTACAGGAGATTCTGTCTCAAAGCAGTGATGGCAGTAACAACGAGAAAAGGCTTAGAAGGCGGGTGTAGTGTGTCACATTTATAATCCTAGCATTCAGAAGGTTGAGGCAGGAGGACTGCCAAAAGTTTGAGCCCAATCTTGTCCACACAGTGGGATTCAGGCCACTCTGAATGTCAGGAATATACCAGCAATCCCTGAGCTAATGGGGCAGAGGCAGGAGTTTACTGAAATTCAAGGCTAGCCTAGTCTACATAGGGAGCCCCACGTCACCCTACATAGACAAATCCTGTTTCAACAAACAAAAAATGGTTAGAGTAGATCCTCAATAGGTAAGAGATGACCACTGGAAGGTCTCCAGAAATGTAGACAACTTCCAGACACTGGTCTGACATCCAAAAGGCCGCAGAGTGACAAGAGTTACTTTGGGTAGTGACGTTGGGCACCAAGCTCTGCCTGGGGTTGATTCTACCCCACACTGGTGGAAGAACAAAGACTTGGCTACATCCAGCCCAGGCACTGAGAGGAAGACAGAGCCCCTGCCTCAGCTCACTAGCTACCTCAGCTCTCAGCTCTTGCTTCCTGGATGAATCACCTGGAGTGTCCAGCCACGCGTCCTGAGGGACACTGGAGGACTACGGAAGGGAGCGGGCATGGGGAAATCACATTTTTAAAATGTATCTTCCAGGCCCATTGGTCAACTCAGCCAATAAGTGTGCTTGTGACAGAGTGTCAGGAGCTTTAAGGAAGGAAAAGTTGTCCACAACACCTAAGGCCCCTGCCTCAGGAGACCACTTACTTATTGAAGAGATGATTGTCCACCTTGATCTTGCTGTAAGCTTTGAAGTCATCTGGCATTAGCATGACAGGGACAGGGACATTGCTCAGCTCATTGATCTGCAAAGCAAGGGTAAAGAGAGAGCCTTAGCCAGGAGGCCCCAGCCTCGGAGATGAGCAAATGCATCCCCATCCGGATTCTCTCCCCCTCTGCCCTCTGCTCTTCTCAGACTCACCTCTGCCTGTCCGAGAGTCTCCTCCCTGATAAGGAAGAGTTCAAACGGCACCTGTTCCCGAGGCTTCCCTGTTCCCTGAGGCCTCCCCTGCTCCTCAGGCCTACCACATATTTCAGTTAATGCTTATGAACCTCGTGGTTCTGCTGGACTTCAGCTAAGCAATGCCATATAGCTGGCCTTCCTTTTTCCCATGCTGGGGATCAAATTCAGAACTTTGCACATGCCAGACCATACACTGACTGTGCTAGCAAAGATCACCTACTTGACCTTTGGGGACTCCATCAGGGCGCCCTTGTACACGACAGTTACTCAGAAAATATTTGTCAACTGTAATAAATGCATTAATGGATAAATGCCCTACAACCTTGATGCCTAGTGAAGCCTTTGGTTATCTTAATACAAATTGGGGGTCATTCAGGAAATTAGCTCATGGCGAGAAAAAAGCTGGCTGGACCTGAGTGGGTGTAACTTGTATCTCAGAAGGATTAAATTTGAAGTCATGGGGTGTGGTGTGGCATGCCTTGAATCTTAGCGCTCTATAGAGTCAACACAGGCAGGATCTCTGTGAGTTCAAGACCAGCCTGGTCTACAGAGCTCCATGCCAGCCAAGGCTACATACTAAGACCATGACTCAAAATAGGCAGGCAGGCAGGCAGGCAGGCAGGCAGGCAGGCAGGCAGGCAGGCAGGCAGGCAGGCAGGCAGGCAGGCGAAATACAATGAACAGAGTTGTTAAACATCTAGGCCCTGGTTCATTTCGACCCCATGAGGAAAGCTAGACCATACAACCTGCTTATGATGAATTGGAGGATGATGCCTTGCCTCTACTGCAAATAAACCTTCTCAGTGTCTCACGCACGCACGCACGCACGCACGCACGCATGCGCGCGCACATAAGGGCACACACAAGGCCTGAAGAAGGGAGCTGGCTCCCCATTGGTGCAGTGCCGAGAGTGGATCCTGCACTTCCCCATCTTGTTTTGTCAATTAGTGGTCTAATTAGCCACAGATGTCCTCCCCCATCACAGCAGAGTATTTGACATTTGACCCTCAACCCAGTCACCACTAATGCATTCAGGATTTACAGAGGAAGCCTAAGTCATGACTTAATGGACTGGGGGTTAAGGGCACAGCCTCTGCCTCCCAGATCTTCTTCACGGGCCCTCTGTTATCTGCTTGAGGCCCCATGTGGCAGGAAGGGAAGATCCTACAGTCATTAGGACTCCATCAGGAGTACAAATGGGGGCCTGGCATTTAATTCACTGCTCCTTTTATGTTCTGAATTTTTGTTACTTAGAAATGTCAGATGATGGAGTAAGTGTCAAGTTAACTGGACCAGTGAACCACTTTCCCAGAGTGTGTGAAAAGCCCAATGCACCTATGAGTAAATTGAGGAAGATGGAGAGAGAGAGAGAGAGAGAGAGAGAGAGAGAGAGAGAAGAGAGAGAGGAGAGAGAGGAAAGAAGGAAGGTGGGAAGGGAGGGGGAGAGAGAGAGAGAGAGAGAGAGAGAGAACGCAATGTGGGAGCTATTGAACCAATGGCTGGGAAAACCCAAACCCTGATAGGAACAGACAAAAAAGCACACCCCAGTAACTGCATTTATGTGAAACCCTAGAACAGGGATCTGAACAGAAATCCCACACTACCGTCTGTGTGGGCTGCAGACAGCCAGGAGCAAAAGGGACTGAGGAACCCTCCAACCCCCAGCATGGTGGCACACCTTTAAAACAATCCCAGCACTGTGGAGGCTTAGGGAAGTAGAGCTCTGTGAGTTCGAGGCCAGCCTGATCTACATAGCAAGTTTCAGGGTAGCCAGGGCTATGAGGAAAGACCCTGTCTCCAAAAAAAAAAAAAAAAAAAGCCAAACTTAAAAGAAACAGCAGCATGTCCCAGGGTGATCAAAATCATCGAGGACCAGGAGTCATGGCAGGGGTGGCAGCACTTGGGAGAAGGAAAATCAAGAGTTCAAGGCTGACTGAGCTGCATGAGGCTGTCTAAAATAAAGCAAAGCGCCAAAGGCTGGGCACGTAGCTCCGTGGCAGAGTGTTTGACTAGCGAACACAAGGCCCTGGGTTCAACCCCTAGCACTGCAAAAACAAATACAAAATATAAAAAAAAAAAAGAAAAACCTATGTTGTTTGGTCACATGAGCATATACTTTTTGTCAAAAGTCAGTACACTGTTCACTAAAGATTCATGGGGTTTACTGTATGCAGTTTTCTTTGATAAAGACGGTTCTGTAATTCCCAGCGTCCCCAGGTGTGATGCCCTTCACTGGCTACACCATCCTCTGGTCAACAGTGCAAGGATGCTGGAGAGAGAACCGACTGTCAAATCCCGGCCTGAGAATCAGTCGATTCATGGCTATCCCACTTCCTTTTTCCTGGCATTCCAAGCCTCGCTCTAAAAGTTAAAGGAGAAATAGACACTCAGACAGCTGAAGAGGGAGAACCTCGGGTTTAAAGACAGCCTGAGATATGCAGAAAGATCCTAGGGTGGGCTAGCACACGCCTGGAGACCTGGCAGTTAGGAGACAGAGGCAGAGGCAGAGGCATGAGGGTGAGTCAGACTGGAAGAGTATCACAAGCAGACATACAAAACAAACAGCAAACCACCTTACACTCCAACACTTGGGAAGCAGCAGAGGCAGGCAGATCTGAATTGGAGATTAGCCTGGTCTACACAGCCAGCTCCAGGCCATCCAGGCAGAGGTGAGGCCCTAGCCACAGAAAACAAACTCATAAAAACATAAGGCAAAACTCATAAAAAATAAAAGAGGAAAGACAGAAAATGCAGTGCAGAATTGCCTCTTAGACAACGCTGACTTTTCTTTTTTTGCTTCGTCTGAGGTAGAGCCTTTCCTATGTAGTCTTGGCTGGCCTGGCATCTGATAGGTAGACCAGGCTGGCCCAAACCATGATCCCAGTGCCTCTCTGCTTCTTCTCTGCCCAATCATCCACATGCACCATGCTGAGCTTCAGTCTGACTGTTCCAGTCCATCCCTCCATTAGGAAGAACATTTCTTGGCTCAGAGAATGCTTTACCCTCAAGCACTACAGACCCTGCTACAAATTGATTCTGGACTAATACAAGACACAACTTGGTGCTAAGGCCAGGGCTTGATACTTCTGGAACTAGAAGACTGTATATTAACCACAATTATATTATTGTTATTATTGTTGTTGTTGTTGTTGTTATTGGCTTGTTTTCTTTTTTTTTTAAGGCAGGGTTTCTCTGTGTAGCCCTCTGTAGACAAGGCTGGCCTCCACCTCAGAGACCTGCCTGCCTCTGCTTCCTGAGCGCTGGGATTAAAGGTGTGCGCCAGCCCAGTCCAGCACAACTGATAACTCTAATAGGACCAGGCTGAGTTATTCTAACAGGTACTGCTAAGGGATGCTTTACCCATTCATTCTCTGCATTTTTTTGTTAAAGCTTTATTTTTACTTATGCATTTGTGTGTATGTCTGTGCGTATAGGTGTGTGTACATAATGAGTATAGGGACCTGAGGGGATAGACCAGGGTGGCAGAGTCTCTGGAGCTGTTGTGAACAGGTAGCAGGGCGTTGTCACTCATCGTGAGTGCTGGAAATGGAATTCACAACTCAGGACCTTGCAAGAGCAGTGCACACTTCTTTTTTAACATCCATCTTTTTTTTTTTTTTTTAAAGATTTATTTATTCTATAAGTACACTTGTAGTTGTTTTCAGACACACCAGAAGAGGGCATCAGATCTCATTACAGATGGTTGTGAGCCACCATGTGGTTGCTGGGATTTGAACTCAGGACCTCTGGAAGAGCAGTCAGTGCTCTTAACCACTGAGCTATCTCTCCAGCCCTTAACATCCATCTTATATGTGTGTGTGCATGTGTAAGTGCTTGCACGTGTATATGGGGGGGGTGATTAGCACGTGCACAGAGGCTAGAAAAGGGTGCTGGAGTTACAGGAGGTTGTGAGGCGCCAGACACGGAAGCTTAGGAACTGAACTCTGGTCCTCTGGAAGAGCAGCAAGTGCTCTTAACTACCGAGCCATCTCTCCGGCCCTCTGTCTAGCTCTTCCTGTGACACGGTTTAAATGACTGTAAGCTGGCGATCTTTGGGTTTCAATTCCATCCTTATTAGTGAGTATACGGCGTAACAACAGCACTTTTAAACTCAGAGAGCACAACAGTGAACAATCGTATCTCACCTTTGGTTCCGTGGAGCCACAAATACAGATGGTGACTCACTCTGGAGACCAGAAGTCCTTTTTCTCCCCTTAGTTGTACTAAGTTTTATATCCCCAGAGAGCTAGCTCTATTCGATTTCAGTTGAACAGCACTTATTGAAATAGCTACTATGTGAGTCTTTCTATGTTGGGTATCTGTGTGGGAGGAGGGGGGGGAGGGAGATGTTGTATACACAAAAGAAATAAGACACTCATGTTCTTATGGGGATCATGAAACAAACCCCAAATAGGGACTCTCAGAGAGCACACGATCAAGTAGGGAACATGGCGAGATGTGAGCAGGGGTTCTAAGGGCAGATCCCTGGCCCTTGTACATCCGGCTAGGGACAGGGAAGCTAGGCCTCTCCCAGCATTGCCAAGAACACTTGGCACTGGAAGACTCTACAATAAGATTATGTTACATCTCTGCTTAAAAATCTTCCCCGGTTCCTCATCAACCCCAGGGCAAAGTTTTAACTCCTTAGCCTGGCATTCAATACCTCTCCTGATCTGGTTTAGTCTCTGCCAAACTCGTTGACTTCAGGCCAGGAGTGTGCCAGAAGCTCGGGATATACAAACAAAAAGACATCTTTTCCATTTGGCTGGGAGGACAGCCGGGTAACAAAAGCAGTGTGGCAAGCACTGAAACTGTGCTCCATATAACGGGAGATGAAAAGGCAGACTGAGGGACAGCTAACTCTGTCTGGCAGTGGGAAAGAGAGCGCCGGTGGCTAAGAGGAAGGGAATTCCAAGTGGGAGGGATAGCCAGAGCCAAGCCCCAGTTTCGAAATACAGTGCATGTTTCTGGAGCAGTAAGAGTGTGTGCAGGCACATGTGGGAGGGTACAGGCCAGAGGTTAAGGGGTTGCAGAGGACGGGGGTAAGGGGGTTGTGATAGAGCAGAGATGAGTAAATGACCAGCATGCTATGAATATTAATAAATAACCACTAACTAATTGGACTTGGTGGTGTAGGCCTCTCAGCCTAGCCATTTAGAAGACCGAAACTGGAGGGATCATAAGTTCAAGACCAGCCTGCACTGGGCTTCCAAGTAAGTTCAAGGCCAGCATCGGCAGTTTCGAAAAACAGGTCTCTAAATCTCAGCACTGGGAGGCAGAGACAGCACTCTGCGAGTTTGAATCCAGCCTGGTCTACAGAGTGAGCTCCTGGACAGCCAGGGCTACACAGAGAAACCCTGTCTCAAAAAGCGGGGAGGGGGAAGCAAAAACAAAAACAAAGATGGAAGGAAGGAAGGAAAGGAGTTTAAAGAGGGGCACAGGAGGTGGGTGGGCTGCAGTTAGACACCTGCTACCAAGTCCAGTGACCTGAGCGCCATCCAAGAACCCTCGTGGAGCCTGGAAAAACTGACTCCTGAAAGTTGTCCTCTAACCTCCACACACAGGAAAGTTTTAGAATAAAATGAAGAGGAACTGAGGTAGTAGGATAGCCAGGGTTTTAAATAAACAAACAAACAAACAAACAAATAAATAAAATAGGGCTGGAGAAATGGTTCAGTGTTAAGAGCACTGGCTGCTCTTCCCGAGGTCCTGAGTTCAATTCCCAGCAACCACATGGTGGCTCACAACCATCTGTAATGGGATCGGGTGCCCTCTACTGGCCTGCAGGCATACATGCAGGCAGAACACTGGATACATAATAAATAAATCTTTAAAATAAACGAAAGGGTTGGGAATGTAGCTCAGTATTAGAGCACTGGCCTAGAACAATTCCCATCATCCACATGGTGGGTCACAACCATCTGTCATGGAATCTGATGCCCTCTTCTGGTGTGTCTAAAGACAGCTACAGTGTACTCACAGACATAAAATAAATAAATAAATCTTAAAAAAAAAAAAAAAGAATAGCAAGGTTCTGAGTTCAACACCCAGTACAAATACGAAGATTAACTGATTAAAGTAACAGTTGCTTGTATTGACTAAATCCCAGGTTGAGGCTTTATAAGACTGCAACGTCAGTGTATTTAATGCATTTTCTTTACTATGTCTTCCCATTTTTTATTCTGTGTGCATGTATGCCCGGTTGAGTGTACAAGGAGATCCTCTCTGGGCCCGTTGCAACAGTTCGTTTGACAGAGCAGATCAATAAGGATGGAGAAGACATAGGGTTAGAGAGGTGATTCTGTGGTTCAATGCACCTGCAGCTCTTACAGGGGACTCGGGTTCAGTTCCCAGCACTCAAAAGCCTGTAACTTCAATTCCAGAACTCCTGATGTCCTCTCCTAGCCTCTGTGGGCACTACATGCAGGAAAACACCATACACATCAAAGAAAAGGAAGTCATTCTTGGGGGAATGGGGTGAGGTGGGATGGGGGGAGGTTAAGTAAAAGGAATGAAAACCAAGAGAACAATCCAAGATCTGGCTGAATGACTGTCCTGTCTCAGAGGCTCCCTGCTTCCCCCAGGGAAAATTAATTACTTAGGCCTGTGTTCGTCTTTACCCCAAGTATCCCATCCAGGGTAAATTTGTTTACTGTTTATCATGGGTCCCGAGGTACAAGGGCATAGGTCAGAAGTCAACTAACAGGAGCCATTTTTCTCTTTCCTCCACTACATGAGTCTCAGGAACTGAATGCATATGGTCAGGCTTGGCAGCAGATGGCTTTACGTGAGGCAGAGCCACCTCACAGGCCGGGTAACTATTTCCTCACATGTCTGATTTCTCCCATGTCTGGGGACCCTTAGCACAGGATGGGAACTAAAATGTTGCTCGATAAACGTTGAGCTGAAGGATCCAGGATGGGGGGGGGGAGCTGGGGGTCTATAGGATGAGGTGAGCAGAAAGATAAACCCAGGGGAGGCAAGCAAGACCCTGTAACTGTGTCAACAGTGTCAACATCTCCCCGTTTGGAAGATGGGACAGGTTAAGGTTAGCTGTTGAAGCCATGGACATACTCTGAAGCCTCACATACTAAAAAGAGGTTTTTTTACTAAAATAAATTGTACTTGGTAGACAAAGGGAACGTAAAGTTTTGGGACAGAAGAGGTCCCAGGAGATAGGCGCTTGCTTTACTGTCTGCATGGTCCTGAGCCTACTTCTCCCCCTTTCAAAGCATCAGTGCATCATGGGACACAGACCCGTTTGAATGCCAGGCTAAGCACACCACACCGAAAGGCAAGTCTGTTGCATCTCCTCGCATAAGTGGTTTTTGGATTATCCACATGATTAATTCCACGAGCCATGGGCATAAATAATAGAGACGAAGGAAGCTGAGTAAGAAGCAAGGCTGGGCACAGTGGCTCACACTTCCGCCCTGGGGAGGAAGAAGCAGGAAGACTACATGCCGTACAGTGAGATCCTGGCTCAAAAGAAAATAAACGGGGCCCTGTGGAGGTGGGGATTTCCCAGCTGCTCAGGAAGACTGCAAATCCAGGGCCTGCCTGGGATACAGAGTAAGTTTAGGCTGCCCTGCGCAACTTAATGAGACTCCATTTAAATAAAAAAAAAAAAAAACAAAAGTGGAAACCTGGGCTGAGGATGTAACTCAGTCGGTAAAATATGCCTCCCATAAACCTACAGGGCCCTGGGGCTTGACACCCAGCACTTTGTAAAACTGAGGGTAAGGATACATGCGTGTAAATCGAGCACTCAGAAGCAAGAGTTTCAGAAGTTCAAGGTCATGCTAGGTAGGCAACACGAGAGTTTGAGGCCAGCTTGAGCCAGGGGATCAGGACTATATTGCTCCTGGTGGGTTGCTAGCCTTACTTTTTCTTCAGAAACCTGATATGGCACTGTATCTTAAAATCAGAAAAGAAAAAGAACAGAAAAAAAAAAAGTCTTTGCATAGAATGAACAAGGCTCTGGGTTCATAACCATATACCAGGACCACAAAACAAACAATCACAATTTGTTTTTATTTATTTTTTAAATATTTACTTATTTTATGTATATGAGTAATAGAAGAGGGCATCAGATCCCATTACAGTTGGTTGTGAGCCACCATGTGGTTGCTGGGATTTGAACTCAGGACCTCTGGAAGAGCAGTCAGTGCTCTTAACCAGTGAGCCATCTCTCCAGCCCCCACAACTTGTTTTTAAACACATAAAGGGTTTAATAGACATTCTCCAAAGAAAATATACAATGGCCAGTGCATATGGAAGGATGCTTAACCACACTAGTTACCAGAGAAATGCAAATCAAAGTCACGATGGGATACTGTTTCACACCCACTAGAATGCCTGTTCTAAAAAAGACAGTAACAAGTGTTGACAAGGATCTGGAGCAATTACATCACACGCTGCTGGCGGAAATGTGCAATGGTGTAGCCACTCTGAGGAAGAGCTGGCGGTCTCTCAGATGAGTAAATACAAAGTTACCATTGACTGCTACTACTCTTCCCTCTGATGTTCCACACTTAACGTGGTTCCTAAAGGGACCACGGAACACCAGATGGGGCAGCCTTCCCGTACTGGCACTGTGCTCCTTCAGAGAGAACTTACTCCCTATTCCAGACCCTCTGAACTGTGCTTCATCCACCAAGACCCCCAGGTGTTTTTTTCTTTCCTCACTGGTGCTGCTGTTAGGTCTAACCTCCTGTCCTACCCTCTTTACCGCCACTGAAGAATACAAGGGCCTGCAGGTCTTATCCAGGGGCTCTCATGACAACACTGAGTTCAAATGCCTCTCTTGGAGCAAAAATAAATCCCTTTAGAAAGGTTTCTCTTTTCCATTCAGAAGTAACAACTAACTAGTGCATGAGAAGGTGACTTGGCTTTTGTCACAGAATATATGCATTTGCATCTGATACACCATTTTAGCTGTAGCGCAACGTGACTAAAGGCTTCAAACACTGAGAACCTGAAGACCTAAGGAAAGGTGGTGTCTGAAATCTTAAGTGGCAAAGAGGTGTAGGAAGTTTCTGAGGAAAAGGAACCTTCAAGAAAGGCCAGCAACCCACCAGGACCAATTCGGCCCTGATGCCCTGGAGAAATGGCAAGGCATGATGGCCTACTGGGCACACGTACCTCACATGGTACCTCTACACCTTACCGTAGACCAGAAGGAAGCAAGACAGCTAACTGACTGACCTTCAAAGCTCACCTATCCAGATCCTCCTCCCACCTGTGTTCAGAGTCCTGTGGCTCTTGCCCAAAGGCAATGCTTTTCCAGCTAGCCCACCAAACTTTCCTAAAGTTAGCCAAGGGAATCAATGACCACCATGCCCTCTTGCCCTCAGAGTCTTCCATCAGATGCCCAGGTCTTTGCAGACTTACTGCTCGCCCATGAGAAAACCAAATACCATATACAATCCCGGGAACTGGTATGCACAGCGTGCACGCACACATGCACACACCCCTTCTCCCAGTACATATTCAGGCTCTCTAGCAAGACCATACCCTCATCTAGCCTTGGTCATGGCTGAGAGAGTAAAAGGAACAAAAGACCTGTCACTCAAGAACCACCACTAACCAACAGAGCCTCTTGGTGCTGGACAAGGAACTGTATCTTACAGCCAGCACAGGCAAGTTGCCCTGAGCCAAAGGCTTCTGTCTCACGAGTGAAATTAGGGACCCAGCTTCAGGCCTCCTCTACCAGCTCTCTGTACACAGGATGCTTTCTAGTGAGAAGCAGGATGTCAAATAAAATCAAGGAGGGACTCCCAGAAAGGGATGCAGGGTTCACGGTTTGCTGACCCAGTTTCCCTGGAAATGTCAGATGACCCCAGAAGCAGCAGGAAGCAAGGAAGCTCTGCTCACCGTTGACCTCCAAAAGCTTTAGAGACCCAAGCATCACACTACCCTGCCAGGAGACTCATTCACCCCAGTGATGACACGCTAACACACCCAAGACTAAGAGGCCAACAAGGGCCTCACACACACACACATACACACACACACACTCTTCCTTAAGGGACACTGGCTTGGGCTGTTGTTCCTCAATCTCCAGCCAAATGCCCCTCTAGGTCTTCTGCTAAAGCAATAGAAAATGAAGTCATGCTGACCATTGTTTGGTCTTGTGGACAATTTTAAGCGTTCAGAAAAGTCAGGGAGCCTGAAGAACGAAAGCCACAGGAAACCTGACCCTTCATTTCCAGCATTCTAAACTTAATGCTGGTGAAGTTAACACCTCGGGTCTTTTCAACTCCTCTGTTTGCTCCCAGTGTAGGGACTCACAAAGAAATGGTGAGAAGGCAAGGAGCAAGCCACTGGAAGAGAACAAATCCTAAACAAACAGCATATCAACGAAGTCAACCAGTAAACACTGTCCACCGCCAACTTCTCGGCAGAGGCTGCTACACAATCCCAAAGCACCCAGGACCCAAAGGACCACTCATCTGGGACAATAATCACCATTACCACATCCTGGAAGGCCATACGATACATAAGAAGTCAATGTCTTTGAAACATCACAGAACGGGGAAGACACACTATTTCTATAACCAAGTCTACACTCCCTTGGGCCTTGTGTTCACACTTATCCTTCATCCAAGGGGACCCAAGTCAAGTGCTTGTGGTTTAGAGAAGTCTCTGCTTCTCTGGTTGGTACGTCTTCGTGAAGAAGAAGAAGAAAAAAAGGAAACCCAGAGAGGATTTCCAAAGCCAGGGGCAAGGAGGCCTAGAAGATGGGAAACTTTGAGCAGCCACACCAACCAAAGGACCACAAACGGGAATATTCAGGCAAGCCAGACTCACTTGCCCTGTCAACTGAGCAATGATCTGGTAGGCAGCTATAAGGGACAAGAGGAATAGCCATGCAACAAACACACTGAGGGTAGAAGCAGCGTCGTTGCAGCACCCAGGCCTTCCCTAGGAGCTTCGGGGTTGCACAGAGCCAGCATACGGACGCAGGAAGCCAGAGGGGCTGGAGAGAAGGGGAGACGGCGACGGCATAGCACGGGGACACCAGGCCTCGCGTGGCGAACGGGGAGTGCACGCCCGGCCGGACAGCGTGCACGGGTGGGCGGGCATGCAAGTGGCTCGGTGGAGGGGTTGCAGGCGTCACCCGCGGGGCGAGCGTGGCGAGGCCGGAGGGAGTGGGGGCGCGCACGGGGAAGCTGGTTACCGTGTGGTTCACCCCCCACATCAGGACGCTGAGAATCGGCTCGCTGGCCCGGAATAGCTTCACTTTCTGGCACACGAAATGCTTCTTCTTGGTCTTGGTTTTGCTGGCGCTGAGCGGCGCCACCGCCACCGCCGTGGTGCTGGTGCAGTTGGACGACATGCCCGGGGCGGCGGCGGCGGCGGCGGCGAAAGGGGGGGCGGCGGAGTCAGCGCACCAGCGAGCGGCCCCAGGCCTCCCCCGAACCGATCCCCACCCCCGCTGCCTCACGGAGCCATGGTCGCGCCCGTCCCGTTACCTCCCCACCCCGCCCCGGTGGTTCCGTCCGCCCCACGCCCCGCCCTCGCTGCACCGCCCCGCCCCGCCCCGCCCCGGGGAGCAAGCCAGCCCGTTCCTCACCCCGCCCCCAGGCGGCACCGCCCACCGGATCCAGGCTCTCCCCTCCCGGTCCGAATGGTACCGCCCGTCCCCGGGCGCTTGCGGCCGCCCCGCCCACTCCTCCTCCCCAGCCTGACAGGAACCCAGCCGGGTTCACGCGCGGGGACGAGGAAGACAGGGAATGGACAGCCTCGAGGCACCCCACAAGAAGGGCTCCCTGCTCGGACGCCCCTCGGGACCGGGATTTGGCTTTGCCTCCACCTGAAGTACTAAAATGGCGGCAGCGCCACAGCTTCGGGAGGGGAAGAGGGGCCGGCATGAGAAGAGGCTGGGATATACCATCCCCACCCCGGGGGACAGAGGAGTAACGCGGCAAAGGGAAAAGGAAGTCCTGCCTAGGAAACCAGGGACCGCCCCCTCGCTCCACCCAAGCGTGGACCTTCCCACTCCCCTGGGCCGACAGCACACTCCACCCGCGGGGCACGCCCCCTTTCCCCGGGGCCAATCAGAGGAGCAGGCTGGGAATCCTAGGTTTTATGAATGGGCCGCGCGCCCACCCACCTGCCGCCTAGCCTCCTGTATACTGATGGTCAAGTTTAGACACCGCTAGCATCTGCGGACGCATATTGTGATAATCCTTTCACTCTTGCTCCAAGAAATCTTGAGTAAACTGCCCACGGTTTATTACGTAATTCCACTTGGACTAAGGGTCTTAGTATTCGACACAAATCACAGGTCAACACTTGGGATATGAAGACTCAATACCAGGCACATGGTCGGTCGCTCTACACAGTTACAAAAATAAATGTAGTCTTTATTACCAAGTAATAAAATAGAAGCCATAATTAACTATAGCGTAGGGCAGCAGGATGAGGTGATTAAATGAATAATGTTACATTGTCTTGGGGGGAAACTAGGTTTTCAGAATTACAGTGTCTGGAATTTTAGTGCTTAAAAAAAAAAACATATTTTAGGAGGAATAAGGAACTGGTAGAACAAGGAAATGGCTTAACTAATCTGAGTTAAGAGCACCTCTGAGGGCCACATGGTCTGTAATCACAGCTCCAGAGGCTGAAAAACAGAAGATCTACAGTTTAAGGTCAGCCATGGCTAGGCTGAATCTGTTGTCTGTTTAAAGAGCACCAAGAAATTCCCTGGTCAAACGAGAGCTTCTGGTGAAAGACTAAAGGAATGGCAGTAAGGACATAGAAGTGGCTCCTTGAGTCTTACTTAGGTTTTTAGTTATTACAGGATAAAAGAGCAACTAGGAAGCTGGGGGTGGGAGGCGGAAGCAGGAGAGCCATCCATCACCAGGCCACCCTGGGCCAATAAGGGCCCTGTATCAAACAAACCACAAAGCAGCAGCAGCAGCTACTGTGTGTGGTCAGAGGAAACAAAGTTCAGGGTCTTCTTCAGCTACACGGTACATTCAAAGCTAGCCTGCTACAAGGGACCCTGCCTCAACAAACAAACAAACAAACAAACAAACAAACAAACAAAGAAAAAGTAGCCAGAAAACAAACAGCTTCCTCCGTATTTTCTTTTAGAAGTCACAGAACCCCTGACGTGGGTCCTGATTCCCGACCCACAGAGCTGCCCACTGTGAGATTCTGAGGAACAGAGAAGGATGTGTACCTTGGCAGGTGTGTCCTTCCTGAAGCCAGTACACACCTATAAATGCAACCTAACACATCTGGAGAGGACAAAGTCATATCCAAATGTCAAAGGTCAGCTACCCCACAGCTACATTCTGTCAGTAACCTGGAAGCTCACCAAGCTGTCTTACTGTGTTACTTTTCTGACAGGGTTATTGAACAAAATATTCTCTCAAGGCTAACTTTTCAAAAGGAAATATGGAATTAGACATCTGTATATATACACATTACATACACCATTACAGCTCAAAGCCCAGGTAGTTAGCAGTTCACTTAGGGCTTTGTCCTCTCTTCCAGCTTCTTTGTCCCTCTCTTGGCTCTTCCTGATGTGATGCTTGGCTATTCTGTCACATAATCTACTGAGTAAAGTCAATGCTTATGTATCCCAGTAAGCACCATCCATGTGGGTGGCTATGAAGAGAGGCCTCTGGAAGTCTGATCCATTCATTCAGGTGGGAGGGAAGAGGGAGAGGCAGCCAAGCCTTCTAGTACCATCCCCTAAAACACAGTCAAAGCCCACAGTGCATCTGGCCAAGGTTCCCGGATCCCGAATCAGGTCGCATTAGTACTGAAAGGATTTGAAATGGTTCAGGGGTCAGTGAACAAAAGGCCCTTGGAACAGTGGTGCGTTTTCATCTGTACAAGAAGCCATGTGAACTCTTATAAAGAGAATCTTAAGGAGTCAGCAGCCTCCCTGGCGAAGTCAGGCAAACCAGTAAGAGAGACTGGTTTTCATCTTCTCATGAAGTTCTTCTCCAGAGCCATCGATGTCCGCTGCAGAGAATGGATGTTGCGCTTGACCCGGTCCTCCAGGGAAGAGGTGGACGCGCTCTCCAGCTTCATGCGGCTGGGGGAAGGAGAGACAGGTGAATGGGAAAAAGAACATTTTCAACTGGTCAACCCTGGCAGAATCAGAAGAAACAGGTTTGTAGGCAGAAAGAAACTATAGAAATAAAGTTCTTTTCAGTCCACATAGACAATTTTCAAAGGACTCCATCTGGAACCAGGGTTTTTAAATGTCCATAAGGGAAAACTCATCTGTTTTGGAAAACAAGTCAAGTCTCATTGGAAAAAGGTTTTCTAAGCCACAATGTTTTACTTAAAAGGAAGGCCAAAGAATTTCAGTGATTTGGGAAAAATACCAATTACTTTTACATCAAATAAAAATGCTATTATCTGGCTAGAAACTGGGAGCAGAACCAAAAGTGGTCCCAAGGCTGAGTTCTGAGGTCTCTGGACACAGACAAGCAGCAGCACCGAGCCCAGCAGTGGGCTTGCTGCCACATGACCTCATGGAGACCACGCAGGTGGAGCCCAGGCATGAGCAATCAATCACTTACTGGATGAACTTGCCGGACCGAGAGTCCAACCTCTCCAGCCTGTGCTCCTGCTCATCTTCCTTGGCGTGCCTCTTGAGGGTGTTGAGCCTCTCTTCCTCCCTCCACTTGGCATTTTCCATCATCTCCTGCCGTTTCCGCTCTAGTTCCTCCGCTGAGAGTTTTCTGTGGAGCACAAAAACAATCCCAGGTTCTACCCTTTCTCCAGCAAAACCAAACAGGACAGAAGCAGCTTGGCATGCAGGCAGGTCACAGATTTGCCAGCCCTGGGAGCCCCAAAGAGGAGGGGCCAGGCCAAGTGAGTCCCTTCCTTCTTCTTTTTTTTTTTTTTTTTTTTTAAGATTTTTATTTATTTTACATATGTGAGTACACTGTAGAGTGAGTATACTGTCGCTGTCTTCAGACACACCAGAAGAGGGCATCAGATCCCATTACAGATGGTTGTGAGCCACCATGTGGTTGCTGAGAATTGAACTCAAGACCTCTGGAAGAGCAGTCAGTGCTCTTAACCGCTGAGCCATTTCTCCAGCCCCGGAGTCCCTTCCTTCTGATGCCTCAGGCACATGGTTCCAACCAAACCATGAAGGCTTCAGGGAAGGATTTTGTAATCACACTCAGAATCTCTAGGATAATTATTTAAAACAATTACGAAATAGACTGAGAGCTAATCAGGAACCTAACCTATAACAAGTTTGTCCCCACCACTAAGACCTTACAGAACAGAGGACTGGGCCATTCATGTGACTGCTGCTACTTTACACTCCATAAGAGATGCTACAACCCATGGATAAAAACAAAAGCAAAAACAAAAGCCCATGGCTACAAGTTGAGACTGGCTCCAGAGTACTTGCTGTGCAAGGAGAGGTTCTGAGTTCAAAGCCACAGCTCCCCTGTGAAAGCTGGATAACCACACAACGCCTGGAACTCTGCCATATGGGCAAAACCAGGCAAACCCAGGAACTGGCTGCCTGTTTAGCCTATCTAAATCCCTCAGCCCCAGATCCGGTGAGAAACCCGACTCAGGGAAGGAGGGAGAGTGCAATGTCCTCCTCTGGTCTCAATGTGTGTGAGTAGGGGTGTACTGGACCCACGAACGTAAAGTACCACTCTGGGGTGAAGCTAGATGTCTGCAACCTGACTTGACTTGAGCTCATAATATAATAGGTAGATCGTCTTCCCTGGCATTCATCCTGAATGGAGTTAGAACAAAAAAAGGAAGTGATGAACCAGATTAGTCACCACTTAACCATGTCAGACATCTAAATCTATTGCTTCTAAAATAGGTATGTTACAGTTCATACACAGATAGTTTATGATACATAGACTTTAAAGGGAAAAATGACAGAGTTATGTTTTTTAAGAAAAGTGCCCATTTGGAGAAACACACTAAAATACTAAAATCTGACATTTAGTTATCCATGGTAACTAAGCTTTCTGTCAAAACCACTAAGCTGGCTAGCCAGGCATAGTGGCAAACTCCTTTAATTCCAGGACTCAGGAGGCAGAGACAGGCATCTCTATGAATTCAAAGCCACCCTGGTCTACATAGCAAGGGCCAAGACAACTAGGGTTACAAAGAGAAACCCTGTCTCAAAAACAAGAGAAACAAAACCCACCTCCTAACTGAGGATGGTGGCACTTGCCCATCCTCACAGAAGTGGAGAAGTGGGAAGATGGAGGCAGGACGAGGAGTTTGTTTGTCTGAGGCCCTGTCTCAAAATCAAACAAAACCCCTAAAACACAGCTCCACTAAGTAAACAGGTAAAACTGGTTACTGTGGAAACTCAGACATACCCAGTATCCTAGTATTTTAGATGCTGAGACAGGAAGACTACAGAGAATTCCAGGCCAGCCTGGACTTCAGAGGACACTTTATATAAAACCCGTGTGAGCACACGTGTGTGTGTGTGTGTGTGTCCATGTGAAAGACCAAGGCCAATGTCAGATGCTACTCTTCAACCATGCGTGTGCCACCATATTTTTTGAGTCAGGTCTCTCACTGAACTTGGAGCTCATCAATCCAGTCAGACTGGGAATGAACAAGGCCCAGGGACCCACTTAGACAGCAGCCCTTTATAACTAGTGAGCTATCTCTCTAGCCCTATTTTTGTTTAAATCATTTAATTAAATTTGTGTGGGTGAGTGGGTAGTGTACCATAGTATACATGTAATGGTCAAAGGACAACTTGTTCTCTTTCCCTCCATATGGGTGTTGGTGATCGAACCCAGGATGTCAGCCTTGGTAGCAAGGCTTTACTGCTAGGCCATCTGGCCAGCCAGATTTTATCTGTTCAGTGTGCCTTATCAGTAACAGCTGACCAGAGGGGTGTGGCTATCAGTGTTCATGCCTATAAACACATCACTTGAGAAATTCAAAGTCAGCCTAGTTTACAGTCTAAGACTCGGTATCAAAACCCAAAGTTGAGTAGGACTAGGGATGTAGTTTAGTTGTAAGAGTGCTTGCTCTGGGGGCTGGGGATTTAGCTCAGTGGTAGAGCGCTTATCTAGGAAGCGCAAGGCCCTGGGTTC
The DNA here is from genome assembly GCF_021556685.1 of Rattus norvegicus. Classification (NCBI taxonomy): domain Eukaryota; kingdom Metazoa; phylum Chordata; class Mammalia; order Rodentia; family Muridae; genus Rattus; species Rattus norvegicus. The sequence continues at coordinate 88,979,890 of NC_141543.1, forward strand.
GGTCCCCAGCTCCGAAAAAAAGAACCAAAAAAAAAAAAAAAAAAAAAGAGTGCTTGCTCTGAATGAACAAGGCCCTGGTTTGATCCCCAAAACCACATAAACTGGGCATAGTGGCATATGCTGTTAATCTTAGCACTCAGGAGAGGGAGGCAGACTGACCAAAAGTTTAAGGGTCACCCTTGTTTATATACTGAGTCTGAGGCCAGCAGCCTGGGATACATTAGACTATGTCTGGGGAAAAAAAAAAATCAGAGGACTAAAGGAAACCAGATACATTACCAATTTCCCTGCTGCCAGATGCCTCTAGGAGCAGCCTTAGGAAACCCCAACTCAGCAGGGTCTGACTTACCTGGTGTACCCAGAAGCATGCCGCCGCTGGTAGACCTCCTTTTTAGGTGACGGGCTGTCTCTCTCCTTCCTGTTTGCCTTAGAGGTGTGCCTATAGCAGACAGAGGGAACAAGCCTTTTTCTATGGGGAAGTATTAATGTACCCTGAGCCAATGGAATCCAGGCTGGAGCCAACAAGATGGTTCAGTGGGTAAAGGCACCTGCCATCAAGCCTGATATCCTGAGTTCAATCTAGGAATCCAGAGGGCAGAGGTCAAAACCAACTTGCACATGGGCGCACGCATGCGCGTGCGCACACACACACACACACACACACACACACACACACACAGAAATAAGGAATTTTAAAGTATAATTCAGGGGCTAGAGAGATGGCTCAGTGGTTAAGAACACTGACTGCTCTTCCAGAGGTCCTGAGTTCAATTCCCAGCAACCACATGGTGGCTCACAACCATCTGTAATGAGATCTGATGCCCTCTTCTGGTGTGTCTGAAGACAGCTACAGTGTACTTATATATAATAAATGAATAAATATTTTTTTAAAAAAAGTATTATTCAGGGCCTCAGTTAAAATTTCCTGCTGGAGAAGCATGAGGAGCAGACAGAGCTCAGATCTCAGCACCTACGCAACAAGTCAGGTGCAGTCCTACACATGCCTGTAACCCCAGCACTGAGTCACGAACATCTCTGGGGTTTGAAGGCTTAGTCTAGGGGCTGGGGATTTAGCTCAGTGGTAGAGCGCTTACCTAGGAAGCGCAAGGCCCTGGGTTCGGTCCCCAGCTCCGAAAAAAAAAGAACCAAAAAAAAAAAAAAAAAAAGAAGGCTTAGTCTAGCCGAGGGGGAAAAAAGTGATCTCTAGGATTAGGGAGAAATTACCCTGATGGAATAAGGTAGACAGTGACAGATACCTGCATTTGTCCTCCATACATGCACAAGTATGTGCACCCACCCATACACGTGTGCATTCATCACACATATACACAATACACACATAAAGAGAAAGAAGAACCCATACAGGAGAGGAAATTCTATCAGCGCATTATAGTCCCACAAGTACAATTCACTGTGACTACACCGAGACTGCACTGTGGCTACACCGTGACTATATCATGATTGAACTGTGGCTGCACGGTGACTGAACCATGAATATGCCGTGAATATACCATGACCCCACAGTGCTACACCATGACGGCACCCTGACTGCACCGTGAATACACCGTGACAGCAGAGGAAAGAAAGCTACAACGACTGAGGACGGAGGTGATGACCATCACCCAAGGCAAACCCCTGCTGTGACCGAGCCTTTAGAGTCACAGATTATTTCCCATTCAATTCCAATACTCACTGTTTGCTGGGCCTTGGGGACAGTGACTTTCTGCCGGGGGATCGAGACCTCCTGTCCCGGGATCTCTCTTCCTTGGTGCTTTTCCTGCTGGCATGCCTGGCGGGGGAGGAGCTTGACCGGGAATGGTTCTTTACTGCCCTTTGTTCACCCAGAGACCCCTGCAGCCCCTGGTTCCGGTCAGAGTCCCTCACCTGTATCATTGAGACAAGAGAGAAATCAGTCATAGGAAAACCTAGTTGTTCATACAGAAATGCACTAAAGCAGAAGAAAGAATGAAGGTTCTTTAAAGTTCCAAAAGTAATCATGTGATTATACAGATGGCTGTAAGTGTGCAGGGCATACCTGAATCCTAGTACTCAGAATGCTAAGGTAAGTACACTCTAAGTCCAAAGCAGCCTGGCCTGCCTGGGTCAGTTCTGTGCAGTTCTTGGCAGGATGCTAAGTGCTCCAACCAGGGATCTCTCTACCTACAGGACTCTCAGAAAGAGGCAAAGGGCTCGAGCATAAGGAGCAGGCTTGGCCTCCAGCAGCCCCAGCCCCCACTATCCAGGTCCCCCCTGTTATCTGCAGGTGTCAAGGGTGACACCTTGGACTGCACAGTCCCCTAGTCACCCCCTTTGAAAAACCCACATCTCTACCTGTAAGCCATATCCAGGGACTTTGGACAAAACAGGAAAGGAATTTGCCATCTTCTTTTGAGATCTAGGAGATTAAAACATATACACATTCACTGAAAAGGAAAGGCACCCAGTCCAGTTTGAGTCTCTCCTGCTGAGAAGGCAGTCTCCCGACAGACATTCTTCCACGGCTTGGCAGCACCTGCTCTATTTGGACTGTCTTCATTGGAAGATCAGCACAGTCAAGCTTTCCTGTGAAAGCCGTGGGCAGGGCTCTCAGCCTCAGAGCCTGAATACATTCTCCTCTCACCCCATGTTGCTATTCTGGGGACTAATCGTGAGTCAGCAGCAACAGAGCTGACTGTCCCTTCGGGAAAATGCAGAATGGGCCCACATGGTTCCATTAATCCGTTTTTAAAAGAAGAGAGAGAGAGACTACAGAAAACCTCCTTCAGTACTAAGGACTCGAGCTGAGATGAAGAGTCTTGTCAGACTTCTGACCTAAGATCTGGGAGGTGAATGTCCCCCTGTGGCAAGAGTGCACCAAGAGACATCGATTTATGTTTCCAAGGGATTCTAATGCCAGAGGCCAAGCTCTGCGCTACGGAGTACACACTGCGTCTTCCCCAGGAGAGCCCAGTACGGGGCAGCTCCTGGCTCAGGACGGGTGCTCAGCCCTCCCAGGGCATGGGTGAATACATGGGTGAGAAGGCTGTGCTACGGGAGCCAGTACCACCCACTTACCGGCCATGGCTCTGCTCATCCTCGCTGCTGGAGCGATCGCTGCTTGAGCTTCTGTGTTTGTGTTTCCTGTGCTTCTTCTTCTTCTCCTTCTTCTTCTTCTTCTCTTTTTTTTCAAGACTCATTTGCAACTGGGAAATGTCCAGAATACAATCACATGAGATTACTGACACCGCCGTAAGTACCTGGTGTAGGGAACAATTCACATCCAAACTGGCCCAGGACATTACCAAGGTATCCATGTTGGGTAAAAATGCACCCCAGAAACCTTCTGAAAAGAATTTCTCATAAGTGAGCAAGGAATCCACATTTTTAAAATTATTATTATTGGGAGCTGGAGAGATGGCTCAGAGTTTAAAAGCTTAATTGAACCAGAGGACCCAGGCTCAATTCTCAGCACCCACATGGCAGTTCACAACTGGAACTTCTGTTCCAGGGGACCTGGCACCCTCATACAAACATGCATGCAGGCAAAACACCCAGTGTACATAAACTATAAATAAGGAATAATAATTACTATTATTATCCCTATGCCCCTTTGGCAGGTCTGCCACTCACTGGCTAACTACACTTGTCACCAAGCCTGACAAGTAAGACATCAATTCTCAGATCGCTCATATGCCATGGCACATGCACACAAGTGCACCTGCACATAAGCACACAGGCACATAAACACATGTGCACATAAGCACACATGAATAAAAACACACCTGCGGGGTTGGGGATTTAGCTCAGTGGTAGAGCGCTTGCCTAGGAAGCACAAGGCCCTGGGTTCGGTCCCCAGCTCCGGAAAAAAAAAAAAAAGAACCAAAAAAAAAAAAAAAAAAAAACAAACCACACTTGCACACAAGCACACGTGCACATAAGTGCACACAAGTAAATGCAACTTAAAAAAAAAAAAAAAAACTACTGAAGACATGGAGTTCTTTCCCAACCAAAAGGAAATAAACCTTAATTAAGGTATTAAGGTAAGGCTGCACAGAATCACCAGGAAATAGTATCTAAACACAAAAGTTGAGGGGCTGGAGAGATGGTTCATCAGTTAAGGGAACTTGCTGCTTTTCCAGAGAACTTGAGTTCTATTCCCAGTATCGACATCCAGCAATCCACAAAAACCTATAAGTCTAGCTCCAGGGGCTCAATGCCCTCTACACCCACATATACAAATAAAAATAAGACTTTAAAAAATGTAAGCCTAGGGTTGGGGATTTAGCTCAGTGGTAGAGCGCTTGCCTAGCAAGCGCAAGGCTCTGGGTTTGGTCCTCAGCTCCAAAAAGAAAAAAAAAAAAAAGTAAGCAGTAAGCCTAGTAATCCTGTCAACTCAGGCTGAAGGAGGAGGATTGAGTTCCAGACTGTCAGGGGCTACAAATAAGTCCTGTCTCAACACAGAAAGAAGTTATAAAAGCCAGTCCAGCTAAGCAGTGATGGCGCACACCTTTGGTCCCAGCACTCCGGAGGCAAAGGCAACAGGATCTCTATGAGTTTGAGGCCAACCTGCTCTAAAGAGTCCCAGGATGCTGGGAAGAAAGGAGAGGGCTGGAGAGATGGCTCAGCGGTTAAGAGCACTGGCTGCTCTTCCAGGAGACCTGGCTTCCATTCCCAGTACCCACATGGTGGCTCACAACTGTCTGTAGCTCCAGTTCCACAGGATTTGACACCTTCACACAGATGCACATGCAGGCAAGACACAAAGGCACATATAATAATAATAATTAATAATAATAATAATAATAATAAAAACATTTAGAAAAAAGAAGAAGAAAGAAAAGCCAGGGGGCTGGAGAGATGGCTCAATGGTTAAGAGCACTGACTGCTCTTCCAGAGGTCCTGAGTTCAATTCCCAGCAACCACATGGTGGCTCACAACCATCTGTAATGAGATCTGATGCCCTCTTCTGGTGTGCATGAAGACAGCTACAGTGTGCTCATATACATAAAATAAATTAAAAAAATTTAAAAAAAAAAGGAGGAGAGGAGAAAGAAGAGGAGGAGAAGGAAGAAGAAGAGGAGGAAGAAGAGGAGGAGGAGGAGGAAAAAGAGGAGGAAGAGAAGGAAGAAGAG